>NW_013525303.1:1149900-1182755 GCF_000836215.1 Papilio polytes | reverse complement strand
GGAGTCGCGGGCGAAAGCTATTTTTATATTGTTGAAAATACACATATAGGCATGATGATAAAATCTATTTATATTGCCCTTACAATTACATTGAGTTTTCACTGACTAAACTTGTACATAAAACATTAATTCCTCCTATTGTTATATCACAAGGATGATTTTATAAGTAAACTAGTATCACAAATCATTTAGAGCGACAGAAGCTAAAAAACTTATCTATAAGTATTATAACTAACCCCATAACAAACCTGCATACTCGTTTCCCCTACAAAAATGTGTTAGATGTCATGAAAAACCTAGTCATTTTAGTTAGTGTCTATTGTACCTTGGCAATTACCACCACCATTTTGAAAAACTATTTGCTATTAAACAAATTTCTAAACATAAGCAATATATCGAGAGTATATTAGAGGAAGTTTGAGAGTAGCCCCCATAGTAGAGAAGGTTAGGAATAAATGGTTAGCATGGTATGGGCATGTTATGAGGAGGGATGAATCGCATGTTACAAGGAGAACGTTAGTTATGAGTGTGGAGGTACATCGGTAGAGGTAGACCTAGAAAGAGATGGATGGATTGTGTAAAAGGTGACATGATCAAAAAGGGAGTGATGACTGAGATGACGTATGATAGAGTTATGTGGAGGACAAAAACCTGTTGTGCCGACCCTACGGGAGTAGGATAAGGAGATGATGATGATGATGATGATGATGATGATGATGATGAAGCAATATATCGAGAATTGCGTATATCAATTTGAGATTTGATAAATCATACTAATATTATAAATGAGAAAGTTTAGATGGATAGATGTTTGAGTTTGTAGCCTAAACTGCTGAACCGATCTCAATGAAACTTGGTATAGTTGTAGCTTGTCTGGAAGAACACATAGGCTATTTACTTTTGTGTTTTTCACACGGAGAGTCACGGTCGAAAGCTATATGCAATAACTACAACTTAAATATTATTAATTATTATTATTATTAGACCGAAGAAAGTATGGATGGATTGTGTGAAAGAGGATATGCTTAAGAAAGGAGTGGTTTCAGATATGACGGCTGATAGAGATGTATGGAAGAGCAGCACATACTGTGCCGACCCTCTGTAAGGGATAAGGGCAAGTGGATGATGAAATATTATTAATTACAACAAAGTAAATCTAACTTTGCATCACAACAAAAACATTAATCAAAATAATTTCAGTACAATAGCGTGATAGATAACATAGTTCGTACCAGTTTAACCTCAAAACTGAGAACAAAGCGACGCGCTATCAAATGTACGCTCAACTTATTTATGACTTACGATTGTATTCACTGCATGGATTAAAACTTAAGGTACACTTCCACTGCACTAAAATAAACCGTCTTAAAAATCAAGATGATTACACTAACATTTCATTTCCACTGTAGAGAAGGGTCGTAGTTCGAGATTTAATTTTTGAAGTAGAAAAGTAACTTTGTTGCTTTCAGAAATTATTTTAAAATTAATAAATGTCAGTTTATCTTAATTAAAAAAAAATTACAGACAATCTTATAGCATATCACGAAACATCTAGAAAATGGGATTTAGAAAGAAAACAAAAGTTACGACGAAAGAGATCGATTTTTTATTATTTTTTTAAATTCCATTTGTCACGTCAACTGTAGGAGTTTTGCCGATGTAATATACCTTATGACACTGTGGAGAAGAAGACAAATTAAATGACACGCTATTCCTCAAAATCGGTTCAGTATTTTAGACTCTAGGCTGTTACGATGAAATTTACATAAAAATCCACATACATAGAAGAAAAATTACATACGCGTGAAAAATCCCTCTTTCCCATAAATATTAAAAATGAACTCTTTATTGTCTTTAGAACGGGTACACCTTTAACTAAACTTTCGCACAACAGTTGTGCGATTGTCAGCCAACTGTTTAGTTGCACAACTAAAAATCAAGTGGTGCGCCTCTATATAAGCTCATAGGAATCAAAGCGAGACTAAACAGTTGTGCTATAGTTTACTTTCAAGATAAGCTCTTAGACGAAGCTCTTAGCTACTGAAGACGTTAAATTAATTGAAAAGTCAGTGAAAATGTACCTTAATCTTGATGTGCTTGGCAAACAATATGACAAGGATTTGCTGATCCGGTCTTGCCTCAGTTCGCGACTTGTCTGCACTTCGTTAATTAATGTTGTATTTATTACAGAAAACAGGACTGAATAATGTTTAGTCTAAGCATTTGAGTTGGCACGTCAGATATAACAGTTCTACTACTCCGCACGTGCCAATTTAAAAAAAATCCTCACCTACGAAATTATTCATCGAATATAGTTACATTTCTTTAGACTTTTAACTTAATATAAGACTATTTTCTTCGTTTACGTTAATATTTATATTTACTTACCGTAAACTTATCTTGCGTCTAAACAACGATAAGGTGGTAGTGCCCGCTTTAACATCTTAGCACTGCAGGGCCAGCACGCCCGGTGTAATGCCACGACCACACAGAAGACAGGCGTGAAATGGAAGCAATTCCGCGTTTCGTCTGATGAGTGTCGTGCCGGAGGCCTAATTTAAGTCCCTTTCTCTTTACCACCCTTTTCTTACGAGGGGTTGGGAAAGGGAAGTGGATTTTACGGTGGAGATGCATAGGAAGGGGCAATATCCTCTTTATGTGCGTCTCCTCCTCCGTCGGATAAGGGTAGGCGACGCATCTGCGATCGCGGATGAGTATGGGCAGCGGTCGCTTCACCATTTTGGCGGATTCAGGTGGCCGCTTGCTCGTTTGCCACCTTATGTTATAAAAAAAGATGTCAAAAATTTGGTCACTTACCAATAACTTACTCGTTAAAAGACTTAGGGTAAACGAAACTCAATATTTATAACCATTACTTTATTTAACAAATTCATAATATTATAATAATACTTAGATAATTAAGAATACTCCATTTGTCGGGGCTGGAGTATTATCATTTACCCCGACAAATGGAGTAAAGCAATTAATTTTTGGTATCTTAAAAGTGGCAAAAGGAAACGTAGAAGACCAATTAATTAGTCGATACTTAAAAAAAATCCAAAAGTGAAATGTGAGTAGTATTATTACTTTTAAATGTTTTTATTTCTCTCTTTATGGCATTTTAATTTTAAGTTATTGTTATTTTTAGTTATTACTAGTTTTCTTAAAAAAATGTAGATTAAAAAAAAAGGCGATTTGTACAGATTGTAAAAATATTGGATAAAGTAGGTAGTTCATTATTAAATTAGTCGATACGACACTGCTGTTTAATTTATCTCCTCTCGTACATTAAAATATCTTTTCAAAGACAGTAGCGGGACATACTTGGACCAGGACGGCTACAGAAAGAAAGGAACGTATGCAGTTGGAAGAGACCTATGTCGGTAACGGACAAACAGATAATTAACATGTAATAATTATAATATAATAATTAAAAATTAACATCGTAAATTGATATCTGAATAAAGGCTATTATTATTATTACAAAAAAAAAATAATAATACAATCTGAATATAAATTCAAATACAATAATTTATTAACAACTTTCAAGATATTAAGGCCCGCTATAGACGCTTAGTTGTAACTGTAGACGAACTATTCTAAAGAATGTGATTGCAAAATAGTAACTGTACAGTTCAAATGACATAAAATTGCCACTAGCATAATTATAACTGAACAGTTCGACTGTTCAGTTAGAACTGTCGAAACTGAGAGTCTATAGCTTTTGTACAATATTATCTTTATGATTTTTAGCGTGTGCGCCTGCCATAATTTAAATAACGTTTAAATTTCTAGATAACCGTTACGAAACACATATTTTAAAAATCATTATTCAAAATTTGTAGCTGGCACAGTAAGCACATTCTGGCAAAAATCTTTCATTTCTACAAAGTTATATCTACCACCAATTACAATGTTAGAAATCGATTACTGTAAATCAAAAAACTAGCCTACCGGAATATAATCCGCTCATAATGGTGTTGGAAAAATCGCAAACTAAACATGAAAATATAAATGCGATAATAACACAAGAACCTTTTATCGTAGCTTTGGAAAGGTTATGGATAGTACACATTTACAAAAATGATCAAGAAACATAACAAGGTAAGATGTTTTATCTGTACTATTATAATAAAGCGTAAACACACACTTCTTTGTTGCTTAAGATGTCAGCAATTACACCATATTTTTGAATTATTCTTCTATTAATAAAAAGCCCCATACTTGTGTCATGCTTTAGGCATTATTTTCACGCCATTAAATTTAGGGGGTAAATTTTTGGATAAAAACCCTAATGTGAGAAAGAGACCATAAGTTGCTGCCAACATCAAGAGATTGCCATAGGTATTTTGACATTTGCAATTGAGAATTTGACAAATGCAAACAAAAAAATTATAATTTCATGCGGATGAAGCCGCACGCGTACAGCTAGTTTGTAATAAAACCGAATCACTGTACAAGAAACTTAATGGAACGTACATAGATTCCCGTGCTACTTGTCATGTGACATATAACAAAAGTTTATTATGTCAAAGAATCTCAGAGGTGACAGTGGCAATGCCAATAAACAAAATAGTATATATTAATTTGGATATACTATTGATGGCCTTAAAATTAGCGACGTCTTAGCTTTCATCGATGCGATCGCAACTTACAAGACATGTGTTAACATGAGCGGCGACGTAGCGCTGCGTGGATTGAATGTTACTAACGGGACTGGCCGCCAAATGGTGGCAAGGTGTCAAGAATAGTACCCCGTCATGGCAAGCAGCATTAGAATCGCTAAGACAAACTTTCGGGCCTAGACTGCCCTCACATAGAATCTTCAGATTAATCTGAAGATTGAAGATTCAGATTAATTGAACCTGAACAACAGATTTATTCGTCTGCCATATGAGTATTGTTCGCGCAACTTCCGCCACATTCTCTAACAGAAGATATACAACTGGAGATGACGTACGCTTATTACATAAAAGGATACGCGAGAAGGTACCTCTATCTTGTTTTACCTCGTTTGTGGAACTTATAGCCCAAGCGAGACGTATAGAGGACATCTCTGGGAGTCTCTTTACATTACAAACATAGTCAGTCGTCAAACCTGCGTTGATCACGTTGCCGTCAAATAGTACACAGCCAGATAATACGCCGTCGCCTGTACATAATAAGCGACCGCAGTGTAGTCACCGTAAGCGTTATTGTCATGTGAAGGAGGCGTGTCAGAAATTGGCAGAATAAACTAGAGTGTTCGAGTCGCATTACGTAGTTATTTTAATAAGAAAAAGATAGTTGTTAATATTAATATTTTTAGTAACATAATACCCTAGGTACCAAGGTTGCTGCTTCAGCAATGGCAGCAAGTGCTACTAAGGCCCCCTCAGGGGCATTTAAAGAAAAAAAAACTCAAACTTTACAACACGTGGTGCATTTTCACAAGAAATCGTTTAATCAATTTCACCATTGTTACATCAAATATCAACATTGTAATAGAACTTGATTGAAATTTAATTGCTACTTGTGAAAACAGAAAATAAAACGCAGTTGAAAGTAAGAAAACCTAACAACGTGCTTTATCCGGCATACATTTTGAGGTTAACCGGAGCGTAGTACTCAGAAAGTTTTGAAAAATAAAATACGCTCAAAGATGTCGATTTCTGACTACAATCCATTTCATTTCGACATATTAGTTAGAAGAGATAACCATGCCAGTTGGAAATTCGCAGTCCAAGTTCGAACTCGACGATTGATGGCGTTGTCACCGGTACCAATACAGACAGAAGTAAAAAACAAATGCAAAATATAAATTAATTTTATTACTGGACCCTATCATTTATGTGCATGTCCAGAATTCAACTACATGTAAAGAAGTTTGGGAAAATTTAGAACAGGCTTTTGATCACGCGTTGTACAAAGTAGCCTTGTTAAGGGATCTCATCACAACATTGGGATCTTCGGAATCAAACATTGGAGCCTAGAGGACTATGTAAACAAAATGATGTCGACCGCCCACCAGCTCAGAAATATTAAGATTCATATTAATAATAATGGCTTGGAACATTGATGTTGGACTCCCTGAAGCTTATAATTTCTTCTCAATTATCAACTGCTGTTACTGACGTGCGAAAGACGCAAAGGCATTTGCAGAATATCAGCTTTTACTACCCACAGGGGTATAGGGTTATCATTATTATTATAAGCTCGTTATACAGAGTAGCCTTGTTAAGGGATCTCATCACCATAACATTGGAATCTTCTCGAAGCGTAGAAGACTATGTAAACAAAATGATGTCGACCGCCCATAAGCTCAGAAATATTAAGTTTGATCTTAATGATAAATGGCTTTGTTGGTGTCTATGGTATTAAAAAAAAACTAACTGTCATGATGACATTACGCACGTCAGAAGGAATTGGTTGTACCGCTGTTGTAATATTTTGGTAAAATAAACGAATTATTTGAAAACACAAACAATCTTTGGCTTGAAACTTCTTCATGGTCCTTCGAGCCGGATATGATATAATGCAAGTCTGATCAAGCCGTTCTGTGTATCTTACGCTCTCCAACCACGTGTTCCTACACACTCTGACTGGGCGATGGATCATCGTCAATAGAGTGTCACCGTCGGTGGATCGACAGTCTGCTTGGGGTACCTGTAGTACTCAAGCGGCAGAAGCAAGAAGGAAGGAGAAAAAGTGCGAACGTCACGGTGTCGCCAACCGGACGTGTCTAGGAGCACGCACTACAACATAGAACAAGGTTACAATCAAGATCAAGGTGTGAGTGAGTTTGTGGTTTATAACAACACAAAGTTAAAAAACCGTGAGTACTTTATAATCTCAAAGATTTCCTTTGGTGACAGAAGAATTACACCGACTTTTTGAAACAGCAAGTTGTGGACATAGAAAATTTTATAGACTTTAACTTGAAATTTATATGTTTAGAATAGTTTTTGTCATTCATAATGGCACAGTTAATTAAAATACAATATGTCACTCAATTAAACATAGATGAAATGTATAAAAAATTTCAAAAAATCACCAAGGGAGCGTTTGTCAAAATTAGCTTATGTCAACACACGATTAGAAACATTAGAAGAGCGGTGGAATTGTTTTCTTGACAATCATTCTAAAATAGCCCAAGAATTTTCAGATGATGATGATGATTATTTCAAAAATGAAGTTTGTAACAAGATAAATTAAGACTACTCGAGCCATCGTATGCCGAGTAGTAAAATCGTGCATGCGGCGCCTTAATGCATTGATGCAACTGAACAATTACGCCGCTTGTCACTAGATGGCGCCATAGTTCACTTACATGCCACTATCAATGTACATAGATGGTTTCGTGACCTCGGCCGCCGTGACCAACTTTGAGTGAGCTTGAAGGGAGCTCATGACGAGCTTGAGGTGCTTGGTTATTCGTGGTGTGGTTACGCTAGGCACTCTTGGTGCTTCAACCATTGCTTGAACACTCAAGGGTCCTCGGAAAGGCATTAACTCGCCATACATAAATGCGCCTCACCTAAGTTGGGTCATTTATGTATTATAAATCTAAGCTAATGGAAATCATTGGAAACATCACTATGGGTGAAATTAGGGACAATAAAACAAACCATGAAAATAATGTTAAATTGCCCAAGATAACAATTCCCACATTCTCAGGAAATGATAGTGAATGGACTACATTTAGGGACTTATTCATTAGTTTGGTTCATAAAAACACTTCACTTGACAATGTTCAAAAAATGCACTATCTTAAAGGCCACTTGTTGGGTGAAGCCGAGCAACTTTTAAGACATGTTTCTATTACCGCTGACAATTACACCGAGTCATGGTCTTTATTAAACAGCAGATACAATAATAAAAAATATCTTGCAAACAGTTTGCTTAAGCGTTTTATGAACCAACCAAGTATTGCAAATGAATCATGGTTATCTATTAAAGAAATGTTGGATATTTTAAATGAAACTCTTAATGGTTTGAAAAATTTGAGTGTGGACATTACATACCGCAAGTTCGAATGCCGCGTTACCAGACATGGAATATAGGGCCGCTAAGGAACTAGCTGAGATAAGAAAAAAACGTTTTGACCTTGAAGAAGAGTTAATTAAGAAAAAGCTCACTAGGGACGTCGCGGAGATTGAAGCGAATAGTGTAGTTTCCGCAAACGATTTAGGAGATAGCCGCGTTTCGTTATGGGTAGAGAATGTTAACACCATACGGGGGGAGGCCCCGACCTAACCACTTCCGCAACCCGCGAACCGCGTTGATATAGCACGGGCTCACGAATAGGGCTAGATTTAATACCTGCACTATTAGGTAGAGACGCCACGGATCGGGATAGAGAGGAACGAAACTGGCAATAGTGAGCACAACTCAAAAGTAGCTCCGATTAAGACGCAAAGCATACCGCGTTTAGAGTTACAGGCCGGTTTGATAGGGGCTCGTTTAGCCGACGCGATTCAGACCGAACATCAAGTTAAAGCGGATAAAGTACGGCTATGGACAGATTCGCAGACCGTGCTATACTGGATTAGGAACGATACATCGCGATACAGTCCGTACGTTGCGCATCGGTTAGGGGAGATCGCAGAACGGACTACGCCGGAGCAATGGCGGTGGGTGCCGACCGCCCACAACATAGCCGACCAAGGCACGCGCGCCAATCTTAGTGTGACTTAGCGACGGACGCGTGGTTTACGGGACCCGAGTTCTTATATAGGGAAGAGAGTGAATGGCCTCAACAACCGGACGACCATGTCGAAAGTGACGCCGAGGTGCTCGTACACCATGTCACGAAGACGTCCGATGCGGCTTATCTACCGAATATAGTACGATTTTCTTCACACGAAAGATTAATTCGCGCAACGGCTAGAGTTTTGTAGTACATCGAACGTTTACGAGGCAAGGCCGCCCTACTGATTATTTCGGGCCATTAACGGTCACCATCGGCCGACGGCGTGAAAAAAGATGGGTCGCGTTGTTTACATATTTAACGACTCGCGCAATACATTTAGAATTAGTTAATAGTCTTACGACAGACTCCGCGATTATGGCGTTAAGACGAATGGCGGCGCGGCGCGGATGGCCGAACGTTGTCTACTCCGACAACGGAATAAATTTCCGAGGAGCGAGCACTGAAATTCACCGTGCGATGGCGGTGTGGGATCCAGCACTCCAGGACTATACGCTCAGCCGTCGCTTCGAGTGGAAGTTCATCGCTCCAGGGGCGCCGAACCAAGGAGGAGCCTGGGAGCGCCTTGTGCGCTCAGTCAAGTCATCGCTGCAGGCTACGCTTAAAGAGAAACATCCTAAAGAAGACACGCTGATTACCCTGTTGGCGAAGGCAGAGCATGCTTCCAAACAGCTTCCAAACACAGCACCGTGCTGCCCAGCCGACCGCCGGGCCTGGAGAGCGGCGTAGGGACTTGCGGACGAATACTGGCGAAGGTGGATCCGCGAATACTTGCCTACCTTAAGAACCAGAGGGGAATCGAGGAAGAGCGAAGACAATAGCCCGAGACCGGACGACCTGGCGGTCATCGACGACGGCCACCTCCCGTGAATATATGGCCACGGGGAATCATTACGAGGACGTTCCCGGGGCCTGACACGGTGGTCAGGAACGTCGAGGTGAAGACTAGGGGCGTATTTTTTAAAATTATGTTAAGTCCTCGTATTACTTTTTCCTTGCTATCTTTCTTTTGTTTTTGAAAACGTTTACTAATTCTTGTGCAGCGGCTTCATCTACCGCCTCTCGTTCCTCATCTGAGAGAGCGGCTAAAAAGCTGGCCATTATGGCTGAGTACCAAAGGCGGCTCGCCGACATTGAGCACGAAGCAAGTAAAAAAATAGCCGCGAAGAAATCTGCGTCCGAGGAAATGATGCAGGCGGAGTTAGCGGCAGTCGAGGCAAGGTACAGTCGCGGTTTCGGCCATAGCAGCCAGTTCATCCTCTCAACTGTCGGCAACTGGTGTGAGGGTTTCCCTGATTCGGAAGACTATTTAGCTCATACAGCTCTAGAACCCTCGCCGCCTACATTCTCTTCTGCGGCGCCCTTTTTTAATCAACCTAGCAACTTCGCGCCGTCGTTAAACTTAGGGGTGAATTTAAAAAATATTTTGACTAAAAACCCTAATGTGGGAAGAGACCATAAGTTGTTGCCAACATCAAGGAAGGTTGCCATGGTTTGACATGATGTCATGTCATTTTGACATTTGCAATTGATAACTTGACAAATGTGAACAATAAAATGAAATTTTTAAAACTCTATGTGGATGAAGCAGCACGGGAACAGCTAGTACCTAAATAAAAATGTGACGACTCATAAAAGTATTTTCATTATGTTGAAAAGAGAAGAGCAGCATCATGTTTGGATACTTCGTACTTCACGCACCGACGCCAATGCCGAGAACAATGGCTGTTCCCAACACGCAGTGAAATCTTATCTCGAGCTCGAGGATCTGTGGGAGTGTGTAGATCCGGTTACCGATGTCGACATAAAGGATACAAGAGCAAAGTCTTAAATTATTTTATTCGTGGATCTAATAAATTACATCCATTTAAAAATGCAAAAACCTTGTTTTTTGTTCTGTGTCATTTTTCCGTTTTACTATTGTTGATTCCCGCAAAAATATTTTTGTATAACTTTTCTATTAGTGAGGACCTAAGTTAGCTGTAAGATTAATTACTTTGTACTACCTGCTTTGTAATAAACAGCAGTTGGTCTTGCTTGAAAATAAATAAATAAATCCAAAGAAGGTTTGGACAAATTAGCGCAATGCCTTTGAAGACTCCGGGCTTACTACGGGATTTCATAAATACATCACTGAACAAATCTTACGTTATTTAAATAAATAAAAGTGCAGCTGCCATACATTTTTTTAGAGCTGTCATTGTCAGCTGTTAAAATGAGACAGGTCTGTCATGCTGACTTGCCTTGAAGAAATTTTGTTTCCCTCGTGGAAAAATACTAGATACAAACCCGTGGGTGTTCTGAGTAACTCGTAAAACTAAAAGAAACGAACGGTGAACTTGATAGAAAAACTTACCTTGATAATAACATCGACGAGTGGTGTCGCACGCACGTGGCGTATGAAGTTAGACGACGACAGTGAAAACCGATGGCTGGCTTTTGACCTCACCGTCGGATACTCAAGAAAACTTCCAAGGAGCGGCGGTAGCATCTCAAAAGGGAAACAAAACAGACCATAGCGGAACCCCTTTCTCAATTTCATTTTTATTTTATTTTACTTTTTAATATATATTGTTTTGATTTTTTTTTTGGCCTAGAAATAAAAATAACGCGACAACACTCATGGCTAGCAGGTTTACCAGAAGAATATAAACCAATGATAATGGGTCTCGAAAGTTCCGCCATTAATACATCAGACTTTGCAAAAACAAAACTTCTACAAGAGATAGCCTGATTCCACCGCCTTTTATACAAACATAGACAGGACTCTTATTACAAAAAGCCAAAAGGAAAAGGCCCTCGTTGCTTTAATTGCAACAAATATGGACACTTCAAAAGCCAGTGTAAAGTGATAAAACATGATCACAATATTTTTTTAAAACTCGCAAATATGAGCGTGAAAGATAATCGTGGGGAAAAAACAAAGTCTGCTTCAACTGCTTACGCAGTCGGCATCGTCGATTGTTGTAAAGAAAAGCGATGCGGTGTCAACAAATGCAGGCGCCGACACCACGAAAGGCTACACGCCGTAAGAGCGTCACCGATGACACAAGAAGACAACACAACCGAAGAAACTGCTCTCGTCGCATCAACAGCGGCGACAAGCGGTTCGGTATTGCTAAAGGTGTGCCCGGTATTAAAACGCGGACCGGAGGGTACAGAGATTGCCACTTAAGCGCTTCTTGACGAAAGTTCGACTATATCGCTGATTGACGAACATTTGGCAAGGTAGATAACGACAATAGACAATCACCCGAATAGCCGTATCGTGGATGTCAAGTCCAGAGGGAAAGGACAACACGAGTCGCACGGAATAAAAGCGAGGACAGTAAAGAGCTTAGTCTCCAGGGTGTAAAACAGTGAGTAACGACTGTTTAAGAGTTGCCATCTACGTGATTTGCCAAAGGGCGTCTGTTTCAAACGCGAAGCTTAAGTTATTATTAGATGTGGACAACTGGCACCTAATTATATCGCGAAAGATACGTATCAGACATTGTAACGAGCTGATCGCACGCTGTCACGAATCCGAACAAACCGGGGACAACCAGACTAGTTTTCCATGCGACGGCGGAAGCCTGGGGGAAAGGGTCTGTCTGAACGATTGAATTTATAAAATTTGTTGCTTGTTCAAATACATTTCCTTGTTGAAATTAAAATTCTTTATAAAATTAGCTTTGCTTGCTTAAAAATACTTGTGATTCAAAAAATTTGCTCTGTTGAGATTAATTATAATGTTACAGTTACTTAAGATTCAATATGTTACTCAAATCAACATTGACAAAATGTATAAAAATCACAAATAGTCACCGAGGGAGCATTTATCAAAACCGTCTTATGTTAAAACACGGTTAGAAACCTTAAAAGAACGTGTTTTAAACACATTTAGCAATACGAAGCGTAAGATCTATGGTCGATACTATGTCCGACTCCCGTGGAAAGACACGACGTTAGAATGCCACCCTGCGAGAAGTTGGACAAGTCGCGATCGTTCAAGATAGCATATACCGAGCAAATTGAAAACCTACTCGTAAAAGGTTACGCTCGGCTAGCAGTGGGGACAGAATAACCCGAGGTGTGGTTACCTGCCTAATTTCGCCGTCACGAATAAGAACAAACCGGGGCAAACCAGTCTAGTCTTCGATGCGACGGTGAAACTCTGGGGGAAAGGGTCTGCCTGAACGATTTTTTGCTCGACAGTTCCGACTTACCCGGTGTACTGTACAGATTTAGGAAAAATGATATCACTGTCTCGACAGATATACGCGAAATGTTCAAGCAAGTCAAAATAAACGAAAACGACCAGGTAGCTAAGATTTTTAATGGCGTCTTAACGATCGCCGTAATCCTCAAAAGCAAGTGATGAGGTCGATAAT
This sequence comes from Papilio polytes, assembly GCF_000836215.1. Taxonomy (NCBI): domain Eukaryota; kingdom Metazoa; phylum Arthropoda; class Insecta; order Lepidoptera; family Papilionidae; genus Papilio; species Papilio polytes. The sequence continues at coordinate 1,169,693 of NW_013525303.1, read as the reverse complement.
ATACGGCGCCAGACGTTCGCCCTTTTTAGCTCCCAGTGTTCTAGACTACAACGCGCGCGCAAACACATCTTTCTATCTAAAGGAATCTATGAGTCGTGCATTAAAAACAAAATATTTACTCAAAAGAAAATTAAGTAACTGTAGAACTTTTTTTTTAATTATTTCAAGCGGATAAAACATTTTCACATCGTAAACATTTATCACTGTCATTATTAACATTATATTTTCTACATCTTAAACATTGATTATTTTTACTCTTTGACAATTCAATATGCCAAGGGTTCCCGCCATTACTAACCTCTAAACTAACGGAAGAAACTTCCAGAATTTCTGCTAACACGCTATCATAAATACCATCAGAAACATTCAAAATTTTCAATTTACTAAACAAATCTGAATTTAATTCCAAATTCAAATCAAACTTTTTTAAATTCTCATTTTTGTTTATCACACAGATGTCTCTTTTGATTTCCAAAATGGCGGCCATTAGTGACGTATCAACATCTTTGTATTGCAACATCGGGATTTCTTTGGTGAAATAAAATGGTTTCTTATACAAAGGATGGTGTTGCCATGCTTCCTCTACTAAATGTGGTAAAATAGGCCCTATTGCTTTTAACAAAGCAACTAAAATCGTATGAATTGTTAATTGAGCGGATTGTCTTTGGTTGGAATCTTTCGCGGAACAATATAACCTATCTTTTATACAATGACAGTACAAACTAGAGACTTTATTACTAATAAAAAATAAAATAGTTTGAGCTACATGATTATATCTGAAATTATTATAATGATCATTAATTTGTTTAAGAAAATTGTATGTTTCCATAATAATATATTGATCGAAGTAATTTAAGTTTGGCTGAAAGGTGAAGTTACCTTTGTCCATATCACTGACAACTCCTAGAAGATATTTGAAAATGGCGCGAATTCTTATAACCTCACTTTGACAATCTTCTAGAAGTTTCTTGCTGATTACGATTTGGGAATGTTGAGTAGAATGGCTGGCGACCCACCATCTGTTTAAAAGGTATATTGAAAAAATATAGGTATAGATTTTTGTTAAGACTGATTTGTTAAAGAAAAGAAAAACGTAAAATTCTACGTGACATTGTGGGAAAATATGAACGTAATTTTTTTTTTTTTTCGAACATTAAGATGCCATGGTCAGGCTTTATAAAATATTTTAGGAATTCGTTTGAAAAAAATTTTTGAGAAATATTTCAGGCAAGTAGTGTTTTCGCGTATAAGTTTTTTCTATGTACACAAACAGTTTATTTTTTTAAGAATTTGTTTGAAAAAACTTTTTGAAAAATATATCAGGCAAGTAGTGTTTTCGCGTGTAAATTTTTTTTATATACGCATACTGTCCAGTTTATTTTTTTAAAAATTCTTTTGAAAAAATTTTTTGAAAAATATTTCTGGCAAGTATTTTTTTTTATTACATTCTATTAATAGTTCTTACCTCAAAGTGTCCACACCATAACCTTGTTGTTTTTTATCTCCATTAATAATAGTATAAGGATCTATTACATTTCCAATAGATTTGGACATTTTTCGTTTTTTCTCGTCTACTACGAAGCCGTGTACGAAAATTGATCTGAAAAAAATTTATTTCGACTTCATATTCTGTACTTGGCGATTTTTTGCTAATAATTTAACATACTCATATTATAAGTACAAAATTTTGGATGGATAAATTGTTACTATGTATATCCAAAACATTGGATACGAATGAAAGTCACAGATGTAGAACATAATCTAGAAGAACACATATGCTTTACAAAGTTTTTTTTTTTAATTCCACACAGACGAATTCGCGGGTACCAGATAATCAATAACATAGAGTAAAAGAAAAAAAGTAACTAGTTCTGGATAGAGTTCCACAGATTAAAAAAAGTCTAATAAACATGTTTTTTTACTAACTCATAAGGCGCTTCTCCTGTTAACGCCAACGAAGTTAACAACGACGCTTGGAACCAACCGGTGAGCTGGTCAACACCTTCTGAATACAGATCAGCTCGTCTGCCGTCCAGCGTCTGCCAGGATAAACCGGAATCCAACCAGATGTCCATTATGTCCTGGTTAAAAACCCCTATATATCAATACAAATATCATACACGTCTTACTTAAAACAGGAGTAAACCATCGACATTTCCACTTGTAATTTAATGAAAACTATTTTTTAATAAGAAACTATAAATATATTGAATAATCTAATTTATTAAAAAATCTATCTAAAGAACTTTAGGAATTAAGTCGTGTTAAGTTTTTAGTTACTTTTTTAATAATAGAGGATTTTTGTTAATCTTACTAATATTATAAATGAGAATATGTAGATGGATGGATGTTTGTCAGAGTTTGTAGCCTAAACGGCTGAAATCTCAATGAAATTTGGCATAGATGTAGAGGATAGTCTGGAAGAACACATAGGCTACCCACTTTTGTTTTTTTTTTATTCCACGCGGACAGATTCGCGGGCGAAAGCCAGTTTACTAATATTTGCTTATTCCATCCTACTAAGTTGTAGGCTTGTGCTAGGATATGGTTTACGACAGTCGAATGGCGGGATTCGAACCCTCGACCGCAAAATCGGTAGTCCGTACCCCAAACTATTAGGCTATTTACACTGAAAATATAACACTTAGTTTATATAAATGTTTTAAATTTTTTCGACCCCTAAAAGGGAAAGTTACCTCCCCTACCTTGGCGATGCCCACAGACTGTCATAGACAATTGGTCAATTTGGTCTAGCCCATTATTGCTAGGTAACGACAAATGTCTTTTAATTTCTTCGCAAATATGTATATATCACGATGTTTTAAAAATGACAATAATAAAATATTAACTTACATTTCCTTTAGTAACTTCTTGATTGTCCAAATTATATTTATTCCTGACGTCATCTGGTATCAGATCTCTGACGTCACAAGTCCACCACACATCCGTGTCATTGCTTTCAATCAAACTGCATAACTTTTCTATGATGCCACTAAAATTAATAAAACCTCTTAATAAAAAAAAAATTTATCATTTGTGTTTTAAGGCTCTCTGAAGGTTAAAGTTTCTCGGATAATTATATCCAAAGACATAAAAAATAGAAGAGGCAGTGAACAAAAATTTTTTAACTGGTAATTTCTATGACAGGTAATATATCAGTTGTCAAGTTTGCCATTTTACAAAATTATAATAAACTCCACCTTTTGTTATAAAAACTAATATTGAAAATTAATTCAAATACAATTATATTAAAATGTGGATTAGAGGCTGTGAATAGTTAGCGTTATAATTATGTGAAAAAAAATCTCAATTGTCAACTATGCCTACTCTTAAATTAAAATTGAAAACTTATAATATTATATATACTAATATATAAAGAGGAAAGATTTCTATTTTTGTATGTATTGAAATAACTCAGAAATTACTGGGCCGATTTGAGAAATTTTTTCACCATTAAAAAGCTATGTTAGCAATAAGTAACATAGGCTATATCTTTTGTTATTTTTTAATTTCACTGGGACGAGGTCGCGAGCAAAAGCTAGTTCTCTATAAAAGCAACAATGCTTAGAATTTTGTAGTAACTAAACTGGCGCACAACAGTTGTGCGATTGTCAAGCTTCGTTATCACTGAGTACCATAGGTTACATTTTTTTTTAAATCCACACGGGCGAAGTCGCGAGCAACAGCTAGTTCAATATATAAGTATTATAGACAACCATAAATCCTTGCTTTTTTAATATTTTCTACTTACTCATCCACGATAACCTTCTCTCCGCTATACAAGACTGGTATGGGCACGCCCCACGCCCGCTGACGAGATATGCACCAATAGGGGCGTTTCTCTAACTGCGCGCGGAAGCCTTGTCTAGACTGGCCCGCGCTAGACGGCGGTAGAAGTACCACTTTATCTAGACCTGCCTAGGAAACACTATCACTAAATAATTGCATAATAAACTCGTACTCGATGTCTAATTTTAGTCATATTGCCCTTTTTCCCCCACCATAAAGAATAAATATACACACATAAAAGCTTCGAGACAAAATTAACAAGGGGATAATAATGGTTAAAGAAAATGTTTTTTTTTATAATATAAGGTGGCAAACGAGCAAGCGGCCATCTGAATCCACCGAAATGGAAAGCGACCGCCTTAAACATCCGCAATTGCAGATGCGTTGCCTACCTTAATTGACATTTCTCCTTCCTATGCGTCTCCTACACCGTCAAATCCACTTCCCATCCTTTCCTTTTAAAAAAGGGTGGAAAGGGAAAGGGGCTAAAATTAGGCCTTTGGCACCACACTCATCAGACTGTATGCGGAATTGCTTCCACTTCACGCCTGTTTTCTGTATGGTCGTGGTATTGCTGGGGGCAAGCCGGCCTATTCGTGCGAAGATGTTAAAGCGGGCTCTACCACTGTTAGTATATAAACTCTATCTAATCTACTAACATGTTCAATGAAAAAATAAGGGGAGGTGAATTTGTGGGAGGATGGGGTGCATAAGTAAGGGAAATATTCTTTCTGTAATTCTGTGTTAATTAAAAGAAAGCTAGTAATCTGGAAATGTAGATGTAAAGGCAACGGTCACTTCGCTATTTTGGCGAATTCAAGCCGCTTGCTTATTTACACCTAATATTAAAAATGGGAAAGTATAGATGGATGTATGGATGTTACTCTAGATACAATTTGTAACAGATGTAGAACACAGTCTATTTACTTTTTTTTCAGGCGCACACGGAGTCGAGAGCGCCAACTAGTATTAAAAACTTGTAATTAAGTATGTAAGCTATTTTAAACATAATTCTTACCAAAGCTTTATCCTTCAAAGCGGCAGTATCAATAAACCATTGCTGGCTGGCTCTGATGATGACGGGTTTCTTCGTTCTCCAGTCCAGAGGATAAGAATGTACGTACACACTCTGATGTACGATAGAACCTACTAGAACATTGATAACCGCGTCCTGACCATCTCCGAGTACGTAGAGACCGTTAAAACGATTGTCCAAGTTTATATAACGGCCTGATTCGTCTACATTGCACTCCTGAAATTCAGTTGTCAGTGTTTTAATAAATGAAAATTGTAGCATTGTAAGAATAGAATACAAAAAAACTTCTAGATATAGTATTAATCTGAACTAAACTCAACGTAAACTAAACCTAAACTAAACTTATACTAAACCTAAGCTATACTAAGGCTAAACTATACTTAAAGTAAACTAACCCAAAACTAAACTTAATGTAAACTAAACCTAACCTAACTTAAGTAAAAAATAAACCTAAAGAGTTGTTAAATTAAACCTTAACAGTTCTTATACCTACTTTTTAGTTTATTCTAAAGTAAGTAATCATTAAAATTACAAAACATATTCAAACAGGGTGAGTAGTCATGTTAAAAAATCATCATCATCATCATCTCCCCTGCCTTATCCTACTCCCGTAGGGTCGGCTTACCAGGTTTTCATCCTCTAAAGCACTCTATCATCCGTCATCTCAGTCATCACTCCCTTCTTGATCCACCTTTCACGCTCCATCCATCTCTTTCTACTTCTACCTCTACCGATGTACCTCCACGTTCATAACTAATGTTTTTTACTGAGTTCAATATTACTTACCACTGGCATATTATTCTTCAAAGCGACTAGAAAGTCATCAGGGCCGTGCGCAGGCGCAGTGTGAACCAAACCTGTCCCTTTGCCCTCCGTCACATGACTCGCTTCCAAGAATGGCAACTTCTCTGATGTAAGCAAACTCTTGTAATACATACCTTTTAGTTCTTTACCTAGAATTATAAATATTAATCTATATTTATCTGTACTATTATAATAAAGCGTAAACACACACTTCTTTGTTCCCTAAGATGTCAGCAATTACAGCATATTTTTGAGAAATCCTCTGGGAGACAGAGACTAAAACTACAAGCTAATACCAGCAAAGAAACTAGGTTTGCCATGATAACTTAAATTCTCAACCAACGGCAAGGCCTTCACTGTCATATGGGCAACTGAATTTTGTTGCCAATGAAAAATTTTACAGAATGTAAATAATGAAGTTCTTATCTTACTCTCTTCTTACTCTTACTAATATTATAAATGCGAAAGTTTACATGGATGGATGTTTGTTAAAGTTTGTAACCTAAACAGCTGAACGGATTTCGATGAAATTTAGTATAGATGTAGAGGATAGTCTGGAAGAACACATAGGCTACGCACTTTTGTTTTTTTTTAATTCCACGCGGACGGAGTCGCGAAAGCCAGTAATATCATAATTTAAAATAAAACAATCAATCTAAAAAAGAACATGTTAACATCTAAAAATTCTTAACTAATACATGAATATATCTTACCATCAAAATCAATTAATTTCTCAATTTCCACGCCTAATATATTTCTCAAACACTCAATCTGAGCACTTGCGACTACAAACAGTTCATCTGGCTTGTTATTTAATGTAACTATACTATATGTTAAGTTTGCACTATAACATATAGCTTTGTTTGCGATTAGGGTCCAAGGTGTGGTCGTCCATACTAAAGCTGAGATAGGCTTACTGAAAACAAAGAATAATCCATTAGTCAATTGTGGTTAGAAAATGGGAATAAAACAGCACAATGGGGAAGGGAAATGGTGGCCTAATTCTAGTCCCTTTATTCCCACAATTATCTTAAAAGAAAAGGATGGGAAGGAAAAGTGGATTTGATGGTGAAAGAGACATATAGGAAGGGGAAATATCCTCTTTGTGCGTCTCTTCCTCCGCAACTGCAATATTGGATGTCTATGGGCAGTGGTCGATTTGTCATTTCGGTGTCTTCCGATGGCCACTTGTTTGTTTGCCACCTCATAATATAAAAAAGGAAATCACTAACCATTAAAAAGGGGGACTGATAAGTGTATTTGACTGATAACGTAAATTTAGGGGGATCATTGCCCTTTCCTAAAAAGGAAACAATTGTAGCCCCCTTGTTCATCTGCCTGCCCCCATGCGTAGGTCACCTAAGTGACCAAAAATGTACTTTGTTGAAATTAAATAAAAAAAAAAGTCAGAATATTTTCTTTGTTAAACTATACACAGTGTGGACACTATGTAAGGAAAATGTGAGATTGATGATACTCCATACAAAAGTAATGTTTTTATACATGTTTCTGTAGTGGAAATAACAGTTAGTTGTGGTGTCTGTAGTGGAATAACAGTTATACATACCCAGAGAAATTACTAGCAACTTCAGGTACTGTATCCATTGGGAATTTGATATAAACCTCTTTGCTTTTAAACTGTGGATTATATTCCAATTCTGCCTCAGCTAAGGCTGTTCTGAAATTAAAAAAAAAACAATTCACCAAATACAAAAAGTTTCATTTAACAGCACAGACTAAAATTAATAAAATCTACAACAATAGTATGATAAAATTAGTATAAATACTGTTTTAACTAAAAGAAATATATTTTACAATCATTTAGTGGCATACTAGCTTTTCGCTGTGACTTCATCTACATGGAATTAAAAAAAAATTAATAACTTATGTGTCCTTCCAGACTGTTCTATCTTTGACAAACATCCAGATCCATACAGTCTTCAAGTGTACATACATCTATCCATCCAGACATTCTCATTTTTAATTAATACTAGCTCTTGCTTGTGACTTCACCCGCTTGAAATGACAAAAATTACTCAGTGATAACATAGTTTCTTAATAGTGCATGAGTTTTTGAAATTGGTCCAGTAGTTTTTGTGTTATTTCAATACATACAAAAATACAAATCTTTCCTCTTTATAACATTAGTATAGATAGCATAGATAACAAACTTACTTTGATGATGGTGACCAGTAAACAGGTTTTAATGCACGAAATATCAATCCAGACTTATACATTTTATAGAACTGTCTCAATTGATTTTGTACATATTTCTTGTCTAAAGTTAAATAACATGTATCCCAATCAGCCATTATACCCCAACTTTGGAACGCCGCTTTCTGCTTTGCTACTGTTTCTAACGCAAAGTCTCTCGCAATTTGTCGGATATTCTCCTGTGATGAGACATTTTTTGATGAATTTTTGGCTTTTTGTAGAGCTTTCAATTCTATGGGAAGTCCATGACAATCCCAACCTGGGACATAATGTACTTTATTGCCTTGTAATATTTGACTTCTGTTGTTTATGTCTTTTATAATCTAAAACAAAGGTTTAGGAAATAAAGTGACACATTACTATAATGTTTAAACTGTGCCTTGCGACAGTATTCATCAAATAATTATATAAAACTTTTACATCATGTAAAATCATTATCTCTTTGGCCTTATCCCTTTATGACACAAACGAAGAGTAAATATTGTCTTTTTATATATCCTCTTCCATGTTGATTAAATGTAGGCAACACATCTCAAATGCACATGTCTGTGGGAAGCAATTGCTTTGTTTTTGTGTAATTCCAGTGGCCACTTACTTGTTACCTTATTATAAAAAAACTTACATGGAGTTCGCAAAAGCTTGTTACGAATGTTACCTTATTAACAGCATGTCCCATGTGTAAGTCGCCGTTTGCATATGGAGGTCCATCATGAAGAACAAATTCAGGACCTTTTAGGTTTTCTCGTTGCCATGTGTAAAGTTCTGCAAACTGAGCCATCTGAAATAACATAAATATTAACGAATTGGTTCTTTTTTTTTAAAAAGGATTTATAGCACAAAATTTTAGAAGTCTTACCTTTTGAACCTCTTCTTTAATAGCATTGTTAGATCTAGCCGGAAAAAGGGTTTTCGGAAACAAAATTGTATGTGAATAAGTTTTCGTTTTTGCTTCAGCCGAACTTTTAGCTCTTCTACAATTTATACAAAAATTGTTACCGGTATATATTCTTGAATTTAGTCCGTAATATAAACTTTTTCGGATTAAACCCATGTCTGCAGGTTATATTTTCATTAAGCGTTCAATGTTAACGTTAGGTGTTTAAGTTTAAATCAAGGAATATAGCAAATAGCATACCTCGTAAACATAAATGTACTTTATTTGACATCTTTTTTTTTACAATTACTACATTTTCCCAAAAAAAAATAACGAATTAATTTAAATAGGAATACGTTATAAAAGTTTCGAAAAGTTACATAGTAAAGTCAAGTAATTAAATAATTTTTTTGTTGTGTTCGTTTCTCCCATAAACGCATTGTTTTGACATATTGTTGGGGGACTGTCAAAAATGTTCTTTTTAATCTGTGTTTGCCAAAACAACACATGTTTTTCATGTTGTGCAGCAATAATTACTAAAAATTTAGTGTTATTGGTTTTTGCGACATACCAAAATGGTTAGTACATTATATTCTTATTATAATCGGATTTCTTATTCATTAGAATGCATGTTAATTATCATTTTCTTCTAGCCGAAGACTAAAAAGTTTATAGACCGAAAGAAAGCTGTAACATTTAACTTGGTCCATCGTTCTCAAAGAGATCCTTTAATCGCTGATGAGAATGCACCACAGCGTGTTCTTGTACCAGTTAATGCTGTAGTACCGCCAAAGAAGGAGAAAGACCCGGTAAGTAATATTTTCATTTTAAATACAAGCACCTTTTAAACCCTTATCGTAATAATTTTGTCATATTTTACAGGATTTAACTTTAGATCAGAGAAAAGAAGAGCAACGTAAATATGGCATATACTTTGATGATGATTACAATTATCTACAACATCTTAAAGATACAAAAGAAGTCACCATGGTGTTGCAGCCAGTAAGTAATTTTATTGTTAAAATTGTTCATATATTATGATATAAAAATAATACCAAATGTCTTTGGCTTGTAATTGCCTCAAATGAGTACGGTATGTACTCCTAAGGCTGTCACCAAGGTAGAAAGGCAACAGACCTAGCCTATATCATCAGGTGCTACCACAACTCTTCCATACTTCTCTCGGCCACAATATCCTAATTCACTCCCATCTCCATCCATACTCTCTTCAGTCTTACTCTTATATTTTAGCAGTCTCATCACTTTAACATTTTAATTTACAGAAAAGTTCACATAACAGAAAAGAGAAGAAAGAAACAGATATAGAAGGAAATGAGAATACAAAAGACATATCGGAAACATTAAAACTTCCAAGTTCTGTGTTTGCTTCGGAAGTTGAAGAGGATGTGGGAATGTTGAATAAGGCTGCAACACAAGGTAAATAACAGCAAATAATCCTTATCTGTACCAATATAATAAAGCGTGAACACTTCTTTGTTATGTAAGATGTCAGCAATCCTAGCATATTTCTGAATTAATCTTTTTATAAAAAACCCCTACATTCACAACATGCTATAGGCAATTTGAGAAGGGGGGGGGGGAAAAAATGCTACAGGCATGTGAGAAGGGGTAAAAAACCACAAACCAGCAAAGAAAGATTGTGATAGTAACTATAATTGTTAGCCCATGGCAAAATCCTTTATTGTCATTTGAATTTTAATATTCATTATTGAACATTTTATAAAAAGTAAACAATAAACTAAAGTTTGTACAATTTGATAGAATAGCTTGACACCAAGTGAGTTAATTGCAATTCCACATGATTTTATATTGTATTAGCTGAAAGCATGAAATTAAAAATAGTTAAAAAAATATAACCTATATTGCTTAGTGATAACATAGCTTATTAATAGTGAAAGAATTTTTGAAATCAGTCCAGTAGTTTTTGAGCTATTACAATAAATACAAAAATACAAATTTTTCATCAGGTCTATGTTTGAACCTGGACCCCGAGGTGGTGGCGGCTCTTGACGATGACTTTGACTATGATGATCCTGACAATCAACTTGAAGATAATTTTATTGAAATGGCTATGGGAGAAGGTATGTTTTAATGTTATTGAGTATTTTAGCATTGGTTTAGCCAAAATAAAACAAAGCATACTATGGTCTACATCTATGCCAAATTTAATTAAGATCCGTTCAGCAGTTTAGGCTAGAAATTAACATCCATCCATCCAAACTTTCGGATTTATAATTTTAGTATGTTAGCAACTGTTCTTAGTTTTTTGCTTTGAGTTTCAGTTTGAAATTATATTTTTATGTGACAAAAAAAAAACAAAAGTAAGTAGTCTTTGTGTTCTTCTAGAGTCTAAGTTGTTTTGGACTTACTAGAATCTAGACTATGCTCTACATCTGTGCCAAATTTCATCGAGATCCATTCAGCAATTTAGGTGGCAAACTCTAACAAACCATCCATGTAAACTTTCACATTTATAATATTAGTAAAATTGACAACCCTGAGCTAAAGGTTTTCATTATCATACTAATATTATAAATGTGAGAGTTTGGATGGATGGATGTTTGTTGGTTAGAGTTTGTAGCCTAAATGTCTGAAGCGGTCTTAATGAAATTTGACATAAATGTAGAGGATAGTCTAGAAGAACTCATAGGTTACTCAGTTTTTTTTAATTACAAGCAGACGAAGTCGCGGGCTAGCTAGTAGACCTATAAAATGTTTCCGTACGACAAAAGTGAAGGAAAAGATTTGAATCTAATGAATTCTATTTTTAAATAGGTGATGATGATGAATATGATGAAGACGAGAGCTTGTCTGCTGATGATTCAGATAAAGCGTTTGTAAGTGATTTGGATTCAGATGATGATTCACAGGTATGTTATGTTCATCACCCAAGTGATTAACAGAACAATATGATTAATTTTATTATTTCTATACTGACTTATACCTTGTGTACTGAGCATGTATGTATGTCTCTTTTACTCTACATTACTTATTGTATCTCTTATCTCTTTCATGTAACGAAATGTTGCTAACCGTGACGCGACCTTGAAAATTTCTATTTTGTACTTAGTTGATGTTAGAATTAAATAAATGAATATTTCAATGCTATTACTATTTATTTTCAGGGTGAAGATAGAGGGAGACCTAAAATGCCGTCGTGGCTGGAGCGAGACAAGGACGACACGAAGTCTCGTTTCTCTCAATATTCCATGTCTTCTAGCGTCATACGACGTAATGAAGGCCTTTCTTTGTTGGACAATAGATTTGAAAAGGTGAGCTTATTTATATCTAGACTAGCATTCGCCCGCGACTACGTCCGCGTAAATTAAAAAAAACAGAAGTAAGTAGCCTATGTGTTCTTCCAGACTATCCTATCCATCTGTATCAAATTTTATCAAGCTCCGTTCATTTAAGGCTACAAACTCCAACATCCATCTATCCATCCATCCAAACATTCGCATTTATAATCTATACTAATAAAGAGGAAAGATTTGTATTTTTGTATGTATATAAATAACTCGAAATCTACTTGTTTTGATTTTAAAACTTTCACCGTTAGAAAGGTAATTTGTCTGTGAGTAATAGAGACTCTTAAGTTTTTTAATATATACGGGCAAAGTCGCGGGCAACAACTATAATGCAAAGAGGAAAAGTTTGTATTATTGTAATTTTGTATGTATATTTATTCTTCCAGACTATCCTCTACATTTATGTCAAATTTCATCAAGATCAGTTCAGTTTAGGCTACAAACATCCATCCATCCAAACATTCACATTAGTAAGATATTTTTTTTCTTTAAGATGTTTGCGGAATACGACGACACGGAACTCGGAGCGTTGGATCTAGAAGATATCGAAGGTTTCTTACCTCCTTCTCATGACATGCTGCTGCGAGCTGCTGAGGAGTTTGAAGAGTCACAGAGAAGATACCAGCTGGATAAAGAAAAGGAAATTTCAAGGTAAAGATTTATTTAGCTTTAAAATGGTTACAGATTTTTTTACAATACATTTGAATAAAATTTAGATGAGACAGAAAAAAAAATTCACCGGTACTTTCTCTGAAAGGTAATATGTAGGTAAATTTAGTGCCTCCTTGTGCTCTTATTACGATACATTTGACTAAATTATAATAAGCTCCATCTTTTGTTATAAAATTAAAAAAAAAAAACAGTATTACAATTATACTTATATATACATATCCGTTTCTTAAAGAACGGATCAACGTTTTTGTGGAGTTAAAGGACCTCTATACCTATAATTTAAACGCAAAGTTTGTTGCCCGATTTTCTATAATTTTAAAATTATTTATTTTTTTGTAAAGTAAAATCGGAAAAATCAGATTTCCGACTTAAATTTGACCATACTTTTTGCTTTAACAAGCCTAATAATTTTATTTTATTGTTTACATGTGTCAAATTATCAATTGCAAATGTCAAAATGACATTACAAACTATGGCAATCTTGCTTCCTTGATGTTGGCAGCAACTTATGGTCTCTTTCCCACATTAGGGTTTTTATTCAAATTACCCCCTAAGTTTAGCGTGAAAATATATAGCCTAAAGCGTGATATAAGTGTAGGGCTTTTTATTAAAAAAAGAATTATTCAAAAATATGTTGTAGTTGCTGACATCTTAGACAACAAAGAAGTGTGTGTTTACGCTTTATTATAATAGTATAGATATAAATATGTTATTATTCAATTTATACTTTATTGCATTATTTTTATTAATATGCATGCCTTTTTTGGTATAATATTATAAGTTATACTAAATGTTACTCAGATTACAACATCTCCAAGAGATAGAAGAGGAGTCAGAAGAAGAGTTGATGAGAGTGGAGGTGGAGCCCAAAGAGAGATGGGACTGCGAGACTATACTCTCTACTTACTCCAATTTGTACAACCATCCTAAAGTTATTGAAGAACCCAAGGTAATTAACATAAATGCGAAAGTTTAGATGGATGGATGTTTTGTACAGTTTGTAACCTAACCTAAACTAAACGGATATCGATGTAATTTGTCATAGATGTAGAGGATTTTCAGGAAGAAAACTAGATCTTTTGTTTATTTTTAATTCCTCGAATAGAGTCAAGGGAGAAAGTTAGTTATCTATAGTCAATCAGATGTAGGGAGGCAGATGACCACATAATCAAGAGGGAGTAAAGTTAATAGTAGTTTTTATAATAAAAAGAACTTTTAAATCCAGTAGTTTTTGAGTTTTTTGCAAACCAAAATTTTTTTTTTATAACATAATGTGGCAAACGAGCAAGCGGCCACCTGAATCCGCGAAAATGGCGAAGCGACCGCTGCCAATACACATCCGCAATTGCAGATGCGTTGCCTACCCTTGTACGACGGAGGAGAGGCACATAAAGAGGATATTTCCCCTTCCTCTGCATCTCCTCCACTGTCAAATCTATTTCCTCTTCCCAACCTCTCCTTATAAGAAAAGGGTGGTAAAGAGAAAGGGACTTAAATTAGGCCTCCGGCACCACACTCATCAGACGAAACACGGAATTGTTTCCACTTCACGCCTGTCTTCTGTGTGGTCGTGGTATTACTGGGGGCGAGCCGGCCCTGCAGTGCTAACATGTTAAAGCGGGCACTACCACTGTTAAATTGTATCTCCAATACTGCATTTAAAGACATTTAAATTATTCAAAGATATTTTAGATTGTAATTGTAGTTTTTTTTTTCAACAGAAACCGAAGAAAATAGCAATAAACGCGAAAACTGGTATTCCAAAAGACGTTCTCGGTAAAGATAATAAACTGACATTGAAGACGTTGGCAAAATTTAACGCACAGCAACAAGAGGAGAGTAACTCAGAAGACGAACAGACACAAGCGGAGACAGTTTTATCAACACTTAGCGTATTATCCATAAGGTAAGGAATTTAAACTCAAAAACTACGAAAAAAAAATTTTTTTTTGAAAAATAAAAAAAAAATTAAAAAAGCAATTTCATATTAGCAATGTTTTTTATTTGTAATTTTATGCTATTAGAATACAATTTGGTGTAATAAAATAAGTGAATTCGATAGAAATGAGAAAATTACTTCTTACTAATATTAAAAATGCGAAAGTTTGGATGGATGTATGTAAGAGTTTTTAAACTAACTTGCTGAACCGATATTGATAAAATTTGGTATAGATGTAAAACATTGTATGAAAGGATACATAGGCTACTTATTTTTGTAATTCTTAATTCCACGCGGACAGAGTCGCCGGCGAAAGCTAGTTAAAATTATATATTTTTTCATTGTTCTTAAAAGAATTTTTTTATTTGTAAATTCTTTGATAGTGAAAAATCACGATAACACAATGTGAAATAATAAGAATTATTACAAAATCATTTCAGACCCAAAGACGAATCGGCAGAAGAGAAGAAAGAACGAAAACGTCTTCTAAAGGAATACAGAAAAGAAAGAAGAATAGAGAAGAAGGCGAACAAAGAAGCTTTCAAAGAAGAGAAGAAACGACAGGAAAAGATAATGTTGAACAATAGAAATAATGTTCAAGGTAATAAAATATTTTAAATTAAGTAAAAATGTATTTTATTTTTGAATAAATTTAATATTTACAAATATATTGTAACCTTGTGTTTTATTGTCTCAAACCCTATCTATACTTCTATACTAATATAATAAAGCGTAAACACACACTTCTTTGTTGCCTAAGATGTCAGCAATTACACCATATTTTTGATTAATTCTTTTTAATAAAAAGCCCTATACTTACGTCATGCATTAGGCTATATATTTTCACGCCATTAAACTTAGGGGGTAAACATTTTGGATAAAAACCCTAATGTGGGAAAGAGACGATAAGTTGCTGTCAAGATCAAGAAAGCAAGATTGCTAAGGTTTGTCATGTCATGTCATTTTGACATTTGCTATTGATAATTTGACAAATGTAAACAATAAAATACAGTTTTTACAATTTTACGCGGATGGATCCGCACGCGAACAGCTAGTCCTTAATAAAAGATGTTTAAGAAATAAATAGACGAGGTCGTGTACAAAAGCATTTCACAGGTATTTTCTCTAAAAGGTAATATGTCAGTTGTCAAGTTTAGTGACGTTTGGACGCTAGCTTTAAAGTTTGTTAATTATTTAGAACTAGTTTTCGCTCTCGACTCCGTCTGCGTGAAATAAAAAAAAACAAAAATGTGTAGCCTCTGTGCTCTTCCAGACTATCTTCTAGGTCAAATTTCATCGAGATCCGTTCAGCCATTTAGACTACAATTTCTAACAAACATCCATCCATCTAAACTTTCGCATTTATAATAGTAAGATTTATTCAAATATCTCAAAAAGCGTTTAACAGGTTTTATTCTCGGAGTTTTCGAGCTCTCTTTTTTTTTCTCGAGATTTGATGACAATGGTTTCTTCCACAAAAAGGTAGTTTAACAAACACCATGGTTTCAATATGAATAAAATTTGTTAAATGCTTTTCGAGACATTTCAATAAATGTAAAATAATTAGCAAATTTAAAGCCTTCTAGCGTCCAAACGAAACAACTTTGTATAGGTGAAATGAGTCAAATCGTCATTATTTTCTAACAAGAATCTGTGGTAGTCCATTGTATACATCTCTCCGGACACTTGTATATATTTTATTGAATCTGCTTTTTTTACATGGTCAAAATTAAACCAATATTATTTTTTCTCATGAATAAAGAAAAAATAGATTTCTGTCCATTACAAAGGTAATTTAATGAAAACTAAAAAAATTAAAGCCTTTTTAGGATTATTGAGTAATTAAAAATGCATAGAATAATATTAAACATTTAATATATTGCTTTTTTCACGAATAACAATCTCAGATACATAATTATTATCTTAATTCTATATATTTCACTATTAATAATAAATAACATAATCGATTTTTCGGATAATTCTCAACCGTCACCCAGCCCTGTCCCCACGTGAGAATAAAACGTTTCATCCGTCCCACCTTTTAATCCCACCGTCACCAATAAGGTGACAGATGGAACCGTTATGAAATAAAATAAGTTCCCACCGTCCTCTCTTAGCAAAAGGTGAGACGGATGGAACTTTTTACCCTCATGTTCCCACGGGGGGACAGAGTGGGGTGACGGTCGGGAATAATCCGATATTTCATCTTACAACAGCTGTTAATAAAAAAATGATTCGAATACATTCATCAAATAAGGGGACAGATTATAAAATTTAAAAAAATGTATTAATTTTTATATTTCTACAACTAAATTCCATCATTACTTGTCATATTTTTATGATATAAAATGTTTGTACCTAACTTAGCCATTCCATCGGACCTAGGTCTTATTTTTGACCTAGGTCTTATGAACGAAGTACATACAATAGACAACAGTAAATAGGAATGTGTTTTAAAAGTAAATATTACAAGTCTGTCAATAATTAAAAAAATATAAAACAAAAATATAAGTGAACAATCTTACATTTTTCACATACAAGATATTAGTGCTAAATCTAGACCTAGACCATTACAAAACCTAGGAAAGTAGTAGTCTTGGGACCGTGCCGGTCTAGAAAAGTTTAGACATAGACCAAAGTAATCCCAAGGACATAACAGACATATGGCTATATTAGACCTAGGGCCGTTCCAGACCTAAGCTGTAGCAGTCCTAGGAACTGTCAGTACACCTAGGATAGAACTAAACCCTCATACCCTAAGCCGTCAGGGTCAGGGCACTCCATGCGGTTCTTGAGGTGCTGCAGCGTGTTGTGGAAGTGCTTTGTGATCTGTTCCACCTCCTCCGACTGGTCCAGGTTGGCGAGCTCCTCTCTGATCTTCTGGATTACCTAGAAAACGTTATGTTAGAGGTGAGGTAAAAAGAATTTGGTTATGTGCCTCATATGTGACGCATTGGCCCATCTATAATAGATTTAACTAGTGTTATGGTCCTTCGAGCCAAGATATTTTATTAAACTAAAGCTTAATGTAATAAAATAATGCCATCCTTCTTATTTACTTTGATAAAATAGACATTATTAATCAAATAACATATCCAGGATTGTCTGTTTGTAAGTTTCAGGTCCTTCGAGCCAGATTATAGTGATTGCATGTTTTCAAGGTTTAACCACATCATTGTTTCAGGACTAAAGTCATTATACTCTAGTTATTCCAATTGTTATAATGCATACATAGATCATATTCAAATACTAAATTAAATTTACATAGAATTATATAAAAAAAACCCTTCCACGAATAGGCCATTTGTCAGCGTGGAAACCTATCAGAAGTCAGCAATACAGATTTGGGCCTCACCGGTCCTTTGAGGCGGTAAATCTATCATTACAAGTATATAGTTACAAATTTAAAAAAATTAGTGATCCTTCGAGGTGGAAAACCTATCAATACAAGTTATATAGTTAAAAATTAAAAAAAATAGTGATCTTTCGAGGCGGAAAACTTATTAAAACAAAGTAAACAGGGTTGAATAACGTCAATGGTCCTTGGAGCCGGATACTTACTGCATCAATGAGGGCGGTGGTGAGGCTGGCGTTGCCGCGCTCCCGCAGCTGCGCGTACCTGCCCAGCAGCTCGGCCAGCAGCTGCGCCTGCACGCCGCCGTCCATGCACTGCTGCGCCACGCGCGCCGCCTTCTTCAGGCAGTCCAGCGCGCGGGACGCGTCGTTCAGTGCCCACTGCACCCACAAATATAACACAAAAAACTAAATAAAAAGCCGTAAACGTCTCTAGCTGATGAATTAGATCTAAGGGGAAGTTGTTATTTAACGTTTTTTAAATTTATTTTGCATTTTTCGATTTTTTAGAAGGACAAATAAGGTTTAAAATCTTCGCATGGTATGGTAGGCGTGAAGTAGAAGTACAGTATGATAAGACGAGAATGTGAAGGGATTTTTTTTTTGACACTAGAGATGTATAAAGGGAAATTATCTTTATGTGCGTCCCCTCAATTTAGGTAACGCATCTATAATTTACCTGACGTTCTTAAGGCGCAGGAAAATATGATGCAACCGCACATTCATGTCAAGAAATTCAAAGATATGTGGAAAGTCAATCGCAATGGACCAATTTTGACTAAGGGCTGGTCACCTAAACTTGGTATAAGCCCTCAGTGAGGACGTATATTAACTGATTAACATAATAGCGAATGTCTATGGGCAACGGTCAGCTGATATATATTGTTGACCGACTTCCCAAAAGAAGGAGGTACTCAATTCGTCTGTAAGTTTTTTTTTGTGTGTTACGGTATAACTCCGCTAGTGGACCGATTTTGATAATTCTTTTTTTATCCGAAAGGTAATGCTTGCAGGTGGGTCCCATTTTGATTTTTGGAGTCAAAGACATGACATCAACTTTTTTTCGAGAATACTTTGTTTTTAGTGTATTTTGTTTGGAAGTCGGTTTTGTTTATTTAAAAAAAAGTTTTACCTGTTGTCCGTCCTTGGGTGGTTTCCAGAAGAGGTGTGCGCAGAGCGCCACAGCGCGGCTCTGGTCGGGCTTCTTCAGCAGCTTGCTGGCGGCCAGCGCGCACGCCGTGCGCATCGGCTCCGCGTTCTCAGATCCTGACACGTACAATCAGGTAAACTGACGGTGTTCCAACTCAAAAGGAAAAAAAATTTGAAACGAGACGCGGAACATAACTCTAGTTTCTTCTTATCCCTTCGCGCTCAATGCTACCAAATAAGTTATTTGAAAGAGGCTAATTTTATCTCTTTACAATAAACAAGGCAATTTATCCTAAATTAAAAAGAATTTCTGCAATATATCATACTAATATTATAAATGCAAAAGTTTAGATGGATGGATGGATGTTTGTTAGAGTTTCTAGTCTAAACTGCTGAACAGATTTTAATAAAATTTGCCATAAATGTAGATGATAGTCTGGAAGAACACATAGACTACTTACATTTGTTATTTTTAGTTCCGCGCGGACGGAGTCGCGGGTGAAAGCTTATTATGTTATATAGGATGTTCCCCATTGAACCAATTATCAGACGATCGATCGACATAACGGGATTTTTCTCCATTAGATCGAATTTCATCATTTCATTAGATTGAAAGTTAAAGATATTTTTTTT
>NW_013525303.1:1147706-1149862 GCF_000836215.1 Papilio polytes | reverse complement strand
TACCCTTATACGACGGAGGAGGAGACGCACATAAAGAGGTTATTTCCCCTTCCTATGCATCTCCTCCACCGTCAAATCCACTTCCTCTTCTCAACCTCTCCTTATAAGAGAAGGGTGGTAAAGAGAAAGGGACTTAAATTAGGCCTCCGGCGTGAAGTGAACATTCAACAAAGTGAATATGTGTGAAGTCAAGTCGCAGAGCAATGTTTGACTATATCCTAGTTATCCTAACATAGGTAGGCAGCGAGCCCCTCAACGGAGACATGTAGTGAGCTGGTGATGTTGAATAGTTAAATATGTGTATTTTAATCCCTTAGTATCAGACTCTGAGTACTTACCGAAGCAGTTAATCTGTTCAAACGTAGCTATAATAAGTGTGATAGCTGCAAGTTGTGCTTTACTGTCGGAGACCTCGTCTTCATACAATGAGAATGCTTGTGAAAGAAACTCATAAGCGATAGTTTCATGTCCTGAAAACGCAGCCTCGCTCACAGCTAAAGCACCTTGAAGATATAACCTGAAAATATAATTTCATTACCAACTAGCTGTTGCTCACGACTACATCCAAATAAAATTAAAAAATAAAGCCTATGTTACTCAGCAATAAAGCTGAAAAAAAGCTATTTTTGATGGTTAAGAATTTTTAAAATAAACCCAGTAGTTTTTGAGTTATTTCATACATACAAAAATCTAAAACTACAAATCTTTCCTCTTTATAATATCAGTGTAGATTGCTCGCGACTTCGCTTGCGTGAAATTAAGAAATAATAAAAAATATAGCCTATGTTACTCATAGACAAATTACCTTTTTAATGGCAGAAATCAACCCAGTAGTTTTATGTGAATCGAATACATACAAAAATACAAATCTTTCCTCTTTATAACATTAGTATAGATTATTTATTTTTCTATACTAATATTATAAAGAGGAATAATTTGTATTTTTGTATGTATTGAAATAACTCAAAAACTACTGGGTCGATTTTAAAAATTCTTTCACCGTTAGAAAGGTACATCTTTTACTTTATTTTTTTACTTTATATTTTAATTTCACGCGGGTGAAGTCGGGAGCAACAGCTATCTAAATAAGTAAATAAAGGAATAATTACTAATATTATAGATGCGAATGTTTAGATGGATGTTTGTAAATTGTAGCTTAAACTCGAATCTTGATGAAATTTATAACTTTAAACTGTCAAGTTTTTATAATTATAATGTTCGTAAGATACGGGTTTTTTCTAAAACAACCCAATCTTGATAAGAAACCCGTATCTTACGAACATTGTAATCGATGAAATTTGTCACAGATGTGCATAGTCTGAAGAAACATATAGGATACTAGCTGTTCCCGTGCGTTTTCATCAGCATGAAATTATTTTATTGTTTATATGTGTCAAATTGTCAATAGCAAATGTCAAAATGACATGACATTACAAACTTTAGCAATCTTTCTTTCTTGATGTTGGCAGCAACTTATGGTCTCTTTCCCTCATTAGGATTTTTATCCAAAATATGTACCCCCTAAGTTTAATGGTGTGCAAATATATAGCCTAAAGCGTGACGTAAGTGTAGGGATTTTTATTAAAGAAAGAATTGTTCAAAAATATGGTGTAATTGCTGACATCTTAGGCAACAAAGAAGTGTGTGTTTATGGTTTATTATAATAGTATTGGTTAAGATTTTTTTAAATCCGTGTTTAGAGTCGTGTCCGAAAGTTTGAAAGTATAGTACCTTAACGGCAACTCAGCTAATTCCACTTTCACCAGCATGCTGATTGTCTGGTGACAGAATTGGAATATCTTCTGACATTTCTTCTCCCACATCTCGTCCTGGAATTATACAAAAGTAAATAAATCGTTTATCACTTAAAAACATATATTTTACAGTTAATATCATTTATTATAGATAGCTGTTGCCCGCGACTTCACCCGCGTAAAATTAAAATATATAGTCTATGTTAGAGATGTACCTTTCTAACGGTGAAAGAAGTTTTAAAATTGGCCCAGTAGTTTTTGAGTTATTTCAATACATACAAAAATACTAATAATTCCTCTTTATAGTACATCCATACATTGGAGTGGTAGTGCCCGCGTTAATATCTTAGCACTGTAGGACCGGCTCGCCCGGTGTAATACCACGACTACACAGAAAACAGG
>NW_013525303.1:1144995-1147331 GCF_000836215.1 Papilio polytes | reverse complement strand
CCGCCGCCCTGCAGCGCCTTGCGAGCCGCGCTCAGGATCAGGTACTGCTGGTCCGGGGACTCCGATTTGAAGTGATGGATCAAACTGGAAATAAATTAACAATACAACATTATGTGGTATGAAATTTATTACAAACTAGGTTTTGCCATCGACTCCGTTCGCGTGAAATTTATAAAAAGTAAGAAATGAAAGAATATAGCATTTCAAGGAGAGTGGTCGCGACCCTCAGGAATGAGGAGAAGAGGAGGAAACGATCCGGAGAGGGAGGGAGAGAGAGAGAGAGAGAGAGAGAGCTCTGTTCCCATGAGACTTCATCCACATAGAATTATAAAAAAATTATTTTATTGTTAACATTTGTTAAATTATCAATAGCAAATGTCAAAATGACATGACATGACAAAGCTTGGCAATCTTGCTTCATTGATGTTGGCAGCAACTAATGGTCTCTTTCCCACATTAGGGTTCTTATCCAAAATATTTACCCCCTAAGTTTAATGTCGTGAAAATATAGAGCCAAAAGCATGACGTAAGTGTAGGGCTTTTTATTAAAAGAGCTATTCAAAAATCTGGTGTAATTGCTGACATGTTAGGTAACAAAGAAACGTGTATTTACAATTTATTATAATAGCATATATATAAATATTCTTACCGAGCCAATAAACCTTGTTCTTCCATAAAATCCTCTACATCCAGTTCTGAAGCTTGATCAGGTTGGTCTTTCACGAGGACGTCAAGCATCGATAATACAGCTTCCACCTGAAATACGTAAATAAATAAATTTAATCTATATATAAGATTTCTTAATTTGAAACTAGCTTTTGCCCGCGACTCCGTCCACGTGGATTTAAAAAAGCGCGAGCTAAAGCTAGTTTACACTAGTATACTAACATCTTCAGGTGTGGAGATGAGGGTGTCCGTGTCCAGTACATCATTGACGAGGTGGACAGCGATCATGAGGCGGCCGGGGTGGCTGAGGTGCGCTATCAGGGGTGAGTAGTGCTGTAACTTTGTTAGCGTCAAGATATTCTTGTAGTGATCCGCTGGTAACTTCAGTATCTTCATTAATTCTTTAAATACTGGAGTATTATGTTCTAGGTGAGGTTTACCACTGGAATTAATATTAAGTATTTTATTTAAGTTAGCTATTGCTCGTGACTTCGCCCGTGTGGAAAAAATATAACCAATGTTACTCACAGATAAACTACCTTTCTAACGGTGAAAGAAATTTAAATCGGATCAGTAGTTTTTGAGTTATTTACATAAAAAAATACAAATATTTCATCTTTATATTAGTATAAAGATAGATTATAAAATCTAACACATTTTTGTAACTTGGCATTTTTTGTATTTCACATTTTTCGTGGGATTTTTATATACCTCTTAACGGTTTAGGCAGCGTAAGCCGAGAAAAGTTAAAATTTAGTAACAATTAACGCCTTAGCCCAGAAATACGCATTTATTAATGGTTCCTAAACATTAGTAATAATCAAACATAGCCTATGTTACTCAGAGATAAATTACATTTCTAATGGTGAAACAATTTATAAAATCGGCCCAGTAGTTTTTATGTGAATTGAATACATATAAAAATACAATTTTTTCCTCTTTCTTATATTATAGTACAGAAGTATAGATGACACATATTTTCAATTCATCTTAAAACAAATAATTATATTAAATCTATGGATAGCCTCAAAATCCAATGATTTTGATAAGATTTTGTGAAAATATCAAGTGAAATGACAACAAAGCCTATATTTGATTCTCTGATATTTCCTAAGAGCTGAACTTTAATAATATTAGTAAGATTAACATAGTCTAGAAGATAGGGTTAGTAAAAATGAATACTAACGTAGTCTGATGTATATCGTTGCATATTTTGTCTGTATGTGCGAGCACCCTGTCCACGTAGGCCAGCTTGTCGGGATGGCAGCGCTGCGCCAGCTTCAGCAGAGACAGCTGCAGGCTCAGGGTGTCCTCCGCCGCCATGTCTGTGCGGTTCTGTACACGACATATAATAATCTCACTTTTCACTAATATTATAAATGCGAACGAAAGTTTAGATGGATGGATGGATGTTTGTAGCCAAAACGGCTGAACGGATCTCCATGAAATTTGGCACAGGTTTAGAGCATAGTCTGGAAGAACACATAGGCTACTTTTTACCCCGGGAATAGTTACGGTTCCCGTGGGATTCATTAATTTAATTTTTTAATGTTCACTCGATCATTTTGCAACGGTTTAACATATCTTATTGAAATTAGGCACAGATATAAAACAAAGTCTGGAGTACACGTGGGATAAGATTCATCCCCGAGAAATGTCCGGTTCCCGAG
>NW_013525303.1:1143882-1144936 GCF_000836215.1 Papilio polytes | reverse complement strand
ATAAGAAAAGGGTGGTAAAGAGAAAGGGACTTAAATTAGGCCTCCGGCATCACACTCATCAGACGAAACACGGAATTGTTTCTCGGAGATGAAACTTATCCCATATTTACTCTACACTTTGTTTTATATCTGTGCCTAATTTTAATAAGATATGTTGAACCGTTGCAGAATGATCGAGTGAACATTACAAAACTAAATTAATGAATCCTACGGGAATCGGAACTATTCCTGGGATAAAAAGTATGTGTTCTTCTAGACTATGCTCTAAACTTGTGCCAAATTTCATGGAGAGCCGTTTAGGCTACAAACGCCAACAAACATCCATCCATCCATCGTAACTTTTGCATTTATAATATTTATATGACTTAAATACACAATTGAAAACAAATCTGATGGAGGGAATAATGTTACAAGCAAAGATCCACAAAAAAAAACATACATACACAGATTAGTAAATAAAAAGGTAATATTTTTTTTTCTATATTTGCTATGCTGAATGGATAAAGGCTTACTCAGCCAAAAAAATTTACTCAGCTAAGTGTATTATAAAACTCATACTAATCATATTAATATTATAAATGCGAAAGTTTAGATGGATGGATGTTTGTTAGAGTTTGTAGCCTAACGACTGACTAGATCTGGATGAAATTTAGTATGGATATAGAACAGTCTGGAAGAACACAGGCTACTTGGTTTTTGTATCGACGGAGGAGACGCACATAAAGCGGATTTTTCCCCTTCCTATGCATCTCCTCCACCGATAAAGTCCCTTATTTTCCAATCCTTTCCTTATAAGGAACTATTAGGAGCTCGGCACCACATTCATCAGACTGTACGTGGAATTGCTTCCACTTCACGCCTGTTTTGTGTGGTAGTGGTATTGCGTGTGGCGAGCCCACCCATTCGTGCAAAGATGCTCAAGCGGGCTCTACCATTGTATTGTCCCACCACTGGCTGATAGAGGCTCAGATATTTCCATCACATAATTTTACACGTTGGATTGTTATCAGACAATTTACAATTTGGTGGGACAGGCCCTTAGTATGTCGCCCGC
>NW_013525303.1:1140574-1143744 GCF_000836215.1 Papilio polytes | reverse complement strand
AAGTTGTACATTATCTGATAACAGTCTATGGTGTAAAATGTGATGGAAATATCTGATTTTGTTCCCTTAGTGACGTCATTTTTAAGCTATCTCAGCCTCTATCAGCCAGTGGAGGGACAGGCCCTTAGAATTGCAGTCCGAAGCGAAAGGATTTAAGCCGTGTATGGACCACTTTAAATTACCCCCTAATAGGCAATATGCATATGACGCCAAATTGTACCAAACTTTTTTAAAGTATACTTTATTACTATAAAAACAGTCCTGCAAAGATTTTTTTTGATATAATGTGATTTAGTGGCAAAATTTAATCATTAAAAAGTGTCTTTTTTCAAATTCCCTCGCTAAGTTCTAAAACGCACACTATAGGTCGAAGCAAGTGGCTTATCTAATATGGCGTCGCTGTGTTGTCAATACACAGTTCATTTACGTTAGTTTATATAGAAATACACTCTTGAAGTATTTTACTGTAAACACGATATCACAACCAACTTTAAAATAACCGCCATACTTTTTTTAATTTAATGTTCTAATATTTACAAAAAATTGAGGACAATGTAGACTATGGCATATATTTAATATTTTTTTCGCAGTTAAGTGAATTATTTACACATAGAGAAAAATTTATGTCTTTTTGTTACCTGTGTAATAGCTGCCACTTGGTCGGAGAACACTTCAAACAGCTGTACCTCTTGTTCTTTGCCATCTTCTAGAACTACGCTCAGGTTCACATTGCCTTCGTTCCTCTGAAAAACATATATGAACACTTAAAAACTTTTTTTTTAAACTTAAATAACAAAATATATTTTATACTTCTATGGTTTAAATAAACAATATTGTACATTTATTGTGTATTTTCACTAAGACATTAAATTTAAAATAATAATAGGAATTTATTTTTTAATAGCTATTGCGAGACTTCATTTGCATGAAATTAAAAAAATAATCAAATTATAGCCTGTTACTGACTGATAGCTTTTTAAAAGTGCAAAAATATTTGAAAAACCAGTAGTTTTTGAGTTATTCCAATATATACAAAAATATAAATCATTCCTCTTTATAATATAACTAGATGTTCCCATGCGACTTCATCCGCATGAAATTATAAAATTTAATTTTATTGTTTGCATTTGTCAAATTATCAATAGCAAATGTCAAAATGACATGACATAACAAAACTTAACAGTCTTGCTTCCTTGATGTTGGCAGCAACTTATGGTCTCTTTCCCACATTACAGTTTTTATCCAAAAATATTTACCCCTAAGTTTAATAGCGTGAAAATATATAGCCTAAAGCGTGACTTAAGTGTAGTGCTTTTTATTAAAAAAAGAATTATTCAAAAATATGGTGTAATTGCTGACATCTTAGGCAACAAAGAAGTGTGTGTTTACGCTTTATTATAATAGTATAGATATAGAGTATAGACGTATTACCGCAGTAATGTGATGGAAATATCTGATTTTGTTCCCTTAGTGACGTCATTTTTAAGCTATCTCAGCCTCGCCTTTTACGCATATAACGATAATAAAAACTACCAAAACATCAAAAATTACATTTCCATACCTGACTATAACTCGCAAGTCGTTCAATCAATGCAATAATAATATTTTTGATATTAACACCGGGCTGAAGTTCCGCACACGATTTTAAGAACGGCGTCAAATTGGCTAAATGAAACTCATCCGGAAACACCTGGAATACAAAATAAACCAATATTACATCTTACTATTAATGCGAAAGTTTAGATGTTTGTTAGAGTTTGCCTAAACTGTAACTCGATGAGATTTGGTTTAGATGTAGAGAATAGTCTGGAAGAATATTGACTGTTGGCTAGTATAGGCTATTGACTTTTATTTTTTTAATTCCACGCGAACGGAATAGGGCGGAAGCTAGTACAATTATTATTCGTTTCAAATAAGAGTACGCTGGTACATACATAAAGTGTTAGTTTACTACTATTAAAGTCTAAATTCCCGCGAGGGTTTTACATGAGGGTAGTACAGTCACTACCCTCGTGTGAAAGTTAGCATCCATAAAGTAAACCTAATTTTAAAAAATACATCCGACTGGCTAATTAATAGATTAATATACTAAAAACATGGAAAATAAATTTTTGAAATAAAAAAGATTACAGCATAGACATAGAAAGAGATAGATTGTGTGAAAGGTGACATGAAGAAGGGAGTGATGACAAGGTGGGGTGATGAATTAGACGCGGGCGAAGTCGCGAGCGACAGCTAGTACCTGTATGATGCACTCCATGAGGTATTCCTGCGCAATGGCGTCCCTGCAGCTGACCACCTGCTCCAGGATACCGGGCAGCACCAGCAGCCCGTACTCCTCAACACTGACCGACTCCAGTTGCGAGAGCCGCACCAGGTTCGTGCCCACGAGGATACGTAGCTCGGAGCGCTCGCGTTCACGACGTTCCTTATCCCTTATATGTTTCAAATCGTTAGAAACTGCTAACTTATAGTAGAAAATAAGATTTAGGGCCTTTCCCACCGCTAGCTGATAGAGGCTCAGATAGCTTAAAAATTACATCAGATATTTCCATCACATATTTTAAAAACCACCTTTTCTTAGAATCGCCGTGTCATATAACTAGCAATCCTAACCCATAGACAAAATTTAAATTAAAAATAAAAAACTGATTATTCCGTTCAAAGGACAAATTTCGGATGAAACTTATTTTTTTGAAATTGGTCTACTAGTTAATTTTGTCAATTAGTTAATTAAAATAGTAAGTGACCAATAGGAATATAAAAAAAATATAAAACAAGCTTCAAAACTTACCTGGAGTGCCCCTGATGTTGCATCCGCACCCAGAGTTTGTTCATTTCAGCGAAATTCATCAGAACAAAATCGATGGCGTCACGAACCTTAAAAAGAAAAAAAATATTAACGTAGTCTTATATCACGTAAAAAATACAGACATAGAACTTCAAAATTTCGATACAATTGATTAAAATTTTAAACTAACAGCAGAATAACCATAAAAAAATAAACATAAAATTGCAGTCAATAGAATAACTTATAACATGACTGTAAAAATAAACTTGACAGACAAATGGATAGTAAGGGCCAGTCTCAAAAAATTATAGATTGCCTGATAACAATCAAACATGTAAAATATGTGATGGAAATATCGGATTTTGTTCCCAGACAGTGA
>NW_013525303.1:1115992-1140371 GCF_000836215.1 Papilio polytes | reverse complement strand
AGATTTAGGTTGTGTCCCACCAAATTGTAAATTAATTACCATCCAATGTGTAAAATATGTGATAAAAATATCGTATTTTATTCCCTATCTGACAATGACGTAATTTTTAAGCTATCTGAGTCTCAATCAGCCAGTAGTGGGACAGGCCCTTAAGGCCGAAAAACATTCTCGACTTAAAAAAACTATGGCAGTTCGAAAAAGCACCTTTTTTTAGAGCCACGATGTCATGTAACTAGCAACCCCTATCCATAGACAAAATTAAATCAAAAAAATCTGATTATTCCGTTTAATGGAAAAAACTCGGATAGAACTTATTTTTTCTTAATTGGTCTACTAATTCATTTTGTCAATTATTTGCAACAGCCATCTTAAAGAAATAAATTAACTATAGGAATATAGAAAAATATAAAACAAGCATCAAAACTTACCTAGAGTGCCCCTGATGTTGCATCCGCACCCAGAGTTTGTTCATTTCAGCGAAATTCATCAGAACAAAATCGATCGCGTCACGCACCTTCAAAAGAAAAAAAGAACAATTAAAATTTTAAACTGACGGCAGATTACCAAAAAAAAAAACTAAATATAAAATTTCAGTCAGTAGAATAACATGACTTTGTGAAAATAAACTTACTACGTATTAAAGTTATTACTTGCCAGGTAAGTGGACAGTCAAAGTAGAGGACAGTAAGGGCTTATCCAACCAAATTATACATTTTCTGATAACAATCGAACATGTAAAATATGTGATGGAAATATCGGACAGTGACATCAGTTTTAAGCTATCTGAGCCTCTATCAGCCAGTAGTGGGACAAGCCTTAAGAGTAGCAAAAACTTCTAGATTAAATCCATAATTTTAATAAAGAAAACACTATTTCCTAGCTTACACTACTAAACAAAACATAGGAAGTATTAGTTAATAAGGTAAGAAACTAAATGGATTACCGCATTATTTATAAATATCCGTAAGTTCATAAGCATTTAAAAAAATCCAATAGACTATATATTAGTAAATAAACCGTAAACTTACAGTCCCTTCATTATCATTCTGGGCCTCAATTGTATCTGGAAGTACATTCCGAGTGCACTGCAAAAGGTAATTCCTTAGAAACAGTCCTCGTAAGGGATGTTGAACACCACGGCACATTTCAACTAAATCCTGGAAATTTAAAAAGTCATTTAAAAACCTCGAAATTAACAGTAAAATTGTGCAATCTAGCAAATTCACTTTAAGATCTGAGATTTAAAAAAAATGCATGTTCCTAATTTATTTCAAGTAAAGGTGCAAAAAAAATGTTATTGGTTTTGTTGAACGCTGTCTACTTAATTTCTACTACAACTTAGTATTATTGTGTGCCAGAGAGCTAATTTTAGTCCCTTTCCCTTTCCACTCGATTATAAGGAGAGGTTGAGAAGAGAAAGGGACTTTAATTAGGCTTCCTGCAAGCTCTCAACAGACGAAACACGGAATTGTTCCTACTATATGACTATACTATATTCGCCATTTCGGATTCGGGCTTATTTGTTATGTTACTAAATATTGAACAGTGGTAGTGCCTGCTTTAACATCTTCGTAAGAATGGGCGCCGCCCGGTGCAATACCACGACCACACAGAAATCAGGCGTTTCGTCAGATGTGTGTGATGCAGGAGGGCTAATTATAGTCTCTTTCCCTTTCCACCCTTTTCTTGAGAGGAAAGGGTTGGAAGGAAAAGTGGATATTAGACAGACAGAGAGGAGATGCATAAGACGGGGAAATATCCTCTTTATGTGAGTCTCCTACGTCAATTAAGAGTAGGCAACGCATCTGCAATTGCGGATGTTATAGGCCGCGGTCGCTTTCCATTTCGATGGATTCAGGCCGCTTGCTCGTTTGCCACCTTATATTATTAAAAAACACAATAATTTACCTTGAGTAGATCTCTCCGTAAGTTAGTATTAGTCTTGATATAGACCAATCCGACTGTAATCAATAAATACAGCCGCGGCACAATGTTCCCAGCGTACTGTACTAGTTCATACAAGTCTGCAACCTTCCTGCCTTTTTGAAACTCTTCCAATAAGTACAACTCCAAATGTCGGAGCTCATCTGTTATTGCCATATCTGATTATATGTTAAGGAGTTTAAATAAAATTAATGTTTTTACTACTATATTAGATAAATGGATGAATCTCAAAAATGTTTGAACATATCTAGATTAAACTCCGAACAAGAATTAAAAAAATGAAAAAAAAGCACATTTTATAACACTTATGTCTTGAATATTTGTTGTTTCAAACATTACTTAGAGTAAAAAATAGCAGATATACATAATTTTCTTATTAAGATTTCATATTTACCACTAATGCAAATAAATACATCAAGATTTTCTTTTACATACAGAATCCATTTTCACTAATACCATCCATTTTTAATAAACCATAATAATATTAAGCTGTAGATTGTCTGTTGTTTTTCCAACTGGCTCCTGTATATATATTGTGGTTGTCTTAGAGTATCATATATACTTGACATTGGCAAAGTCTCTAAGGAAACGTCATTAACACAAAAGATAGATAGATATTTACTATAATAACTTAAAAACTACTCGGCCGATTTCAAAAATGTCTCATTAAAAAAACTGTTATTAGTGAGTAACATAGGCTACATTTCTTGTATTTTAGTAAGAGATTGTCCAGTGTAAATTGATGCATAGTTTGTATTGTGCTTTTGTTTTTAAAGGATACAAAGTTCATAATAGCTTTTAGGTGATAATACAGATGTCCTCAGCTCTCCCAGCATAGTGGATGCGTGCTTTAGGGCATCCATTTGCTTGGATTTGTCCAGGCATCTCTTCATCTGAAATGCCTACAATAAAAACATACATTTAAACATACTATTAAGTTGGATAGTTGACAATTAGAGGCAAAAAAAGCTTTTAGACACTTCAATATTGTTTTTATGATAAAATTATAATACTTGTTTACCTGGACTTTGACAATATTCAACGCCTCATCTAGCAATTTCTCTTGCTCCTCAACCGGGGAAGTTTGATTCGTCATTTGTGCCTGGATTGGACAAAAACTCATTTAATAACACTTTAATATAACATCATTTTATTAAAATAAACACGACATATAACAAGAAATAAACTACAACATACATTCGACCAAATGTACAAGAAAGGATGGTCAACGTTCTCCATTTTATGTAAACTACGTAAGTAATAAGTAACAAGCAACACACCTGCGTCGTGTTATAATAACAAACAGCAAAACTTTCTGCAGCTGATAAGAAAAGTTGTTAAAAACCTCCTTGAGATTAAGTGGGTGTTTTTAATGCGATCGTATTTTTTGTAAATTTTTAATCTGACAAGATTTTTGACAATTCGTTCATAGATGTCACTATTCGTAACCACAGGCTTTCAAATTAGATTTTTAAGGAAAATTTGTAAAAATCGGCGATTTCTAAATAATATGGTCAGAATTTTGATTAATAATTATTCTCTTGTGCTCAAGGTATTTGAGTTAAATTATGATCTGTTTATAATTACTTTCCTGAAATTATAATTTTATTGATTTCTGATTTCATGACACATGACAGCTATTTGTCAGTCTTAGATTGACATTTAAATTAGCTTTGTTTATAAAATTATACTCTGTTAATTAATTCTTATCAATGTTGATCGAGAAAAAACTAATGTGAATAATAATTATGGATAACAAGCCCTCGTTAAGTCAATACTTCAAGAGTTCCGAGGTGCCGCCCGCATCTCAGTTTTTCGACGAAATCGGAACATCGCCGTCTGAGATGATTCAAAGTGTTTATTTGGGAGAAAACGAAGGTTTTTACAATTTATTTGATTGCTAGTATAGTTCTAAATATTCTTAATTAATATATGTGTATTATTACAGCCAATACAACTAAGACGACGAATATTTTCACACAGAATGTAACTACATCGTTTGCGCAGACTAAAGTGACCCAGGAGCTTACTTTTGGGACAGTTTTACCTACTGTTAGTGGGTCTACGCCTATCCCTGCTACCAGTCTGCCAGATCCTTCAACATTCTTTGATACTATTGGGCCTGAACCCCAATTGGGATCCAGTAAGAGTACTATCGCAGTCCCACCAGCTTTAATCACTGAAGCAATAGATGGATTGAGTATTAAGGTACGTGTAGTGTACGATGTTTCGTGTATTATGTTAAACAACAAACATTAAATTTATACAGCAGCTATAAGCTATAATAATATGTATTTTTGGAATTTAGTATGTACTGAAATAACTCCAAAAGTACTGGACTGATTTTAAAAATTCTGTCACCTTGAAAAGGCTATGTTATCAGAGAGTAACAGGATGTATTTTAAAATTTTACACATGAAATTGCGCGCAAGAGTTACTATTTCACATTTTGATCTTGTAAACATTGTTATATTAAAATAAAGTCATATTGTAAAATTAAGATAACAA
This sequence comes from Papilio polytes, assembly GCF_000836215.1. Classification (NCBI taxonomy): domain Eukaryota; kingdom Metazoa; phylum Arthropoda; class Insecta; order Lepidoptera; family Papilionidae; genus Papilio; species Papilio polytes. The sequence goes on along the minus strand of NW_013525303.1, from coordinate 1,135,919 downwards.
ATGATATAATAGCTTTATAAAAATGTTAGAAATATAGTATGATGTACTTTGTGAAAGAAATCCCTCCTTTAGAAGACCATCTCAGTCTAGTCAGTTACTTTGTGTTAACCATCATCTCCGCAGCATTATCTTAAAATTTTGGCACAAGGTTTCTAATGTTTTGGCTTCATTTTAACAGTTTAATGTCTACATGTTACCAACTATACACAAGATATGCTATTACATGATATTGTTGATGGAAATAATAAAGTTCATGATTAATAAATAATGTTTTCAGAACCAACCTGTGGATAAGGAAGCTGACAGACGCAGAGATGCGTGGATACCTAATGAAGAAGCTAAGAAAACTTTGTTAAAGGTAAGCAAAAACGAAATCAATGTATGCTAGATGATTTCATTAATTTTAGTCCTCATTGTGTTCCTAAATAAGTGGAAAGAGAGTTTTTGTGTCTAAATTGTTTGGAAAAGTAATTGCTTCAAACCAATTTTTGTTTTTTTTTATGTATTTCCATTTCACGCCAGGCTCAATCATCGCCCGCTGGATCATTCTTTCCTGAGCGAGAAGTACTTACTATGCCAGGTTTGGTCCTGGAAGAAGAATTGGTAAGATTTTCTTAAAATAAATCAAATAGAAACCCATCCATTTCCAATGTCAACATTATTGATAGAAGACAGATATGTAGTATTGAGAAAGAAATCATTACTGTGTTGGAGGATTGAAGCAACACTAGAATATTGGCATATATGTCCTGTCCCTATGTCAGCTGTTAATGTCATTCAGATGTATTGGAATAGTGCACCATTCAGGCGGGAGCAGTATGTCTGAGTGTTTCAAGTTATTTATTCTTGTTACAATTATATTAATTGCTAAAAGTAGTTACAATCATAATTTATAATTTAATTAACTAATTATTAAACCAACTAATTAATAATTTAATCAATTGATTAATAATTAACCAGGCAGATGCACTACAAGAAGTGGCAGTGAAGTACCTTGGCGTCAGTTCTGCGGGTAGTCGCGGCGTGGTGCGCGCGGAGCATGTCAGCAGGGATGAGGCCGGCTTGAGAGAACTGCTTCGCACAGGATACCTCAGAGCGGCCGTTAATCTAACTGCTACATTGTTATCAGCTGCTGGACAAGGTAATGATCAACAGTTCATTAAAACATGGTCATAAAGGTCTCCTCCCCTGCTTATCTATCTAGCTTTCCTTTGTAACTTTGGCAATTTTAGATTGTCTTCATATAGTTTCTCTATTGTTGCGGATTTTTCGGGGTCTTTGTTCCCGAATTTCGTTTGTCCCCTTCTCGTTTATAAAACGCTATATTACTAACTATTAATATAATAATGATGATAAAATAACTTTTTTTATTGATTCTGATATTAATAATAAATACCAAAGTATAGATTGTGTGAAAGAGGATATGCTTAGTGGAGTGATTTAATCCATTCAGAAGGCAAACATCATACACTTAATAACACAGTTGACAAAAATAATGACGGAGGAAAAGAAAGTTTTACAAACGACAACAAAAAATATACAAATACACAATAATAAGCATCAATAAAAAAATCATAACTTTCAAGATTTTTTTTAACTAAGTTTGCTATGCTGAATGGATAAGGCCTTTACACAGCTAAGTGCTTATTACAGTATAGATACAGAATAGAAATGTATGGACCAATAGCACTGAGCCGACTCTTTGTGACAAGGGTGGTTTGGTGATGAATTGATGATTAAACTAGGGGTGGGTCGTATGCACCGTCCAACAAAGCACACTCCCCGCTCGCTGCAGCTTTGGCTGACGAGGTTCGCGGTCATGCTGAGAATAAAACTGCACGAGCCACTACTCGAAGAGGCTGAACCATTTGGAGATCTCAGTAAACCGGATATGTTTTATCAGGTATGTGATATTGTATATTATAAATTAATAATAATAAATTATAAGTAAAACCTATCATCAACTTGCCCTTATCCCTTACTGAGGGTCGGCACAGTATGTGCTCTTCCATACATCTCTATCAGCCGTCATATCTGAATCCACTTCCTTAAGCATATCCTCTTTCACACAATCCATCCATACTTTCTTCTGTCTTCCTTTACCTTTGTAGCCATCCACATTCAATCTTAACACTTTCTGGTTTATGTCTCCAATTTCTCGCCGCATAACATAAATTATTAATATTACTATAATGTATTGTTAACAATCTCCGATGCATGGTAACATTTCTGACCATACAAAATTCCCTTCGTAACCGCACAGCGTCTTAAATAAGTACACACTTAAACAACAAATTCTATTAAAACTATGATGTCTGTGAATTGTAAGTTACGAAACGAAGTGCTTAAAGGTAGTCTCTTTACTCGTTTAGTTACATAATATATTTATTTCCATTGCATACTCTTTACTCTACTTTTCCGGGTTTCCACACATATGTAATTTTAATTGTAATAAAAATTTAATTTTAATATGACTCAGTTAAGTTGTCACTGTGCTAATACCTCGGAAATACAGACAGATTCTCTGAGTAAATTAAGTATGATAAATCTTGTCAAATGTATAGTTGACTTAACTACGAAATACATTTGTATATGACAGTAAATATATTTTAAGTTGGTATGGTTAATTAATTCTTTAAGTATTTGTTATGAATAAATTGATGTCTTCTTATTTTCAGTTTTATCCGGAGGCATATGAGAATCGAACTGGTTCTTTAGTACCTTTTTCCTTGCGACTTCTAATCGCTGAGTTGCCAGGACACGTGGGAAAACCGGAGGAGGCAGCTGATCGTCTTTACATTATGTTGGATATTATACAGCAGGTAAAATAATTTATTCAGTTAATTAATTAATTAATAATTATTTCATTAATTAATTTAATCTATTTCAATATTATATTGATTAAAGGAGGAGGAGATATTTGTATATTTGTATATATTGAAATAATTCTAAGTTACTGGGCCGATTTCATTGTTAGAAGGCTACCAGTAATTAAAAGAAAAAAAATTCACGCTTACGAAGTCGCGATCAAGTTACAAATAAGATAACATTTTTTAATGACTACTTGAAACTTGAAACACTATTTAGTTTTTTAATTACCTATCTATTCATTTTAATATATGAAAACATTTTTATTTCCAGATGTTATCAAATCTCCAGCAAGGGAAGACAGAAGATGGTTCAGGAACTATAACGGAGCAGGATAAAATGGAATCAGTCAGATTGTGGACTGGCAGACAAACTAGAGTGTTGCATTCTATAGTTAATTGTGCGATTGCCCTAAAGGTGAGAACTTATTATAAAATATTGCATTAAAATGACACGTTTTTTTGTATTTTCTGTTATGTGGTTTTACTTTAATGGATAGATGAATTTAAATATTGTACCGTTATATCAAAACAACCAGGCTTTATAAAAAAAAGTCGTGCTAATTGTGTGTTATCAAACTAATCTATACTATTGTAATAAAGCGTAAACACACACTTCTTTGTTGCCTAAGATGACAGCAATTACACCATATTTTTGAATAATTCTTTTTTTAATAAAAAGCCCTACACTTACGTTACGCTATATATTTTTACGACATTTTTATTGATAATTTGACAAATGTAAACAATAAAATAAAATTTCCATAATTTCATGCGGATGAAGCCACACGGGAACAGCTAGTAAAATATAATTTTAAAATAGAAAAAGTAGTTGCTATCATCTAATAAAAAAAAAGAAAACGGACTTTAAGACAAACATTTCCGTCTCTTGGTACACTTTTTTTTGAGAAACTCAAAAACCACTGCACATTTGACAAAACAAATGACAGTTATTCTATTCATAAAAAATATCGATCGAATTGCAAACTTTCGCCTTTTGAAAATCGATTAAAAATAATTTAATTATTACAGGACTATCGTTTAGCGAGTAAGATATTGGTATCTCTTCACAAGCAAGCTCCCTCAGCAGCACAGAAGAGGGCGCTGGCGAGCGCGCTCTGCCGCCTGTGGCTGCTGGCTGGCCATCTGAAAGCTGCTATGCTACATCTAGAAGATGCTAGAGAGACGAGACATCAATTGTAAGTTATTCCTAATTATTGGTTACTAGCTTCGCGTATTAGTCCGCGCGGAAAAAATGTAATAAATACAGTCTTTACTTGGTGATAACCTAGCTATTTATTGGTGAAAGAATGTATTAAATTGGCCAAGAAGTTTTTAAGTTATTTCAATACATACAAAAATACAAATCTGTCCTCTTTATATTAGTATTGATTAATTACAATTATGAAAAAAAAAACATTGCCTTCTATTGTTATTTAAATATTATTTATTGTTGTTTTGTGTGAAAAAAATACGTGTATATTATAATTTCTCATGTTAGTATACCTCTGTCTTCTTACTAATATTATAATTGAAGAAATTTAGATGGATGGATGTTTGTTAGAGTTTGTAGCCTTATCTGTTGAATGGATCTCGATGAAATTTGGCAAAAATAAAGCAAAGGCTAGGAGAACACATATGCTACTTGTTTGTTTTAATTACACGCAGACTTATTAGCAAATAAATATATGCTTAGTTAATTTAATCAGTCAATTAATTATTTTAATTAATCAAGTGAATAATTTAATTAATAAAACTTTAAACACCCTTTATGTTAGATGTCCAACGCCAGATGTGAGGGAGTATGTAGACTTGGGACTGATCGATATCGCGTACGGGAAGTACCAAGATGCATATAATAACTTCGCTAGAGCTGCGGAACAGGAGCCTACAAATATTATGGTAACTATGAACTCACTTTTCCTACTCCTGTATGTTCGGGGCAACAGGTTTTCCTCCAAATAACTCTATCATCCGTCATCTCAGTCAACTCTCCCTTCTTGATGCATGATCCACGCAATCCATCTGTATCTATGATAGGTCTACCTCTACCGGTGCACCCAAGGGAGGATCCAGCTTTGGCGCCAGGGAGGGGGGGGGGTCACATAGTCGTGGTCAAGTCAAGAGCTTCACAAAATATGTAATTATTAGTGTATTAGTATACTTGACCATCCAGCTCAGGGTGACCCCCGTGACCCCCCCGCTGAATCCGCCGTTGTGTGTACCTCACTCGTCAGTTAACTGTGAAATCTTTTGTATGTGTAAAGTTGTACCAATTGTCAAATATTGAATAATTAAATATGAAACTATGCTATTTAAACTGTATGTAAACATTTCATTGTGAAATCATTTAAATGTATGGAAGAGCAGCACATTTTGTGCCGATCCTCCATAAGAGAAGGGCAAAAAACTCATTAAACACAACGATTGTTAAACTTTGCATTCTAGAAAATGTACTTTAAACTATTACTTATCGAGATCTATGCATATAATTCACTTGAATCTTCTACAGGTTGCCAATAATTTATCCGTCTGTCTTCTCTACATGGGTCGCTTGAAGGAAGCCATCGCTGTATTACAAAAGGCCATCAACTCCGACCCCGAGAGAGGCCTCAATGAAAGCCTATTGATAAACCTTTGCACACTTTATGAGTTAGAATCATCTAAAACCAACGAGAAAAAATTAAACCTTCTAAGAATGTTGTGCAAACATAAAAGTGATACAATACCCAATGTATTAGAATGCTTAAAGCTTACTTAAGTTATTTATAGCTTAAGTTGTCATGATACAAGTCAAAAGTAATTATGTAAGAAAAATTGTTACGGCTAATTGTATGATTATTGTTTAATTTGAGATAAAAAAAATAGACAATTAATATAATTAAATATTTATTTACAATAATTACAAAATTATTAAATAAATCTATCTTAATCACAGAATATTTAAATACAATAGTTGATGGTACTTACATAATATAAGAATCAATTAAAATAATAACAATAATTTATGCTTCATCAAGGTTAGCGAATATTAAAAGAAAATATATAATAAAGACAATGGATATATTAAAAAAGCAGGAAAAAACGAAAAGCTATATGTTAACTTAATACTTATGTTATTTAAAATATATTCACAATGTGTAATTTTGAATAATAATTTTGTATGTAAAAAGCAAGAAAACAAGAAAAAATGTAAGAACATACATTTAATTTTTTATGTTCTAAAAATAATTTAGTTAAGTGGAACACAACCCAAAACAATCTTACACTAGTTAATTACAAAACAAATGGTTTGACGACTTTTAACTTAATAAAAAAAATTACTTGGCTGTAAAACTAGTTTTTGTCATCCGAAAAAAAAAAAAACATTAAAACACCCATATAAAAATACTTTCCACTTGACCTTAAAATTGAAATAGTTCTGTTTGGGTGTTTTGTTGTAGAAAGGTTATGAACATTATTGAATAATTAATTTAATTACTTATTAATTATTTATCAAGCAATTAATAATTAGTTCATTAATTAATTTTGAAAATAAACATTTTCATAGAACAATTTCTTTTATTTGCATATTCTATAATTAATCCGGTTATATATATTTATTGCTTTTAATTTAACATAAGTTTAGTTTCTCCCAAATTAGAATAAAACCACAAACACTTGACACTGGCCCAATCCGCTGTGGGAGAGCAATAAACAAGAAATGGAATAGAATAACATCAGAATAATTTATTTAAATCATTATTAATTTTAATTCAGGGCTTTACTCTTAATTTGCACACTTATTAGCAAAATAATTTGGTGTGATTTTTTAATATTGTATTTTTTCATCTAGCAATAATTATTTTAACAATTTTGCTTACACTTAAAGTTATAACCACCTTTGGTCCTAAGTTACAACTATAACAATTTTCCTGAAATAGCACTTTAAAAAAGAAAATTAGCAAAAACATTTTCAAGCCAAATCTATCACTTAGTATATTGCAGTTTGGAGCATTTTAACTAAGCCAATTTAACCCTGTGCTATACTTGTAAATGTTATAGATCCTTATGGAGTGACAATTTTCGTATATTAGTGTTTTTTAATGCAATAAAATCAGGGCATATACTAGTGGATCATTAACTTTGGCCACAAGTGTAATCCAAATAAGTTTCCAACAATTGAAGTCAAGATTATCACACTGCAAAGGTTAACACTTTCAATGCCATATAGATAAAAATTAAACTCGCTAAACCGCAGTGATTGTTTTGAACAATTTTTTACACTTCCCTACAAAATCAGTTCAGCAACTTGTAGTATCCAATGTCACAAAAGATAACACACTTACTAAAATAGCCGATTTTCATAAATCTACCTTAGATCCCATACCTGTAAGAGGTATCGCTTGTAATTCCGACCTTATACATAGGAATTCTCCCATAACACAGGTGACGGCAGCACACGCTATGTTCAAACTCCACCATGAAAATGTAGTCGGAAATGTTCCATTGTATATCCAACAGGCTATTAAATGTAAGCCGTGGAATGTGCAACTGGAAACAATTTAATTATATTATCTATACATATAATAAAACTAGCGTTCGCCCGCGCCTCCATCCGCGTGGAATTAAAAAACTCAAAAGTGAGTGGCCTATGTGTTCTTCCAGACCTCATCACCAGCTCACTATACGTCCCCATCGAGGGGCTCGGAGCCTACCCTAATATGGGGTGACTAGGCCATAGTCAACCACGCTGCCCCAGTGCGGGTTGGTTGACTTCATACATATCTTTTAATTTCTTCGCCAATATGTGCAGTTGCATCACGATGTTTTCCTTCACGGTAAGAACGTCGGGTAAATTATGTACATATGAAAATTCGAAAAATCGAAAATCACATTGGTACATGGCGGGATTCGAACCCAAGACCTGTAGATTACAAGTCAAGTGTTCAAACCACTGAGCCACCGACGCTCCTGACACGCTCTTCCAGACAATCCTCTATATCTATACCAAATATCATCGAAATCCACTCAGCCATTTAGGCTACAAACTCTAACAAACATCCATCTAAACTTTCGCATTTATATTAGTAAAGTAATAAATTTGGAGTGTCTATAATATCAAAGGAAAAATTCCAGATTTCGGTAAGATGATGTATTTGCGTTGCGACGCGAAAATCGCATTTAAAAATTTTTTGTCTATCTGTCCGCAAGCCGCGTTAGTTCCCTGATAATCTCTGAATCGGTTGGGCTGATTTCGACGGGACTTTCATTTTAGCTGACATAGACGGGGATATTATAGCCTACTTTTTTTTAATTCCGTGCTGTCAAAATGGCGACCGGACCACTACCTATGGAACGGGTGACTAAATGATAGCTGGTAGAACGTAGATGCACATGGGAATGTGATAGATGACTTCATTTTTTTATATCTGTGGTAACAAAGCTCATTAATATCATAAATGCGGAAGTTTAGATAGATGTTTGTTAGTGTGTAGCTTAAACTGCTGGATAGATCTTGATGAAATTTGACAGAGACATAGAGGATAGTCTTGAATAAAACATAGGCTTGTGACTTGTTTTTTATTCCATTATGTAGAATAATATTTTATTAATTTTAAAGACAAGCAACAAAACAACAAAGGAGGTGTATCAGTGGTCTTAGTTGCCAAATTTTCTATAACATGAGGACTATCATGATGTCAAATTACCATATTATTTATTGGGTCTGACTGATTGTCAAATTTTTAACCCTCTAATAAAACTAATTTTAACTAGATTTTAAGTATTTTAAACAGATAAAAAAAGACAAATAAAGCAAATTATAGTTTACCTTACCTAAAGTCAAGGCACAGCTTTGTTCTTCCAACAACATTCCATAGTAAAAATGCACCAATTACTGCATTAAAACCAAAGGCAATTATCACTGAGCGGCCCTCTGCATCTCTTACATGAATCTCCTAAAACAGTATAAACAAACTATATTAAAAATATGAAAGGATGGATCTTTGTCTGTTATGTTACGCAGGGCAGATGTGTTTTTCTTATATAGATATCCCATAACCACTATATGTACAATTTTTTCAAGCGCAGTATGTCTAAAACCTTAGTGAAAGGAGCATACGACAAATAATATTATGAAAAATACTAACATGGTATTGAAATATGTGATCCAACGTCCGTGTGGATCCCGTCAAATCTTGCATCACTGCGACCAAAAGGCACAACGTAAGGTAGAGTAGGAACTGCATTGCCACTATTTGAGACACGATCAGACACGGATCCCATTGCGTATAGCGGAAAGAGCCTGATAATTTCTTTATTTTAGACATTTTAACTTCGCACTATTTCTTATTTGTTAACTACGCGAATTCTATTTCAAGCATTCTTAATAAGTCTTTAATAACTTCCTTTTAACTTGCGGAGAAATTGTACATATGGTATATTATTGTTGGGATGATGAAATTAAATAAAATTCACGTATTTCGTTTCGTTCGAGTTCGATGACATGTTTATGACATTTAGATGACACATAGATTTGTCAATGTCAAATTGATTTACAAAATTAGTTTTTTATGAGTATTTAGGTACACGGTTTTTGGACAAAAACAATATTTTTTTTTAAATCAAAACCTATTTTTAATATTTTTCGATAGCTCAGCCGAAGATATTTATAAATTCGATTTTCGTCACATTTAATTCCAATCTTCCAAATCTTTTTCTACTTCCTATAAAAGCAAACAAATAAAACTGTTTAACAGCATTTATTAAATGATGGTTATACTTTACCTTTACTTTTTAACTAATATTTAAAAATGATTACAAAGAAAGTTCGTCGTGCTGGTATAAAATATTTATATGCTGTTAAAATGCAATTAGCATTAAACATGTCTCGTATTTTCTTGATAAACTTGGCACTTATGGTAAAAGCTATACTTACGTGATGTGAATGAATCAGTGCGATATGCAATTTGGCGCGACTTTACAATTGATTGCTGGACGTGAAATCACCGCTGAACGTTGCAATAAAATCCAAAAATAACTGATTGGGCCTTACTGATTCATTGTACAGTACTGTAAGCAAAATAAAGCTATTACATTTAACAAAACAAGCTTGAAAAACAATAACTGGTTACATGGGTGTCGTTAGCTGATGGTTCAGGGGCGACAGGCCGATTAGTCTTAGTGACAATAATCTTTTTTTTTATCATTTCAAAGAGATTGTCAACATGTGGTATAACTTTAATTAACAACTTGTATGTCATTTTTGAGTTATCTATGTAGGTATTGAGTCTGTAGGGAAACTTTATACTTTTTTTTATATTATAAGGTGGTAAACGAGCAAGCGACCACCTGAATCCACCGAAATGGAAAGCGAGCGCTGCCCATAAACATCTGCAATTGCAGATGCGTTGCCTGCCCTTAATTGACGGAGTAGGAGACGCAAATGAAGGGGACATTTGCCCTTCTATGCGTCTCCTCCGCCGTCAAATCTACTTTTCTTCCCATTCTTTCCTCTTAAGAAAAGGGTGGAAAAGGAAAGGGATTAACATTAGGCCTCCGGCACTACACTCATCAGACGAAACACGGGATTGCTTCCACTTCACGCCTGTTTTCTGTGAGGTCATGGTATTACACCGGGCGAGCCGACCCATTTGTGCGAAGATGTTAAAGCGGGCTGTACCACTGTTAAATTTTACATATATTTTACAATTTAAGAATCTATAGGATTGGCAGCGGCCCCCATATTTTACTCACCTTGGCTGAATACTAAACATTGCGCAAGAAAACTTGATCAAGCCATTCAAATTGTTTGTTTAAACAGGTATTTTTCTTACTCGATAAAAAACTCTTAATAAGAGTAAAATGCCTGTTTCCTTCATTAAGTTCTATAGATGTTTGTAATTAAGACAATATTTAAATACTACTTGATGAAATCTCTGTAGTTACACAAACAATCCATAATTAAAACCATATCGGTCAAGTAATAATAACTTTATTAAACATACATAAGTCCAATGTTATGCCTTACTATGGCATGTTTTATTGCAAAACCTTGTCGAACGTGTTCTCTATATAACTTTGTCTCCCTGAACGATTTGCCTAGTAATCTTATTAATAATCTTATAGATATAAATATTATAAATGCGAAAGTTACGATGGATGGATGTTTGTTAGCGTTTGTAGCCTAAACGGCTGAACGGATTTCGATGAAATTTGGTGTAGATGTAGAGGATGGTAAGAAAGAACACATAGGCTACCATTTATCACAGGAACAGTTACGGTTCCCGTAGGATTAATTTAGCTTTTTAATATTTACTCGATCATTGTGCAACGGTTCCACATATATTATTGAAATTTGGCACAGATATAAAACAATGTCTGGAGTACACATAAGGTTCGTCTCCGAGAAATGTCCAGTTCCCGAGGGTTACGTATTTTTTTGTTATTTATATAGTTCGTATGTTTGCTAATACCACGCGGACGAAGTCGCGGGCAACAACTAGTAGTTCTATGTTATCAACATTACGATATATGACTACTAACAAAAATTTTATCTAACATTTGTTGTATTTTTTCAATACCCATATGTCACAAAAGATAATACCAATTCGTAATCAGAATTAAATAGAACTGTCAAAGATAATCAAATGGGTTCCAAAAGTAAGGTTAGCATAGAAACAACTACCCGCGTTTTCTGACTTGCATCAAATCGTGGGTACCTATTGCCAATTGTACTGTCTCAATGTTTTGTGTACATTGTTTATGGAAAATGTTAAATCACACTTCACACTGTTATAAATACGAAAGTTTAGATGGACGAATGGATGTTTGTAGATTGTATATTGTATGATGTGATGTAGTATGATTTTGTAGCCTAAACGGCTGAACGGATTTCGATGAAATTTGGTTTATACGTAGAGGATTGTGAAGAAGAACGCATTGTCTACACACTTTAGATTTTTTTTAATTCCATGCGGACGTAATCGCGGGCGAAACTTACTATTTGGAATATCTCCGCAAAGGAAAATTGCTGTTATATTATTTTAGTAGACTAAACTGATTTTGACAAGTGGGCTATTTTCCTTAATTTTTAAGCAGAAGGCGAAATGAGCAATACAATTATACAGCTTACCCCACCTTCAAGCAAATATAACTAATTACTGATGATCGAAGTACCCGACTGACCAAAAGGGTAATATTTTACAGTTTCCTTTTATATATGGGATTGTATGTATGTAAATTCCATTGTTACGGCCTACAGTTTAAATTATTGAACCTATTTTTACGAATAAAGTGACATTGGTTTCGTCTTCTTCTCAAGAGTGTCATAAAATAAGGTTATAAGATATTGTTGCGGCCTTTAAAACTGAAATTCAAAAACAATGGTGAAAACTAGTGACTACTTTTTTTTCATTTCTAAATCTATTCTTAATGTTTTTGAGGATTATTAGAGTAGACGAGATTTTTTTGTTTCTTATTTTTTTTATTATAGTTTTTTTATAGTGTTTTTGTATTTGTTGTGCTGACGCTACTGCGCAGAACGTTCGTTTAGTTCCAAAAGGTTGCATCCTATGAGCTGAGAAGTTCTGTCTGATAAGTATTTAAATTAGTGTACAAAATGGGAGCATTGCGGGCGGTCGCTTTCTGGTAAGTTATTTCCCTAGTGATAAACATGAGACAGTTATAAAAGACTTCGTTACTTGAAATGTGATAAACGTGACATTTTTGTGTTCTATGTTTTTCGAAATGCGTAAAATTTTCCGCTACTGTATTTTGCTTTTTCAACAATCCATGAATCTCAATTTTTGTTCGTCAATTTCTTTATTACGTTCTTTAATTCTCTCTTAATTCATGTTTTTGAATTGGATTCATGATAATGATGAAAATTTATTTTTCTTCTTCAATTCCGCCCTGGGCGTGATTTCTATGCCGCCCTAATAACTTACCATACCTTTGGGGGAGTTAAAACAGGGTGACGTAAGATTTGTAATTCACAGATTAGCGCCCCTTTTTGTCGAACGCCCTAAACTAACGCTACTGTCCCACTTTCTTGGAACATTTCCTTCCATTCTGATAAGTAAAAATATGTAATCAAAGTAAAATAATAAATGCGAAAGTTTAGATGAATGGATGTTTGCTAGAGTTTGTAGCCTAAACTGCTGAAAGGAACTGGATGAAATTCGGCATAAGTGAAGAGAATAATAAGTAAGAACACATAGGTATGACGGATAGGGTCGCGTGCGAAAGCTATTCAAATATAAATCATAGCTAACTGGGTGGTTATTGATTCTACCAAAGTAGATAAAAATGATTACAACGTCGATAAAAGCACCAAAACAATGATAAAACTTTAAATCATAGTATAGTTACATTTCATATTATCAAAAAATTTTATCAGTCATAGTTAGTAACAACGTAATAGGTAGATAATCGGGTTGTCATGGCCCGAAACAAACGACAGGGCCTAGGATAGAGCGAGCTGGCGGCTCACTGCGGACGCCCACTGCACCACTTCGGGGACATAGGACAATAAGAGGCAGAAGGACAAATGTCAGCACATTATAAATCCCACGGGCGTCCGGAGGGGGGGGCGAGCATCTGAACGAGGGCTCAGCGAAAAGAGGGCGTCATGCTTCTCTGAGCGTGATGCTCTCTTTACAAAGACGTGGGGGTTCAATGTGTTATATGAGATTAATTCACAACTTGACGCCCCTCTCGTCAGACGCCCTGGGCGGACGCCCAACGCCCTGGGCGGACGCCCAACGCCCTGGGCGGACGCCCAACGCCCTTCACTAACGCCACTGCAAACACTATTTAATAGCTGTTGCTCGCGACTTTGTCCGCGTGGAATAAAAGAATTAAAAGAGGTAGCCTATGCTCTACAGCCAAATTTCATCGACATTCATTCAACAGTTTAGGCTACAAACTCTAATATCTATCCATCCATTTAAACTTTCGCATGTTAGGCAAGGGCGAATCCTGCTTTGGCGCCAGTGGGGGGCGAGTTCACATAGTCGTGGTCAAATCAAAAGCTCGGGGGTGGGGTCATGACCCTCATGCCCCCCCCCCTGGATCCGCCGTTGATATTAGGTGAAGAACATTATACATAAGAATAATATTAACATATTTTTATTACAGCGTGCTAGTTAGCGTGGTATTTGGGGAACTTCGTAAATTCCCTCCCGGCTTCAAATGGGGCGCCGCGACTTCTTCCTATCAAATAGAGGGTGCTTGGAATGTCAGCGGTGAGTGCATACTAATGCGGGGTTTCCGAAGTTTCTAGTAATTTCATCATTACCTAGTGATTCATAAGTGTTATGTTTTGAGTAAAACTTAAGTTTGAAATTCCTGACAGTTCTAATAAGGAAAAAAGAACAAAAAAATAAACAAGTAAGTTATGTGAATAATTACGTGGATATGCAGGTTGCATCACGATGATTTTGTTTAATCGTAAAAACAAAGGACAAATGTAGAGACAAACATATTCTATGTCAAAAATATAACTGTAACAATTGTTGGCGCGCTTATTTTTAAAACTTTAAATTGATTATGACAGCTGTTATAGGGAGGGGACGTCAACGTCGATATTTCCGCAGGTCTAGTGTTGTACCATTACACGGTTGGGTATCGGTTTTTTTAACAATGGAGATCGAAAATAGGAAAACACATTAATACATGACGGAATCTACCTGCAGATTAAAGTCCATTTGTTATCTACTGCGCCACTAACATTAAGTATTACTTTATACTTACCTTTTCAGATAAAGGTGAAAACATCTGGGATAGATTTGTGCACAATAATCCTGCCGGAATTACTGACGGCAGCAATGGCGACGTCGCCTGCGACTCCTACCACAATTGGCACGAAGATGTCAAAATCGCTTCGGAACTAGGTTTGGATTTCTACAGGTGATTCATTTTTCTACCATTTTTCGTGTTTGATGGACTAATACTTAACTAATCGTTTGAAGGAAATAATCTTCCTGTATTGATTTAGCGAAGGTATAGACGAAGACGTATGTCTATGGGCAGCGGTCGCTTTAGAGAGCCGCACACCGTTGACTAAACTTTCGCACAGCTGTTGCGATTGTCGATTGTTTCGTAGCCAATTCAACCTACATAACATTATAGAGCACATTTTTTTTAAACATGTTGTAACCGGGTTGCCTAATACTAGCCTGTTATGTATGTTTTATCAGGAAAGCTGATGAAGGAAGGTCTCCAATTCCGGTGGTTTCTTGCTAGTTTGTCACGATATACTGTAAAAATATATCAATCTATGAATCAAATGATTAAATCTAGTAAAATAATGATTTATTTGAATTTTGAAATATCATCACAAACTGTAAATTGTTACATACAAAATTATATTAATTTTAAATTATAACAATCAGATAAGTATATTTTTTATAGACATTTTAATCCAATCTTATGAATAATCATTGGATTTCAATGAATAACAATTAATTGTTACACAGAAAAACGTTTTTAAATATCTCGAGTAATTAAAATTAACGAAAATTTGCGAAAATTCTTTTTATTCTACTCCAAAAATACGTTTTGCATATAAAACGTTATTTTGTTAGCAATAAATACACAGTTTACCGTACGATTTTTTTTGCAGTCATTAATTTTAACTGACGGCAACGAACATTTTACAGTTTCCTTGATAACGTTTTTTGATCATTTTTATATGAAAACGAATGAAATATTATTCATATTACATCAATTCGGCAAACGTAAAAAATAATGCAGGAAAACTTTATTTTTTTTCTTTTAAATTCGTTAATACAATTTCGTATACCTACTTATTAATTACCGATAATATTACGTAAAACGGAATTCTCAATAATTATAAACACTAATTTTAATAACTAATACTAAAAACGCAGAAAAATGTGACACTAAATATCTTATCGAGATTTATGTAAAAGCATTTACACAAGAAATTAAACAGATGTTTTATTTTCTCAGGCATTTTCGTAAAAACAACACGCAATTATTTATTGATTATTATTATTTGTAGATTCTCAATATCATGGCCAAGACTCCTGCCAACGGGTACAAGTGAAAGAATAAGTGAAGACGGCAAAGCTTATTATAACAAACTAATCAATGGTCTGCTAGAGAAAGGCATACAGCCTGTAGTCACGCTCTACCATTGGGACTTGCCACAAAGATTACAAGACTTAGGTAAATTACTTCTAGAAATAAAATCAAGAAATGTTTGCTTCCAATTTGCAATTCTATCAATACAAATAATTGCTATTTTTTTAACAAGGAGCAAAACACATTTGCACACTACAATTTAATTTTATGGTCAATAATATTTAGATAATCCTTATTTAATTGTTTTTTCATTTTTTTAGGTGGCTGGGCAAACCCTTACATAGCAGATTGGTTTGCTGACTACGCAAGAATAGCGTACAAATTATTCGGTGATCGAGTAAAAACTTGGGTGACAATAAACGAGCCAATTGTCGTTTGCGATGTGTCATATAATACTGGATTATTCGCTCCCGGTGTCAAAGATCCGGAGTTCGGGAATTATATATGCAATAAGAATATTTTATTAGCGCATGCTAAAGCTTGGAGGATATATGATGAGGAATTCAAGCCTAAATATCATGGTTTGTTTATTTCTTATAACAACATTTTAAGGTTAGGTAAGAGTGGTAAGACAGACTGAAGAATAGCGTGGTATATTATGCGGAGAGATAAAGATTACATAAATAAATATTGATGGCTACAAAGGTAGAGAAAGACCAAACAAAGTATGGATTATATGACAGAGGATATGCTTAAGGGAGTGAATAAAGATATGACGGCTGATAGAAAAGTATGTAGCAGTAATGTTCCGATCCCTCAATAGGGACTAAGGCATGTTGAAAAAAATGAGGACAGTCTGAAGATAACGTTAGTGTTCTTAAAAGATTTAACAAACAAAAAGGTAGTTGGTCATTCCACTTGTTATTGTAACTCAATTTGTGGTCGATCAGTGTCGGCGTAAGGGTAGGTCGTTCGTCGACCTCCCAGGACCCTGAACAGAAAGATTACTTAAGTCTGTTAACCCTAAAGCTGGTATAAAAGGGGGCGTCGTAGATATCTCGACCAGGCCGCTAGTAGAGTTAAAACCAATACTAAGAGCGTGCGTACAACTATCGCACAACTGTTTAGTCTCGCTTTGATTCCTATGAGCTTATATGGAGGTGCCCACACTACTCGATTTTTAGTTTTGCAACTAAACAGTTGCGGCTGTGACACAATTGACGATCGTATAACAGTTGTGCGATATTTTAGTTAAAGATGTGCGCCTGCCCAAGTAGATTTTGCAAGGTTCTTGCCATTAATTACATAATTTGCTTTGACAGGTAAAGCCGGGATCACAAACCAGTTGTTCTGGTCAGAGGGCGCCTCAAGCGAATACGAAGATTTGGCGGAACTAGTTAGACAATATATGGTACAAATTCAAAAGATTATTTTCAAAGAACAGAGATAGAATGTTGATGTCACCGACTCTATAAATGGATAGGCTATAACAGCAGTATTTTTCTCTATCCTATTTCGCCATTTTGGCGCATTTTGATAGTTGCAGTGAACATTTTTAGTACTAAGAGGTCATAGATTAAACTGGTATTAAAAATTATTATTTGCAAACAATCGCCTATCCATTTATACAAATCAGTGGTCGTTGTACATCTGATAAAATAAACAGACAGTATTATCTATTAAAATATTTTTCACAGACTGGAATGTACTCTCACGCTATCTATTCAAAAGAGGGTGGATGGCCGCCACAGATAGAAAAACTAATCGCGGAAAAGAGCAAGCAAGAAGGTCATCCGCGGTCAAGATTACCTCCTTTTACTGAGGAAGAAATTAAACTTATTAAAGGTATATTTTAATTGTTACCCGGCTTTGTATGTATTATTTGAGTTGGCACGTAAGTCGGTACATAACTCTTATATAGGATAGGAATAGCTGAGTACAACTTCATCCGCATGAAATTATGAAAATTTTATTTCATTATTTACATGTGTCAAATTATCAATTGCAAATGTCAAAATGACATGATATGACAAAAGTTGACAATCTCGCTTCCTTGATGTTGGCAACTTATAATCTCTTTCCCACATTAGGGTTTTTATCCGAAATATTTACCTCCTAAGTTTAATGGCGTGAAAATATATAGCCTAAAGCGTGACGTAAGTTTAGGGCTTTTTATTAAAAAAAGATTTATTCAAAAATATGCTGTAATCACTGACATCTTAGGCAACAAAGAAGTGTGTGTTTACGCTTTATTATAATAGTAAAGATATTACAGATATAGTATAGATTTGACAACTCACAGTGTTCGTTATTATTTTTTTCGTGAGATTATAGTCAGGTTTTTAAAGTAGTTACAACATAATCCGGTAATCTTACTTCTTACTAATATTATAAATGCGAAAGTTTAGATGGATGGATGGATGGATGGATGTTTGTTAGCGTTTGTAGCCTAAGCGGCTGAACGGATCTTCATGAAATTTGGCACAGGTTTAGAGCATAATCTGGAAGAACACATAGGCTACTTTTTATCCCGAGAATAGTTACGATTCCTGTGGGAATTATTAATTAAGTTTTTTAATGTTTACTCGATCATTCTGCAACGGTTCAACATATCTTATTGAAATTTGTCACAGATATAAAACAAAGTCTTGAGTACACATGGGATAAGCTTCATCCCCGAGAAATGTCCAGTTCCCGGGATACGTAGCTTTTGTAATTTATATAGTTCGTATGTTTTCTAATACCACGCGGACGAAGTTGCGGGCAACAGCTCGTATTTTATAATTCGAACTGTTATGTTAATTTGTTCCCCTTTAATTATAAAAATTTTTGTCTTTCATAGTTATGGGTAATAAATTACCATTTTTTTGCCTCATAATTATCTACAAATGACGTAGTCAATTATTAACACGTTTGATGCTACTAATGTTACTTCTTACTAATATTATAAATGCGAAAGTGTAGATGGATGTTTGTTAAAGTTTGTAGCCTAAACTGAACGGATCTCGATGAAATTTGGCATATAAGTAGACTATAGTCTGGAAGAACACGTAGGCTATTTACTTTTGTTTTGTTTTTTTTATTCGGAGAAATTGAGAATCAAAAGGTTAGCGTGGTATCCACATGTTATGCGACGAGATGGGGACATAAACCTGAAAGTGTTAATGAATGTGGATGGCTACAAAGGAAGAGGAAGACCGAAGAAAGTATGGATGGATTGTGTGAAAGAGGATATGCTTAAGAAAGGAGTGGATCCAGATATGACGGCTGATAGAGATGTATGGAAGAGCAGCGCATACTGTGCCGATCCTCCATAAGGGATAAGGGCAAGTTGATGATGATGATGATGATGCGGACGGAGTCGCGGACAAAAGCTAGTATTTCGTATAAAAACAAACAAGTCGAGTTTCCAAATTATCTGTAATTTAAGAGCGGCCGCACACCTTGGACTAAACTATCGCATAACTGTTGTGCGATTCTCGATTGTTTCGCAGCCAACTGTTTAGTTACACAATTAAAATCGAGTAGTGCACCTCCATATAAGCTCATAGGAATCAAATTGCGATAATTTAGTGGTGGACGCATGCTCTGAATGTTATCAATAAAATTGCATTTTTATGGGATAACAGTAAAGGTAGTTGCAACATTTGACCCCTCACGTAGTGTCCTTTAGCGTCTGAAATAAGTAATTCACATAAAACCCCCTTCAGATTTGATTCCGTTTTACGACATAATTCACTTTAGTATTCAAGTAGTAACTTTTTCTTTGAAGTTTATGACGTGACGGATGTGTTACCGTAAAATAACAACCGTCGGTAATTTTTATATTTACCGCTAAAAGTATTAAATTTTTTTTTTTTTTATTTAATTTCAGTTTATTAGCTGTTCCCGTACCGCTTCATCTGTATTATAAAAAAATTTATAACATTTCGTAAAACTTTGGATGTTTGTTTGTTAGAGTTTGTAGCCTAAACGGCTGAACAGATTTCGATGAAATTTTACATAGATGTTGAGGATAGTCTGGAAGA
>NW_013525303.1:1095397-1115250 GCF_000836215.1 Papilio polytes | reverse complement strand
GCATAGGAAGGGAAAATGTCCTCTCTATGTGCGTCTCCTCCGTCAATTAAGGGTAGGCAACGCATCTGCAATTGCTGATGTTATGGGCAGCGGTCGCTTTCCATTTCGGTGGATTCAGGTGGTTGCTTGCTCGTTTGCCACCTTATATTATAAAAAAAAACATTCTTATACCTGTCCCTCTTACGTAACGTAAGTATGTTATCACTGAGTAACAAAGGCTATATCTTTACTATTTTTTTTATTGCACGCGGGAAAAATCGCGAGCAACAGCGACTTCGTAATATTATACTCTTAAATGCGAAAGTTTAGATGGATGTTTGTTAGAGTTTGTAGCCTAAACTGCTGAACGGATCTCGATAAAAGGCATCCTTTGAGACATAGTCTGGATATCACATATGCTTACTTAGTTGTTTCTCATCAACGGTTTACGTATTTGAATAAAAATGTATTATCTTCTTACAGATTAACGCGCCCGGTTTCAGGAATATGATGAAATGGCTTAAACATAATTACGGCGATATTGAAATTCTTGTCACGGAAAATGGACTTTCCATCGCAAGCGACGGTCTCAATGACGTCGACAGAGTCAAATATTACAGAGATCATTTGGAACAGGTATTTATAATTATGGAATAGCTGTTCCCGTGCGGCTTCATCCGCATGAAATTAGAAAAACTTTATTTTATTGTTTACATTTGTCAAATAATCAATAGCAAATGTCAAAATGATATGACATGACGAACCTTGCTTTCTTGATGTTGGCAGCAACTTATGGTCTCTTTCCCACATTAGGGTTTTTATTCAAAATAAATTGCCCCTAAGTTTAATCGCGTGAAAATATATAGCCTAAAGCATGACGCAAGTGTAGGGCCTTTTTATTAAAAAAATAATTATTCAATAATATGCTGTAATTGGTGACATCTTAGGCAACAAAGAAGTGTGTGTTTACGCTTTATTATAATAATATAGATAGATTATAATTCTTGTAACAGTCAAAGAATTAAATTCCTTTCACATTTAGCATTGAATATCGTGCAGCAAACTGTCATTATAAGAACTTTAAGTATGTATGTACAATCGGGGAAACTGTCAATGTTCTAGTTTGAACATTTTGAGATGATAAAAACCAATTCTACGCAACATTTAAATATCTGTGTATAAAAACTCATTTAGTTTAGGTCAATTACTTATTGACCGACTTTCAAAATGAGGTACTCAATTCATCTGTATATTTTTACGTGTTACTTACTTTTTGTGTACACTTACTTTGGTTTAAAACCTAGTTTTATTTATTCATCATTCTCATTTAGTTCTTCATTAGTTTTAAGCTGTTTGGTGAACCTAATAAAATAAATAAAAATAAAATAAAATACCAATTAACGAATTATTTCTTTTAAATCAGATGTGGCTGGCGATCAACGAGGACGGTATAAACGTGACCGGGTACACCGCGTGGTCCTTAATGGACAATTTCGAATGGACAGATGGATATGTGTAAGTATTTATTTTATCCTGTCAATCTTACTTCTTACTAATATTATAAATGCGAAAGTTTAGATGGATGTTTATTAGAGTTTGTAGACTAAACGGCTGAACGGATCTCCATGAAATTTGGCACAGATTTAGGGCATAGTCTGGAGAACACATAGGTTACTTTGTATCCCGGGAATAGTTACAGTTCCCGTGGGATTCATTAATTTAGTTTTTTAATGTTTACTCGATCATTCTGCAACGGTTCAGCATATAATATTGAAATTTGGCACAGATATAAAACAAAGTCTGGAGTACACATTGGATAAGGATTATCCCCGTGAAATGTCCGGTTCCCGAGGGATACGTAGTTTTTTGTTATTTATATAGTTCGTATGTTTTCTAAAACCACGTGGACGAAGTCTTTTTTTTATATAAAATAAGGAGGCACACGGGCAAGCGACCACCTGAATCCACCGAAAAGGAAAGCGACCGCTACACGTAAACATCCGCAATTGCAGATGCGTTGCCTACCCTTAATTGACGGAGGAGGAGACAAACATAAAGAGGACATTTCCCCTTTCTATGCGTCCCCTCTACCGTCAAATCCACTTTTCCTTCCTATCCTTTCCTCTTAAGAAAAGGGTGGAAAGGGAAAGGGAAAGGGAAAGGGACTTAAATTAGACCTCCGGAACCACACTCTGTACGCGGAATTGCTTTCACTTCACGCCTGTTTTCTGTGTTGTCGTGGTATTACTGGGGGCGAGCCGGCTTATTCGTGCGAAGATGTTAAAGCGGACTCTACCACTGTTGTCGCGGGCAACAGCTCGTCGTTTTTTAATTCTTTTACATTTCAGTACAAACTTCGGCCTGTATGAAGTGGACTTTACTGATCCGAAGCGGCCGCGGACCGCGCGCGCCTCCGCTAAATATTACAGAGATGTGATACGCAGCCATTCTTATCAAGTGTCTGATAAATATATTAAAGACGAACTGTAAAATGTTTGTTTCATTTTAAAATCAATTCTTCAATGATAACGAAGGTTAAAATTGGCTGTGAATTGTTTATGAGTAACCATAGCAACCATAGCGTTGGTAGCAATTTAGTTTTTGTCCCTTTTCCAATTTATTTTACACCCAAATTCAATTTAACATCAGATAAAAATGTCTATGCAAGCCGAGAGTTTAGCCCACTGTGCCCATAAATACCAAAATGGCACAAAAATCACGGGTTGTAATCTGTCCAATGGAAAATTGACAGTTTTAAATACGTATATAATTATCTATACTATAATAAAGCGTAAACACACACTTCATTGTTTCCTAAGATGTCAGCAATTACAGCATATTATTGAATAATTATTTTTTTAATAAAAAGCCCTGCACATACGTCACGCTTTAGGCTATATATTTTTACGCCATTAAACTTAGAGGTAAATATTTTGGATAAAACCCTAATACCATAAGTTGTTGCCAACATCAAGGAAGCAAGGTTGTCACGGTTTGTCATATTGTCATGTCAAATAGACATTTGCAATTGATAATGTGACAAATGTAAGTACTAAAATAGAATTTTCAAAATTTCATGCGGATGAAGCCGTACGGGGACAGCTAGTCTTTTTATAAAATCTTTCAAAGAGTTGAGAGTCGTCAAGAACTCGTAATTCTTTCCGTGTTAATTTTCGTACTACTTTTTTGTATTAAATGTTGGCTTAACAGTGCTTTTTTGTTAAAATAACCGTAACATTTTCTCACAGATTAATGATAAAACGTTAACAAGTTACTTCACTAATAGGACCACTTTTTATGCTACAAAATTAAATGTTGTGTAATCGAGTATCGCTTTATGATTTTTTGTAGCTCGTTTAATAATTATGATGGGAATTAATACTATTAACACGTTCACTGCGTAACAGGCCGATATCGGCCTGCCGCGGTACTTAAGATGGTGCGGACGAAGAAAACTATATCTCTCTCGCTAATGCGAAACAATTATCTCAGGTGTATACATTAAAATACATAAAATGTTTCCATAAAGTTATAGCGATTTAAACTATCCTAATGCTGGTGGGTCTAGAAAGACCTGCCACGCACTGGCGGAAATATCATTGGGGGCACATTATGGCCCACCGCCGCACCACATGAAGAATTATGATTTTACTTGCCGCACTTAACGTGTTAAAGTCTAATTTATTATTACAAAACGTATTCACGGACAAAAACAAAACGTAACTAGTTAAAATGATCACAAATAAGCCCTTTCCAGTCATAAATAAGCAAATATACGAGTTTGGTGTCTGTAGAGGCCACGGATTTATGGGTCGAAAATATGACGATTGAAAACTAAAAGCATTACTATATTCTTTTCGTAATAACTGAATCCGATTCGCTTTATTTTTCAATAACGATCCTCCCCAACTTCACACTAATATCCGGTCTAATGTTGATACCAAAATGTGTTATATATACATCACAATAGAAACCATAAGATACCAGCATTTCTCTGCTATGTTATACATATATTATATACAAACCTTCGTCTTAAATCACTTTATTAAAAACTGTATCATTATCCGTTCCGTAGTAGATCTAGGCTTACATAGGGACAGACAAACACAAATCGATTTTTATACACACTGAACCGCATCGAATTTTTCAACAACTATTCGATGTTTTTAAAGCTTACCTTACTATAAGCTGATAGAAGTCATGTAGCCTATTAAATTGACCCAGCTATATCTATATGGTTGTTTTTTTAATTCATGACTAAACTGTAGTCTTCATGGATTTGCGGAACGAGTTCACAACGTAATATAACAACAAACTTATTGGTTGGCATTCAGTGATTGAAGTGATGTCGCTGAAAGTGGTAGTTTTTAGGTGAGTATTTTTTAAAATTCGATATTTTTTTTGTGACTGAATGACCACTGTTAGCCTTGAAGAGGCATTTACTGATATCGGGCTTGAGGTGAAAGCGCAGATGGCGCTTAGCATGAACCTCGTTTAAAATTCGATAATTTCACTATTATTGTAACTGACTTTATATAATCTGTTTGCTAAATAATGTAAAATATTATAGTGTTTTTCTGATTGGGTTATAATCTTAATTGATATAATTTAAGATAAGTTAAAAATAATAAATGTTTAATTACTAAACTTGTTTAATATCTAGGTTGATTGTTACCTTTTCGTATTTCTGATTCGACAAAAAAAGCATTTGTTTGCATTAAAAATGCTGTCAATCAAAATTGTTATATAGTTTGTGCGCAAAGAGAAGCAATATTGAATTTACTGTATATTTATATCGTATCTTACTAATTTTATAAATACCGAAGTTTAGATTGATCGATGTTTGTTAGTTTGCCGCCTAAACATATTAATCGTATATTAACCACAATTTGTATTTATCTTTAAATTTGTATAACTGTAATTGTAATTGTTAATCTCTTATTTTTCAATAAAATTATGACTATTTCTATTTGTATTTCAAACTGCTAAACGGATCTCGATGAAATTTGGCATAGGTAGATGTAGAGTATATCCTGGAAACACACATAGGCTACTTATATTTCGAAATCTAATATATTTCAGACATTTCAATTCAGACTAGTTATAATTTCAACATTTTTATCATCAACTAACCCTCTTTTCTTAACTAAGTTCAGCAGAGTATGTTCTCTTCCATCTATATCAACTGAAATCTGAATTCATTCCCTTTTACTCTTCGCAACATTTTCTTAAATAATATTTTACCTTTGCTCATTTGTATACGTTCGAAGTTTTTTACATTCCAATCAGATATTAGAAAATGGATTTTCCATACAAATTTATTCTGTTTTCCTCATTTAAAACAAAAAACATATTTTATTCAACTCGATGTACTTTTATTTTTTGCCTTTGGTTTCGAAATTTTACTATACACGTGTAGACATGCATAAACTAATGCATTTTTTCGTATCATTCAAATTTTTACGATTTGTTTAGTTACATCTTCATTAAAATAAAAAAAAGGCATAAGAATTACAAAATTTAGTTTGTAAACTCATGAACTACTTGACCTTCAGTTTGCCCTTTTCCCTACGGAGGGTCAGCACAGTGCTGCTCTTCCATACATATCTGAATTCACTGCCTTAAGCATATCCTATTTCTTACAATCTATCCATACTTTCTTCGGTCTTCCTCTTCCTTGGTAGCCATATTCAACCTTAACTATATCATGAAGTATTAGACCATCAACTTGCTCTTTTCCCTACACGAGGGTGAACACAGTGCTGCACTTCCATACATCTCCAGCCATATTTGAATTCACTCCCCTAAGCATAACCTCTTTCATACAATCCATCCTTACTTATTTCGCTCTTCCTCTACCTTTGTAGCCACATTTAGTCTTAACAATATCATGAACTAAGACCGATTCCAAATTATCTTTCACCATTAAAAACAAAGAGATTAAAAAAATAAATAGAGGGGGCATAATTGACAATTGAGACATTTTTCACATCACATCACTAACGCTATCTATTTATAGATCCCAAAACCAATATCAATATAACTAATTGTATTTAAATGATGCAATTAAATAACATTTAAAATGTTTATATTTTATTTTTTACACTTTTTACTTTAGTTTATTATATAACGAAAGATAGAGCATTATTTTGTAAAATGTTTTATTACATTACAAGGACAGGAGGTGGCACTAAGCTTGACAAATGATTGGTACCTCACAGAGAAAGTACCTGTGAAAAAATATTGTTCACTGCCTCGTCTATATTTTTATTAGTTAAGACATGTAGGGTCTGTCCCGTCACTGGCTGATAGAGGCTCAGCTTAAAAGTGACGTCACTGTCAGACAGAGTACCAAAAGCCGATACTTCCATCACATTTAACATTGGATTGTTATAAATTTACAATTTGATGGGACAGGTCCTTAGTCTTTGCCACTGAATGATATAGAATTTTATTGTAACAGAGTGTTGATCTGCGCGGTAGCAGGGTACGCCTCTCGGAGGTTCCCAGCCGGCTTTAAGTTCGGAGCTGCGACTTCCTCGTATCAGATAGAGGGAGCATGGAACGTGAGTGGTGAGTGAATCTTTAAACATGAAACTCGTGTAACTCAGGTCCTAATGGGTTGCCTGGAAGAGATTTCTTTTAGCAATAAGATCGCCTTTGTGTAAATCTAGTAATTACTAATTTAGTTTTAGCTTCCTGTTGTATTATTTGTGCAAAAGTATTAAATAAATCATACTTCATACTAATATTATAAATGCGAAAGTCTAGATGTTTGTTAGAGTTTGTAGCCTAAACGGTTGAACGTATCTGGATGAAATGCATAGATGTAGGACATACTCTGGAAGAACACATAGGCTACTTGCTTTTGTTTTTCTTAATACCACGCGGACGGAATCGCTAGCGAAAGCTATTAAATAAATAAAAGGGATGGAGAGATCATGGACTTTACATGTCTTACATTGCATTTTAATATTTTAACTCTGTGATCTCTAATTGATTTATCAAAAGAGAAAAAACAAGGCAATTTCCAATCAAGCCTGCAATAGTAGTAAATTTCAGAATTACACAGTTTTAACTAAAGTTCAGTTAAAAATGAAGACGTAACCGCCGTTACATACTCGTGATACAATGATTTATTCATAAGAAACAAGAACATCGTAATTTAAGAGTAAAATAACTTACATATTCAGCATAAATAACAGTTGTAAAAGTTTTATAAGACAGTACAACTATTAGTAAACGAATCGCGGGGTTACAATAAATCTTAAAAAGTATATAACAAAGTGTAAACACACTATAGTATTTTTGAATAAATCTTTCTTTAATAAAAAGCCCTACACTTACGACACGCTTTAGGCTATATATATTTACGCTATTAAACTTGGGGGATAAATAAATTAGAAAGAAAAACTACAAGCTGCCAACATTAAGGAACCAAGGTTGTCACAGTTTGTCATCGTCATGTCATTTTGACATTTGCAGTTTGTAATTTGACACATCTAAACAATGAAATTAAAATTTTATACGGATGAAGTCGCACGGGAACAGCTAGTTTATAATATATAGAATGAAGTCAACGTAATAAAAAGGTTTTCATTGCGAATGCACTCGTAAAACTGTTATCTTTGTCGTTCTGCTAAAGAAAACTGAGATAGCAGTATGTTTTTAAAGTGACTTGGCTGTGCAAAATTCAACATACAGAGCACACGGCTTTTGTAACTGAGTTGTCATTTACCTTGAACAGGGATTAACAGATTTACCTGGTATGAGTTCACCTTTGAACTTTGTTTATGAGTAAGCTCGAAGACTCTCTCGGGAGCCTCGGCTTGGACTGTAACTTCGTTATTACCGGATTAGGAGGTCCCGAACTCTTAGATTCGGTGGACTTTACATGGAGTGACTGGGCTCAAGGGCCACTAAATACGTATTAAGTATTCTGATTCAAAGTTGCCCGAGATAGTTAAATAACCTAGCGATCAAATAATTACTGTATTTATTTTATACTAGCTGTTGCTCGCGATTTCGCCCGCGTGAAATTAAAAAAAATATAGCCTACAGATAAATTACCTTTCTAACGGTGAAAAACTTTTTAAATTCGGCTCAGTAATTTTTGAGTTATTTCAATACATACAAAAATACAAATCTATCCTCTTTATGTTAGTATAAATATAGATGAAATTATTATAATAATCGATCGAAAAGGAGAAAAAGGCTAAATACAAGAAGTAATTAGTATTTTATTCATTTCAAAATAATACGAGAAATGTAACATTGTTAATGCGATATTGATTAGCGAATTCATTTTTCAGGCAAAAGCGAAAGTATATGGGATAGATTGACGCATTCAAAACCGAGTATAATAACAGATGGCGCCACTGGAGATGTTGCTTGCAACTCTTATTACAACTGGGAAGATGATATTAATATTGCTGCAGAACTAGGTCTACATTTCTATAGGTAAGTGGAAAAACAAATTAGTAGTTACTCCATTTCTTAATTAAGAAATAAATAAAGTCTATGACATTCAGGATAAGAATAGAATGTCAATTGTCAAGGTTCGGTCGGCCTGATCTTGAACCATAGACATTTATAAAATATATAGACAAGGCAGTGCACCTTGCATTAATTTTTTTCACTGGTAGTTTGTTTGAAAGGTATTATATTAGTGGTCAAGTTTAATGCCACCTCTGTCTTGTATTTATAAGTAATGAAACATTTTACAAAATTACAAGCTTTGTTTTGTTATAAAATCATACTAATATTATAAATGCGAAAGTTTAGATGGATGGATGGATGTTTTTGTTAGAGTTTGTAGCCTAAACGGTTGAACGGATTTCGACGAAATTTGGCAAAGACGTAGAGGATAATGTGGAAGAACACATAGGCTACTCAGTTTTGTTTTTTTTAATTCCACGCGGACGGAGTCGCGGGCGAAAGCTTGTAAAAAATAAACATTTAATTATTACTTAATGACACCTATAGGCGATTATTTTAAAAACAATCTTACTAATATTATAAATGTGAAAGTTTAGATGGATGGATGTTTGTTACAGTTTGTAGCCTAAACGGCTTAACAGATTTGGATGAAATTTGGCATAGTTCTAGAGCATAGTCTGGAAGAAGACATAGGCTTTAGACTCACTTTTGTTTTTTTTTAATTCTACGCGGACGGAGACGCGGGCGAAAGCTATTTATATTGATATTTCTTTTCGAGGATCTATCAATAGATAGCGTTAGTAATTACGTGAAAAATGTCTCAAGTGTTAAATATGCCTCCTCTATATTTTCTATATCTCTTTGTATTGAACACTGAAGTCAGTTATTATTTTTTTTATAACTTCCACAGGTTTTCCTTATCATGGCCCCGCCTGTTACCAACCAGTTTTATTGACAAGATCAGTGCAGACGCAATAAATTACTACAATGAATTGATTGATGGCCTAATAAAAAAAGGTATTGAACCCGTTGTGACGTTATACCATTGGGATTTACCACAGAGAATACAGGATCTAGGTAATTTTTCGTTTTATATCATAAAGAATAAAGATTTGGATTTTTGAATGTATTGAAATAACTTAAAAATTACTGAAAAGATTCCAAAAATTCTTGCACCATTAAAAAGCTTTGTTATCTCAGAGTAACATAAGCTGTGTTTTCCCTATTTGTTTTTTGATTTCACGCGTTGAAAGTCGCGAGCAACAGCTAGTATATGTATAAAATTGGACTGTCTGTATGTAAAAAAAAAACAGTTTTAGCAAAGATGATGTATTTGCATTGCTGATAACGTAAAACGCATTTAAAAAAATTGTATGTCTGCCCGTAGCCGTGTTTGGTCCAGGTAATCTCCGAAACTGCTGGGCCGATTTTGACAGGAATATTACAGACTACTTTTTTAATTATTTTTAATTCGGCACTAACGAAGTTTTCAAGTGACAGTATTAAATAAATGTTGAATACAATAAGATTCGAAGTTAATTTGCTAAGACAAAACTTACAGGCGTTTTTTTGCAGGCGGTTGGGCAAATCCATACATCACTGACTGGTTTGCGGATTACGCTAGGGTTGCTTACAAGTTATTTGGTGATCGTGTGAAGACCTGGATAACGGTCAATGAACCCTTGGTAGCGTGTGATATAGCATATAATACCGGTTTCTTTGCCCCGGGTATAAAAGATCCGGAATTTGGCAATTATCTCTGTGGTAAAAATATGCTGCTTGCTCATGCTAAAGCCTGGAGGGTTTATGATGAAGAGTTCAGATCTAAATATCATGGTAAAGTTATCATCTATACATATAATAAAATTTGAGTGTCTGTTTGTAATATCAAAAGAAGAATTCCAAATTTCGGGAAGACGATGTATTTGCGTTGCTCATAACGATAAAAAATTTTTTGTTTGTTTGTCTGTCCGCAAGCCGCGTTTGTTTTGGAACGGCTGGACCGATTTCGACCGGACGTTTATACGGACTGGCATATTATTGGCTACTTTTTATCTTAAAATAAATAAGAAAGATTTGTATTTTTGTCTGCATTGAAATAACTCAAAAACTACTGGGTCAATTTCAGAAATTCTTTCACGATTAAAAAGCTACATTATCACTGAATAACATAGGTTATTTTTTTTATTATTTTATAATATCACCCAGGTTAAATCGCGAGCAAAAGCTACTGTTTAATAATTCTTTTACTTAAAATCTAGTTTGTGTAATTCAAGACTATGTACCTTTCATCGAGACTTTTAGAGTAACAAATATCCATCCATACATCTAAACATTCGCATTTATTATTTTAGTAAGAAGTAATTTGTACACATTGTCTTAAACGTGATTTGTTACAGGCAAAGTCGCTTTAACAAATCAAATTTTTTGGCACATGTCAGAGAATAAGGAAGATGAAGAATTAACAGAAAGAATCAGACAATACATGGTACGTCTAAATTCTATCTTCAACAACTAGCTCTGAATATTACAACGAATCTTATGTACAGTCAAGGACACTTGCATTGTTCCTACTTTAAGCTACAATCATTTGAACATTTTGAAACGTGACGCGAAATAAAAATCAATACAAGGCAGCATATTAATGTGTCTACCATGATATACGAAAAAAATAACGACACAGTTTCCGTTTATTATCCTTTTGTTTGTACTCACTGCTAATTAGTTATTTGTAGTGTTAGGAACAAAATTAGTACCGTGCTATAGAATTGGCGCAACTCTAGATTATCGGCATAAACGTCACGTCCCTAGCTGACAGCTGTCAAAGTCACTAGAAGTATGGATAGATTGGCGCGCATCGAGAGTCCTGGCGAGAAGTGTTGCTCTGAGTTTAAAGCGACAGTATCAATTAAATAAGTTGTCTAAAAGTAGGAAGAGGCGGGGGTTGTCTCGTTGCAATGAACAAAGTAATAAAATCTAAACACTGCAATTTTTCCACGACTGTACCTTCCCCCTGTATAATAACAATTGTTTCCCGAATATATATTTTTCTATTGTTTTAGACGGGAATGTACTCTCATCCGATATACAGTAAAGATGGAGGCTGGCCGCCGGAATTGGAGAAGATAATAGCAGAGAACAGCAAGAAGCAAGGATTTGTACGCTCACGACTGCCGCCATTCAGTAAGGAAGAGATCGACCTTATTAAAGGTATAGAGAAGTTTAAGTTGTTAAAAGGTCCCCACTGTTGGGACGAGTTTATCCAAATGGGGTAAAGTGGATTGACTTCAAATATATCTTTGAATTTTATGTCGAACTAAGAACGTAAGATAAATACGTAACATGTATTTTGAATTTAATATTAAGAAAATTTAAAAATTGTAATAAACATTGATACAGGGATTAAGGTTTTGTAGATATTTTTGACTTCCAAATTAATCTATCTTACGTCATTTAAGAACGGGCACACATTTTTGTGTAAACTATTGTCAATTGTTTTGCTGCCAATTCAACTGTTTAGTTGCTGTTTAGTGTACCCCCATATAAGGTCATAGGAATCAAAGCGGGACTAAACAGTTGTGCGACAGTTTAGTACCTATCGGAGATTTTCTTGATTTTTTAATATTTTTACGTTCACAGGTACTTATGATTACTATGGGATGAATTATTATACCTCTCGGATGGTTCGTAAGGCGAAAGATGGCGAGAGCTTCGGTAGTTGGCCGCTGCAAGATGGCGCTGTCGAGCTCGGCGCTGTCATGACTGTCAAACCTGATTGGAGGAAGGCAGCATCCATGTGGTTATGGGTATAAATATACAATAAATATATACTAAATTACTAAGTAGAAAAATTCAACAACTACGACTTAATGATGCTCTGAATTATTTTCTTACTAGCTTTCGCCCGCGACTCCGTCCGCGTGGAATGTAAAAAAACAAATAGCCTATGTGTTCTTCCAGACTATCCTCTACATCTATACTAAGTTTCATCGAGATCCGGTCAGTCGTTTTGGCTACAAACTCTAACAAACATCCATCTATCCGTCCATCCATCTAAACATTCATATTTAGAATATTAGTAAGATAGTAAGATTATAGTTATACTAATATTGTAAATGCGAAAGTATAGATGGATGGATGTTTGTAGCCTAAACGGCTGAACGGATCTCGATGAAATTTGATACAGATGTAGTGGATAGTCTGGAAGAACACATAGACTACTCGCTTTTGTTTTTTTAATTCCCCACGGACGGAGTCACTATCGAAAACTAGTAGATGATAATTTATTTTGAATTTACAATAATGTATACCAATGAAAATGTAAAGAAAAATTTGTTTGTTTCTGTTATTACATAGATAAATGTTTATTTTTGACTTATTTTTATTACGACTCTTCAGAGTTTAATGTTGAAAAATTATGTAATCAAATTATACAGTCAGCTACAAAATATGTAAACACTTATATTTGTTTACTTTCTGAAGCTATGTAGCAAATATTTATGAAGCTGACTGTACATAAAAAGTAAACATTACTCGATTTTTGATCGAAGTTTACTTTCCAGTCGTACGCTCCCGGACTACGTCACAAGTTGGTTTGGTTGAAAAAGACATACGGCGATGTCGAGATCTTGATACTTGAGAACGGAGTGTCTTCATTTAGTGGACAATTAGACGATGATTTCAGAGTTAAATATTACAAGGATCATTTAGAACAGGTCAGAGTACACTTTTAATCATTATGACAATACAAAGACATTTATATAATACATAGACGAGGCAATGAATAAAATTATTTCATAGGTACTTTCACTAAAAAGTACTAAATTGGTTGTCAAGTTTAGTGCCACGTCCTGTCTGTATTGAAACGTAATTTCACAAATTGTAAATTGTTGTAAAATAAACTATAAAATGTTTAAAAATAAAATATATGAACATTAAAATATTATTTAATATTTTTTGAATTTTTTTGTCTATAAGACATACATATGTGTTGAGGTTAGAAATGAATTAAAAAGTTGAAAAGGGCTATATTTTCATTTAGATAGTTCATTACGGTGATTGCGAAAGGGACAGCGATAGAGAATGATTCCTCGTCTCACTCACACTAAGGCAAAGCTTTGATATTTTATCTGTGGTCAGAGATTAGTTAGTGCAGAAACGTTTTGTACCTATTTTCAGTTATGGCTGGCTATAACTGAGGACAAAGTGAACGTAACTGCGTACGCGGCTTGGACAATGATTGACAACTTCGAATGGTGCGATGGATACAAGTTAGTATGATTATTGATTTTATTTGTACTTTGAATATCTTTTTTATATAATAAGGTGGCAAACGAGCAAGCTGCCACCAGAATCTGCCGTAATGGCGAAGCGACCGCTGCCCATAGACATAGTGGATGCGTTGCGTTAATCGACGGAGGAGACGCACATAAATAGGATTTTTCCACCTCCCATGCGTCTCCTCCACCCTCAAATCCACATTTCCTTCCCATCCTCTCCTCTCAAGGAAAGGGGTAAAAAGGGAAAGGGACTATAATTAGTCCGGCTCCGAATTGCTCCCACTTGACGCCTGTATTGTGTGGTCGTGGTATTACACCGGGCGAGTCCTACAGTGAGAAAATGTTAAAGCGTGCTCTATCTTTTACTTGAGGCAATATAACTAATATTTTTTTCTTTATTTCAGTGTCAAATTCGGCCTGTACGATGTCGACATGAACGACCCAAAACGTACTCGAACACCTCGAGCGTCCGCGAAATACTACTCTAAAGTGATTAGAAGTCATTCTTTGGATGTTGACAAATACAACCCGAAGGCTGAACTGTATTCTACTGTTTTGTTTTATCTACCGTTGCCTATAATCCTTACAGCGATCGCCGCCATGATGTTTTCATGTCCAAGATGGCGGCCATCGAAATCGTTTACGGCACGCCATCGAATATTAATACCGGATATGTTTTAGAATATTCTTTTTTTTTCATACTCAGAGATAGAATTAGGATTTAAAATTTATTTCGTTAAATGTAATGTAAGAGTCAAATAATTTTAAGCTATTTCGTTACAAGAAAAATACTAGATTTGTCAAAGATTGCTAATATTTTAAGAGAATTCCTAGAGTTTAATCTAGTCTTATACTTATTGGTACTTTTAGGGTCTATTCCACCACTGGCTGATACGCTCAGATAGCTTAAAAATGACGTCACTGTCAGATAAGATAACAAAATCCGATATATCCACATATTTTACACCTTGGATTGTTTGACAATTTACAATTTTTGAGACAGGCCCTTAATCTGCTAAAACTTTACCATAAATTAATATATACTTTTGATTTAAATTTATTGTATTTTATTATGCATAACTAAAGACTAGCTTCTATTGCACTATTTAATATTTAAAATGATTGAGTTTAAATTTCCTAAATACTTATGCTATACAAACTTAATCTTGCTTACACTAATGGCTACTGTTTGCCTTGAAGAGGCATTTACAGATACCGGGCTTGAGGTGGCCGAGCGCATGGCGCTTAGCCTGAACCTCGTTATGAGTAACTATGCTCGGCTCCCTCAGGAACAGCGGCACGAGCCGTTACTTCGTTATTATTACCGGATTGTGGTTGTTTAGCTATAATTAAAAGATGAATTGTTGATTTAGTATTAGAAAACATTAAGCGATTATTTGTAAACAACAATGATTTCAAAAATTTTACCAATCTAACCTTAAAATTTATCTATTTACACTATTATAATAAAGCGTCAACACACACTTCTTTGTTGCCTAAGATATCAGCAATTACAGCATATTTTTTTAAATAATTCTTTTTTAAAATAATAAGCCCTACACTTAGTCACGCTTTAGGCTATATATTTTCACGCTATTAAACTTAGGGGATAAATATTTTGGATGAAAACCGTAATGTGGGAAAGAGACCATAAGTTGCTGCCAACATCAAGGAAGCAAGATTGCCATGATTTGACGTTATGTCATGTCATTTTGACATTTGCTATTGATAATTTGACAAATGTGAACAATGAAATAAAATTTTCACAATTTCATGCGGATGACGTCGCACGAGAACAGCTAGTCAATAATAATCGACTTATAACCTTTGTTTGACAATAATTTAGCCGCCACAGGACAGTAAAGTAGTAACAGCAAAACCATCACTAGTATACCAGGTAGAAATGTGTAGAACAAAATAGACAAATAGAGTTCATCTGTTGTGTATTTGGTGACGTAGCTGTGGCTTCTTATGACGTCAGCGTAATACTTCGCGGAGGCGCGTGGCTTTCTTGTTCGGCTCTTACTACTGAAGTCCACTTGATATAAACCGAATTGTACACTGAAAACAAAAAAAGGGTTTGCTTAATTTTCTTGCTGGTTTCTTTCAGTAATCTATAACAGTGTCATATGTATAATTCTATTTATATTATTTTATTATTTTTTTTTATTATTATGTATTGTATTTTATAATTTGTTGTCAAAAACGGATTATTCCCAGCTCTGTCCCCACGTGATAAAAAGTTTCATCCGTCCCACCTTTCAGTCACCATCACTAATAAGGTGACAGTTGGAACCGCTATGACATAAAATAAGTTACAACCGTCCCCTCGTGACAAAAGGTGGGACGGATGAAACTTTTTATCCTCATCTGTCTCCACGTGGGACAGAGCGGTGTGTCGGTTGGGAACAATCCTTAAAAACAATATAGTTTTTCTCAAAAAACAATACACTAAAACGTAAAGAAATAATTCCTTGAATCAATTAAACATTCTTTGTAGCTGTTATGTCTATATTGTACTAATTTTACTTGGACGTCGGTGTCTTTCATACCCTTCTGTGGGAAACATAAAGACAATCGACCAAGGAAAGACAGGACCTGCTATAACCATCATCAGCTCAGTATACGTCCCCACTGAGTGGCTCGGAGCCCACCTTATATTAGGGTGACTAGGCCATAGTCAACCTGCACTGCGGGTTGACTTCACACATGTCTTTGAACGTCTTCGCCGATAAGTGCGTGCAACCGTGCAAGTGTTTGTGAGCTACTGTGCTCTATACTATTTGCATGCTACATGCTATAGTAATATTTTAGGTTATGATAATTACTTACGTATAACCATCGAGCCATTCAAAGTTATCTATCATAGACCAGGCCGTGTAAGCGGTTACGTTGACACCATCTTTGTATATCGCCAGCCATACCTATTTGAAAATAATATCGTTATTTTTTATTTAAATTAATAATTAATATGTTTAGTAATATTGCAGAAATAAATACTCATAGAAGACTGCGATTCTGTCAGCGTGGAATTAAAAAAAACAAATGTAAAAAGCCTATGTGTTTTCTAGACTAGGGTAAAATGCCCAAAAGCCGATAATGACGCAGTACTTTATAGTTTTAAATATTGTGCCTATAAGAAAAGTAGACAAGAAAATTGCATATTAATGACACTAAATTAACAATTATTGGTACATTTACCTTATCTAACTTTAAACAGTCGTGGTTTTTACATTGTAAAGTTCGTAAGATGCGGGTTTCTTACCACGATTGGATTGTTTTAACTCCCGGTATTTCGGCACAGTTGCATGCGCCATTATCACGGGGTGACTAAAGTGATGCGGTAGTGTGAAAAAAAGGCGCATGCAACTGTGCCGAAATATCGGGAACTAAAACAATCTAATCGTGGTAAGAAACCCGTGTCTTACGAACATTACACTTACGTTATCCTCTACATTTGTGCCTTTCGTCGAGATACGTTCAGTAGTTTTAGCAAACTCTAACAAACTTTCATCTAAACATTCGCATTTATAATATTAGTCAGATTTAAATTACCTGTTCCAAATGTTTCTTATAGTAATCTACCCGTTCATTGTCATTCAAACTGCTACTTTTCGTCGCTAATCCGTTTTCAGTGATAAACACTTCAATATCACCGTACGTTTCTTTTATAGATTTCAATAATTTACGAATACCTTCAGGATAAACCTGTAATAAAATATTAAACTTTTATACTACGAACGTGCAACGTGGAAGCCAACCATTTTCTGCCGCTGAAACACAAGTATAACTTGATCGCGTATTCGCCAGATAAAGACCAAAGCTAGGACTACATGGGAAACAGCGATCAGTAAATTGTTTTTTTTTAAGTAGTTTTTAGATATTTTACATTTTTCAATTATCTAAAGAGGTCAGCTGCCCCCTTGGCCTTCCCTGGAGATACTCCTTGACCGGGAGTATAAAAACCATCGCTTTATTGCGAAAAATATTGTATTAATTTCAATACATATTTAAATGTGATATAATAAAAGAGGCAATTGTAAACTCCTTAGCTTTAGGATTATTTTAATCTTGGTTAGGCAAATTGTTTGTCATCCCTTTGTTGAGTGGTAAGTAAGATAGAACAGCCGATGTTCTTGACTAGGTCAAAGAGGGGTGCAGTTACCCAATATAGTCCTATTCAAAGTGATTTAACATCATTACATCCATTATCATAATCTTCCTCCTTATGCTACTCCCATAGGGTTGGCGCAACATGTTTTTGTCCCCAAATAACTTTATCATCCGTCATCTCAGTCACTCCCTTGATCATGTAACCTTTCACGCAATCTATCTCTTTCTAGGTCTCCCTCTAACGTTCTCCTTATTAAATAATTAATGTACCCAAAACCAAGAGCAGGCGCCTTTCTTCCATGCTGTATCGTATTCCAAGATGGCGCCGAGTTCAACACAGCTCTCTCCTAACGGCCAGTCGTGGAATTTATCATCTACCGTCGCTTTTCGTACTCGACGAGAAGTATAGTAGTTCAGACCGAAGAAGTCGTAGGTGCCTGAAAACCAAGGTTGACTGATCTGTACTAATATTATGAAGAGGAAAAGTATTTTTGTATGTATTGAAATAACTCAAAAACTACTGGACCGATTTTAAAAATTCTTTCACCATTGAAAAGCTCCGTTATCTCTGAGTAATAAAGGATTTTCTTATTTTTTTTTACTTATGTCGAGAGCAACAGCTAATAAATCCAAATGATATTAAAGAAACTTTTTTTTGTAGGAAAGGATTAAATAAAATTTCCCTCAGTGTTGATAAAGATATTAACTGCATATTTACCTTTAATAAGATTGATTTCGTCTTTACTCATTGCTGGTAGTCTGGATCTAGGATATCCTTGTTTTTTACTATTTTCTGCTACTGTCTTCTCTATTTCTGGAGGCCATCCACCCTCTTTTGAGAAGACGGCGTGAATGCTTATGTGCTACAACATATATATTTAGCTTAGGCCTGCGAGTCCGGCGTGGAATTTAAGAAACAAAAGTAAGTAGCCTATGTGTTCTTCCAGACTATCCTCTACATGTCAAATTTCATCGAGATCCGTTCAACAGTTTAGGTTACAAAGTATAACAAGCATCCATCCAAACTTTCGCGTTTACAATATTAGTAAAAGGTAAGATGAATATCGTCTAACTAACTATGCGACTAAAACAAAACATTATATACTTTTTATTTTAGTACGAGCTGTTGCCCGCAACTTCGTCCGCGTGGTATTAGAAAACATACGAACTATATGAAATACAAAAAACTACGTATCCCTCGGGAACCGGACATATCTCGGGGATAAAGCTTATCCCATGTGTACTCCAGACTTTGTTTTATATCTGTTCCAAATTTCAATAAGATATGTTGAACCGTTGCAGAATGATCGAGTAAACATTAAAAAACTAAATTAATGAATCCCACGGGAACCGTAACTATTCTCGAGATAAAAAGTAGCCTATGTGTTCTTCCCGATTATGCTCTAAACCTGTGCCAAATTTCATGGAGATCTGTTCAGCCGTTTAGGCTACAAACGCTAACAAACATCCATCCATCCATCTAAACTTTCGCATTTATAATATTAGTAAGATTAAAAAAAACATACCATATACAGATTAACTAATTTCGTGATTTCTTTGTTTTCTTCTGAAGTTGGCTCAAACCAATAAAGATGATTTGTTATTCCAATTCTACCTGTTGACAAGTCATTATAAAATTATTTTGTTTTAATCCTAATGCGTGAATTTTAATGACAGAAGAAAGTATGGATGGATTGTGTGAAAGAGGATATGCTTAAGAAAGGAGTGGATTCAGATACGGCTGATAGAGATGTATGGAAGAGCACATACTGTGCCGACCCTCCGTAAGGGATAAAGGCAAGTGGATGATGATGCGTGAAAGAATTATACAAGAAATCTAAATTGTATTTGACAAATTCAAACTCACGACGACAATTATGTAAATCACAAAAAGAAAAAAAAATAAAAGAAATAACAATTGACAATTGAAAGTATAGTAACAATTAAGTAATTAATCTACATTGACTGACACCGACTTCAAAGTAATAATAATTGTACAATATAGACATAACAGTTACAATAAGGTAGGTTTACTATTTTCAA
>NW_013525303.1:1093495-1095351 GCF_000836215.1 Papilio polytes | reverse complement strand
ATCTGCAATTGCGGATGTCTATGGGCAGCGGTCGCTTCACCATTTTGGCGGATTCTTGTGTCCGCTTGCTCGTTTGCCACCTTATGTTATATAAAAAAAAAAACCATTCACCATTTAAAAGCTACGTGAACACTGAGTTACATGGGCTATTTTTTATTATTTTCTTAATGTCACGTGGACGAAGTCGAGAGCAACAGCTAGTCCAGATTAATTACAGAAAGGAAAGATTTTTATTTTGAGATCGGCTGCGTTCTGGAGGGCTCGAACTGCATGCACTCGCGTATTGCATAGACAATCTTCGTGAGCAATACCGTTGCGTCTGCGCCACGGTAAGTCTTGTATGTATTAAGATAACTCAAAAACTACTGGGCCGATTTTAAAAATTCTTTCACCCTTAAAAAGTTACGTTATTACTGAGTAATAAGTGCATTTTTTTTAATTTAACAGAAGTCGCTGACCAGCTATTTAAACAGGATCAAAGAATCTTTTCTTTTTTACAGTAAAAGTACTCAATTTCTCTCAGTGTTAAAGACCGTTGTTATATTTACCTTTAATGAGATTGATTTCCTCTTTACTCATTGCTGGTAGTCTGGATCTAGGATATCCTTGTTTTTTACTATTTTCTGCTACTATCTTCTCTATTTCTGGAGGCCATCCACCCTCTTTTGAGAAGACGGCGTGTATGCTTATGTGCTACAACATATATATTTAGGCCTGCGAGTCCGGCGTAGAATTTAGGAAACAAAAGTGAGTAGCCTATGTGTTCTTCCAGACTATCCTCTACATGTCAAATTTCATCGTGAATCCGTGTCGAATTAAAAAAAAAAACAGTGAAGTAGCCTATGTATTCTTCGTACAAACATCTATGCCAAATTTCATCGAGATCCAATCAACAGTTTAGGCTACAAACTCTGACAAACATCCATCTAAACTTTCGCATTTATAATTTTAATAAAAGGTAAGATGAATTTCATCGAGATCCGTTCAACAGATTAGGCTACAAAATCTAACAAATCGATCCAAACTTTCGCATTTATAATATTAGTAAAAGGTAAGATGGATATCGTCTAATTAACAATGCGACTAAAACAAAAACAAAACATTAAATACTTTTAATTTTAGTAACAAAAAAACCATACCATATACAGATTAACTAATTTCGTGATTTCTTTGTTTTCTTCTGAAGTTGGCTCGAACCAATAAAGATGATTTGTTATGCCAATTCTACCTGTTGACAAGTCATTATAAGATTATTTTGTTTTAATCCTAATGCGTGAAAGAAATTTAATGACAGAAGAAAGTATGGATGGATTTTGTGAAAGAGGATATGCTTAAGAAAGAAGTGGATTCAGATACGGCTGATAGAGATGTCTGGAAGAGCAGCACATACTGTGCCAACCCTCCGAAAGAATTTTACAAGAAATCTAAATTGTATTCGACAAATTTAAACATAAGACGACAATTGTGTAAATCACAAATAGAAATTAAAAAGTGGACTCTACGATAAAAAATAATACAATTACTTAAATTTATATTTTTCAAGAAAGACTTGAATTTTTTAAACGTAACTGTAGTTATAAAAAAAATAGTTTAAGAGCGCGCGCACCTTTGACTATCGCACCACTGTTTAGTCTTGCTTTGATTCTTATGAGCCTAACTAGAGAAGCGCGTACTCGATTTTTAGTTGTGCAACTAAACAGTTGAATTGCGAAACAACCGACAATCGCACAGCTGTGTGCGATAGTTTAGTTAACCCTTAAACACCTGAAATTTCATATTTGATAGGTTATAACTCGCATTGGACTACAAAAGAATTTATTTTAATATTAGCCTGTTTACAAGTTACCTTTGACAAT
>NW_013525303.1:1077791-1093051 GCF_000836215.1 Papilio polytes | reverse complement strand
GTCTTCACTCTATCGCCGTATAAAGAAAAAGCAACTTTTGCATAGTCCATAAACCAATCTGCGATCAAAGGGTTAGTCCAACCTCCTGTAATCAATTTAATTAATAGCTCATCTATTATAACTTGCTTTCGCCAGGTACTCCGTCTACGTGGAATTAAAAATAATAGTAACAAAGAAATTGAAATTGAAATTGAAATTTATTACCAATTAAAAGATAAATACAAATAGTGGATAAAATGAGAGCTTGTTATTCATCGATAAGGTAGGTTTGTAATGGTGAAAAAATTTTTGTAATCGGCCCAGTAGTTTTGAGTTATTTCTATACATACAAAAAGACAAATCTTTCCTCTTGTGATATTAGCTTTCGGAGAGGAATCTATAAAAAAAACCAAACAGTAGCCTATGTGTTCTTCAAGACAAATTTCATCGAGATCCGTTCAGCAGTTTAGGCTACAAACTAACAAACATCCATCCACCTAAACTTTCGCATTTATAACATTAGTAATATTAAAATATAACTCAACTTAGAGCAAAGTATTCAAGACAAATTAACCAAAAGTGCGTATATTTAAGGACTTTTAAAAACTTTACCTAAGTCTTGTAATCTCTGTGGCAAGTCCCAATGGTAGAGCGTGACTACAGGCTGTATGCCTTTCTCTAGCAGACCGTTGATTAGTTTGTTGTAATAAGCTTTGCCGTCTTCACTTATTCTTTCACTTGTACCCGTTGGCAGGAGTCTTGTCCACGATATCGAGAACCTAAGCACAAAAAAAAATTATAAGAGCGGGTTGTGCGATTGTCAATTGTTTCGTAGCCAATTCAACTGTTTAGTTGCACAACTAAAATTAAGAAAGCATCTCCATGTAAACTCACAGGAATTAAAGCGCGACTAAACAGTTTTGGGATTGTTTAGTCAAAGGTGAACTCTTAATAACTATACATTAAAATATACCTGTAAAAATGTAGCCCAAGATCCGCAGCAATGTTAACATCATCTCTCCAATGCTGATAGGAGTCGCAGGTGACATCAGCGTTAGTACGATCCGTGATGACAGCAGGGTTGCCATGGAGATGTTTATCCCATATACTTGGACCCTTGTCTGTGGACAAAGCAATTGTATATATTTTCTCTCTCTCTCTAAGTGCCTCTCCAGTAATGGAATTTGGCCGTCAGCTCAGAGAACTTTTCCCGGTCTTGTGCCAAACGAAATAGGTGTTAAAAACACCTATATAGGCAATATTCGTCCTGTAAATATAGGCAATATTAGTACCTATAAATATAGGCAATATTCGTCCACATCTGAATATTTCACAACCACGATTTCTTTGTTCTTCCAGCTTCTTTTGCCTGCGATTTTGCCTCTCATAATTAGTTGAAGAATTGTACATTATCTGATATAATACGTAATATTTTAAATGTACAGTGAGGGCACTTGTCGGTGTTCCACTTTAAGAAATTCCTTGTTCCTTAAATAAATATAAAGATGTAATCTAGTATGTAACTTACCGCTGACATTCCAAGCTCCTTCCACTTGATATGCTGACGCGGCGGCTCCGAACTTGAAGCCTGGTGGAAACTTGACTGAGGCACGCACCGTGTATATCAAAGCACTGAGAAATACAAGTTTATTCAGGAAAAAAAAACTCAAATCGATGTACACCTCAATCGAAAAAATGGATTCATTTGTTTAGGCTAAAGGTATACAAAATGAAATGCATAAAAACATACCCACGAAATATATATGTTACCTACTTTAATAACTCATGCGTTAGCAAGAAATAAACTTTTTAATTAATCTTGTTAGTTTATTTTTACAAGTTACTAATTATACTGTAAAAGATAAATAAAAAAAATAAAATAGATAAGACTTTTATTGCCACAAAAACAAGCTACAAATGAAATCTTACATACATCACCCTTAAAGCTAGAAAAAAAAGAAAATGTGGCAAAAGGCGGCAAGCTCAGCTAATGCAGAGACGGCGCAGGCCGTTTCTGCGCTGGTTTTCAGCTGGCCCCTTTACACACAGGTGTTTACACACAAGTTGGGTGACTTAACATTGATAGATTAAAAAAAAGGGAATAAACAATGAAAAAAAATGAAAATGAAAAAAAAATAAGATAAGTTTCTATAATCGAAATAAATTTACAATATCAAGCTCACCAGAAAACAACCTGCCACAGTGGTTTCATATTGCATATTGATCAGATTTCTCTATATACAACATAAAATTAACATGTAATTAAAAAACCTAACACTTACATGTAATAAATTAAACATAAGTAAAGAGGATTTAATTCATTAAACAAAGTTTTCAATGAAGGAAGTATGTAACGATTTCCTGTTGTTATTGTTTCGAGTGCTAACGAGAGATGGAGGTTTTGACAAACTATTGTCAAAGGTAATAAAGGTAGACCAGGGGTGGCGAATTCATACATCAAAGTGCGACGTGCTATCAAATTGACTGCGATTATTACGTCAATTCCATGGTGCACATACT
The DNA here is from genome assembly GCF_000836215.1 of Papilio polytes. Taxonomy (NCBI): domain Eukaryota; kingdom Metazoa; phylum Arthropoda; class Insecta; order Lepidoptera; family Papilionidae; genus Papilio; species Papilio polytes. The sequence goes on along the minus strand of NW_013525303.1, from coordinate 1,090,552 downwards.
TCAAAAAAATTTCGTCGTGTTTTATAATTATTGACGGCCCCAAAATGTCTTGTGCCATTTATGGCATGCGTGCCAGTGGTATAGACCCGCAAATTTATCTGACGTGGACATAAGTGAAACTAGCTCCCTAGTATCGATGTAAACAATTCTCACAAGATTTTTTTATTTATTTATTTTATTTGATTTATTGATTATAAATACAGCACAATATCGTCTTCTTTTCCTTCAGGTTCTTAAACCTTTTGGTTTGTGAGAACCCTGTACATTCTCGTTGGGTAGTTACATTTTTTTTGCATGCGACAGATACGGCTTACACGTCATAGATACGGCTTACACGTCATGTATAAACTAGGGACTTGACATGACTCTTGTACCGTAATATCATTGTCTGCGGCTCTGTAGGTTTAACTATGAAAACAGCGCCTCATTCACCGGGCCAGTTGATTTGTAAGTATTATAATTAGGTAGGATTCATACCTTCTATTACCTTCGATTATATTTTTCGGAAGTATTGTAAAAACCTTAATCTCAATCGAAATCAATTAAATATATTTGTAAAGCAATTCGCCATCTGAATTAATTAATCAATACTAGCTGTTCCTGTGCGGCTTCATCCACATGAAATTATGAAAAATTTATTTTATTTTTCACATATGTCAAATTATCAATTGCAAATGTGACCGACATGATGACAAAGCATAGCAGCCTTGCTTCCTTGATGTTGGCAGCAACTTATGGTCTCTTTCCCACATTATGGTATTTATCCAAAATATTAACCCCCTAAGTTTAATGGCGTGAAAATATAGCGTGGCGTGGCGTAACTATAGGGCTTTTTGCTAAATAAAAGGATTATTCAAAAATATGCTGTAATCAATGACATCTTAGGCAACAAAAAAGTATGTATTTACGCTTTATTATAATAGTATAGATAGTCGAAGAGTCTGTAAAAGTGTTTTACAAATATTATTGACAAAAATTCACTAGAAACTTCTCGAAACCTCCATAAGAAACTTTGTGCATATGTTGTCTAAGCGTGCAACTGCAAGGATGTACAATCAGGGAAAATGGCACTACCATAGAAGCTAAAGTGGCACGTTAAACGTTTTGTATTGAAGAGACGATTACACGGAATATTAGGACGCAGCTTTTAAATAACTCTAGGAATATAGGTCGGCCAGTCACACGTTTTATTGCTTTTTATTTATATCCCATAGTTTGAGCAAGTAACGACTACCTAATTCATTATTTACAAGATACGGTCTCTTTGCAAGGAACAAGGTGAACGAAGATACGGTTTCTGAAGTGGAACACCTCGGATTTCCTCGATTGTACATGGAATTCTTATTCATTAAAATCTGTTTTGGCAATCATCGGTGTAAATAGTTTATACAAGGTGTTAATAAATTATTTATTCATGTTAAACACAGCGAAAAAACCATAATAGTTAATTAAATTAAGGAAATAACTAATGGTATTACAAGTATGTAATTAAGTCGTTCCCACTGAAAGACTTGTATAAAACATATTGCCATCCTTGTCGGTTATATTGAAGAGAACAGAGACGACAATGTTTTGATACATTTGTGAGGAATTTCACGGCCATATTACATTGTATTTCAGAGGAAGTAACGTTTAATCTTAAGGCACCTGCTACATCCAATAAGGTTTAATGTCTTTATTTTAAAAAAATAATGTTGTGATTAAATTAACTACATAAGGTTTATTTAACATAGTACAATGTTGTATTAATTTATATTTTAATGTACATCTATACTTATATACTTTATACTAACAGTGGTATTGCCCGCTTTAACATCTTAGCACGAATAGGCCGGCACACCCGGTGTAATACCACGACCACACAGAAGACAGGCGTGAAATGGAAGCAATTCCGTGTTTCGTCTGATGAGTGTGGTGCCGGAGGCCTAATTTAAGTCCCTTTTCCTTTACCACCCTTTTCTTATAAGGAGAAGATGGGAACGGGAAGTGGATTTGACGGTAAAGGAGATGCATAGGAAGGGGAAATATCCTCTTTATGTGCGTCTCCTCCGTCGGATAAGGGTAGGCAACGCATCTGCAATTGCGGATGTCTATGGGCAGCGGTTGCTTCGCTATTTTGGCGGATTGAGGTGGCCGCTTGCTCGTTTGCCACCTTATGTTATAAAAAATGTCATAAAGAGGAGTCATTTGTATGTACGACTTCGTACGCGTGGAATTATAAAATGGAAAAAATCAGTCTGTGTTACTCAGTGACAACTTTGCTATTTATTAATGAAAGGCAAAGGAAGACCGAAGAAACTATGGATGGATTGTATGGAAGAGTCGAAGTATGATGAGATTGTACGATGTTCTGAGTAATCGTTCCTTGTGCATACTGCAAAAGATTGAAATAAGTTTCCGTCCAAATATGATAAGTGGTGGGTTCGGGGTTAGCGCTAGATTAACAAACATAATAAAAAAAAAAACATACAGACGAATTGAGTACCTCCTCCTTTTGGGAAGTTGGTCAAAAGTGCGTAAGAGGAGAATGAGTGCAGAATAATATTGATAATGTATGAAAGATTACATATTGTACTGAAACTGGGGTCGTTTACAATTTGAATCATATGTTTTTTTATATATTATAAGGTGGCAAACGAGCGAGCGGCTACCTCTATTCACCGAGAAAGCTAAGCGATAGCTATCGCTACCCATAGACATCCGCAATTGCAGATGCGTTGCCTACCTTTAACAAGCGTAGGGGGAGATGCACACAAAGACGATATTTCCCCCTCCGATGCGACTCCTCCACCGTCAAACCTACTTTCCTATCCCATCCTTTCCGTATAAGAAAATAGTGGGAAAGGAAAGGGGTATCAAATTAGGACTCCGGCACCACACTCATCAGACGAAACGCGGAATTACTTCCACTTCACGCCTGTCTTATGTTTGGTCGTGGTATTGCACCGGGCAAGTCGACCCATTCATGCGAAGATGTCAACGCGGGCTCAATACTGTCAAAAATGTGTTCATGTATAAGTTTTTTTTACAGTAAAACAATATAAAGATATAAAAATATGCATTACTATGATAACAAATACCATTAATATAGGTAAAGGTAGAATGAAGGTTGAAAATGTGATAAAAATATGATATTTCATTGAAATTCCTTGAATAATCGTCACCACATCTTTGAAGGTAATAAAGGAACGTCGGTGGCTCAGTGGTTTAACCACTTGACTTGTAATCTACAGGTCTTGGGTTCGAATCGAAATCGACTGAGGAGGAGACGCACATAAAGAGGATGTTTCCCCTTCCTATTCGACTCCTCTACCGTCAACTACACTTTTCCAAATACCAAAAGGGACTAACACACTCATCAGACTAGACGCGGAATTGCCAGCACTTCACGCCTGTCTTCTATGTGGTCAATGGCGGATCTAGGGGGGGAGGGGGCATGGGGGTCATGACCCCCCTGAGCTAGTTGGTCAAGCTCTTGATTTGACCACGACTAATTGACCCCCCCCTGGCGCCAAAGCTGGATCCGCCCTTGTGTGAGATATTGCAGTGGGTGAGCCGGCCAATTTGTGCTAAAATGTTAAAACGGGCTCTACTATTGCTAAAACTGCTACTGTTGTGATTTTTGATCCAATAATGCCATTTAAGCTTAAGGAATCTAAAAGTCGATCGAAAGATCTGTCTGTCATATGTACCCTAGGTATGGACTACAAACCGCGCCAAAATCACCTTTCCAAAATTAACCAACATAAATAAACACATGAAACCAGTCGTTTTTCTATATTTTATAACTAAACTCGCTGTTGCGACTTCGTCCGTGTGATATTAAAAAAATAGTAAATAGCATATTGTTCTTCTAGACTGTGTTCTTCATCTGTGCCACTATGTTTTATTACGGTTTTGGCAGTTTTGGAGATATAAAGTGACAAACATTCTTTCAAAAATTCACATCATAATCATCAACATCATCATCTCCCCTGCCTTATCCTACTCCCGTAGGGTCGGCGCACCGGGTATTCGTCTTCCAAATAACTCTATCATCCGTCATCTCAGTCATCACTCCCTTCTTGATCATGTCACCAATCCATTCATCTCTTTCTAGGTCAACCGATGTACCCCTCCATATTCATAATTAACGTCCGTCTTGTTACATGCGATTCATCCCTTCTCATAAATTCGGACCTCAAGCGCATCTTCCCCGACACGAACAATGTCGTCGGCGAACAGCATACACCAGGGTGTTTCCTCCTGGATCTCCACGGTTAACGCGTCGATAACCAGGAGGAAGAGATAAGGGCTTAAAGCCGATCCCTGGTGCAGGTCCAAAGCCATACTGAACTTGTCGGTTACTCCGGCTTCAACACAACTAACTTCAAATTCACATCTAATATGATCATGTGTGTGTGAAGATATGTGATTATGAAAAATGTAAAGGTTACAGATAGTAAGATTTTATGTGACTATATAGATTATTATGATAAACATCAAAAATCCTCTGCAAATATTTTAGCACATATAAAACTGTTATTCAAGGCTTAATTCAGTGTCTCGTTCACTTTAATTGCAAGTGGTACTGATATAAAAATATGGTAATTAGTAACAATATTCATTTCCTTGTCTAATATTGAACAGAATAATGTTATTTTATAACATTGTAGTGCTCAGGTACGTTGTAATCTTTTTAGAATTTTTTTGTATTTCCTCTTTTTATCTTTGTCTAGACATTTATTTTTGTGTTCATAATTTATCATAGAAAAGTAATAAAATAGTCGAGGCAACAATTAAATAGTTTATTATACATTTTTATAATGTCGATGCTCTTTTTCGCGCGTATGTGACAGAAGGTGATATTTTTTATGTATTACGCCCGCTACACGCGCTCAGTCGGATCATCATCATCACCAGCTCACTATACGTCCCCACCGAGGGGCTCGGAGCCTACCCTAAGTAAGGGGTGACTAGGCCATAGTCAACCACGCTGGCCCACTGCGGGTTGGTTGACTTCACACATATCTTTGAATTTCTTCGCCGATATGGGCAGGTTGCATCACGATGTTTTCCTTCACCGTAAGAACGTCGGGTAAATCAGATCTGCTCAATCAGATAGTTAAATAAATCTAACGTGTGTAGCCAAAACTGAAGATAGAACAGATCCCGGTTTTGTAATCTGAACAATCGGAATGTACAAATAAAACTAAGCGTGCTTCGGGCTTTAGGTTTTGTAGGTATTTCTTTATGGCCGCCTGTTGAACGAAACTGTTAACATCGTGTAGTTCAATATTTTCTGCCAAAGTTTGTTAATAAGACTTTCAGAATGTGTAAGAATTATTACATAATTGTTAAAAAATCTTTATAACTAGTCAGTTATCTAAATAATTCCATCACTTTACGCCTGTTTTCTGTGTGGTCGTGGGACACTGGGCGTGCCGGCCCATTCGTGCGAAGCTGGAGCAATAACACGAGACGGGTACGATGATCGGAAAATTCTGAGAAAACAGCTGGGCTCTGTTGTTTCCCGACCTCAGGAGTATATTGGAATTACTTTCATCTTATCACTTACAGCGTTTTAAACACCGTGTGGTGCATAAACCTGAGAAAATTTCCAACTGGTTTCAAATTTGGTGCTGCCACTGCCGCGTATCAAATCGAAGGAGCTTGGAATGTCAGTGGTAAGGGAAACGTACTGATAATTTTTAAAGAGGAAAAATCTTTTACCGTTAAAATGTAATTTATCTGCGAGTAACATCGGCTAGTAACATACTTTAATTTAACGCGGGCGAAGTCGCGAGCATCTGTTGGACGGTTACTTTCGCCCGTCCGGGGCTCTGGAGGTGTGGGGCTATTAAAACACTTTCTTCATCTAGTTAATCATCATTATATTTAAAATATCTTAACCATATTTTATACAAAGTCTATAAGTCCTACTATGTTACTTGGTACGTGTCGAGATGTGAAGTCTCCGTATAAAAACATCAAATATATAATTCTTTATAATTTGAAATATATTATTCTAAAACTAAAAACCATCCTCTGTATGTACAGTGTTGCCTGCCAGTATACAAACATATAAAAACTCCAACAGCAACAGCTAATTATGTATATGTAGAGACCTGTAGATAGTTAAATATGTCGGTTGCTCAGGGGTTATAGCAATTGACTGCGCAATCTGCAGGTCTCGGTATCGATTCCCGGAATTTACCAATGTGTTTTTCAAATTTACATTATTTACTCGATGTTCTTAAGGTGAGAGTGAAATTAACCTACATTGTATTGTCTTAATTTTAAACTAGCTTTTGCCCGCGACTTCGTCCGCGTGAAATTTGAAAGTTCTAAAGTTACGTTCGCCCCTTTTTTATAACCTATTACCAAAAGTAGTAACTTAGTAGTAATCTACGTAATAACAGAAATCTACGGATGCAAGATTCCAAATTTCTAAGCCCGGTAGCTTGTAAACTAATTTTTCGGTTACCCTTATTGTTTGTATTCGCGTTATCTTGTAAACTATCAGTCCAATTTAAATACTGTAAAAGACAATTTAAATCTACATTAAATTCTCCTAATAACAGTCGCTATGTAAAGCGACTGTTACATAGCTTTCATAGACTACACCAAAGCATTTGACAGCATCAATCACAGCTCCATCTGGAATGCACTTAACTCACTAAAAATAGACAAAAAATATATTAACATAATAAAAAACATATATGAAAATAGCACAAGCAAAGTAAGACTTGAAATCAGTGGAGAAGCCTTCAAAATCGAACGAGGTGTAAAACAGGGAGATCCTCTATCACCGAAGATCTTCATAGCTGTTCTCCAAGACATTTTTAACAAATTAAACTGGACACATAAAGGCATAAGAATAAACGGGAAATACCTGAATCACCTAAGATTTGCAGATGATATTGCGATAGTAGCGGAAACACCCAAAGACCTACAAGAAATGATAATAACTCTTGATCAGGAAAGCAAAAAAGTCGGGCTCGATATGAACGCAATGAAGACCAAAATAATGACAAATAGTGACAAAAAACCAATACAAAAAAATGGACAAACAATTGAATATGTTGACAACTACATCTATTTAGGAAAACAAGTATCATTTAACATAAACAGTAATTTAGAAGAGGTTACGAGAAGAATAGCTTTAACATGGAAAAAATTTTGGTCGTTGAAAGAAATATTAAAAGGAAACTATAGCATGAACATGAAAAAAGTAGTGATGGACACTTGTATCCTACCATGTCTATTATATGGATGCCAAACATGGACATACACAAAGTATATTAAACAAAAAATAGAAAACACACAAAAAGCAATGGAAAGAAGCATATTACGGATTAGGAAAAAACACAAAGTGCAAAATGTCAAGATACGACAAAAAACAAAAATTAGAGATGCACTAAGACATGCACTATCACTAAAGTGGCAATGGGCGGGCCACGTCGCACGCTGCACAGACAGAAGGTGGACAACAGAAACCACGAAATGGACAGGCCCATCAGGCGCAAGGAAAGTCGGCAGACCAAAACAACGTTGGAAAGACGATATCGTACAAGAAGTGGGAAAAGAATGGATGAAGAAAGGGAAAGATAGGGACTTATGGAAAAGTTTGGAGGAGGCCTATACCCAGAATGGGGTCCAGTTACTGGAATAAAAAGGCTAAAAAAAAAAAAATAACAGTCGCATTTATTTGGATAAGGATTAATATTGAAACCAATAAAAGAACGCCGCAAATAGCTTGCGGTTTTTAATTCATTTTGTAAACAAAAAAGTGGTTATTGTAGGAAAACCGTTAAAGATACAAAAAATGCTATCGCGGACTTTTCTGTTGAACTTTTTGAGATCTACAATTCTTTCATACACTATTTTTATATACCTCTAACGGCTTAGGCAGAGTAAGCCGAGAATAGTTAAAGTTTAGTGAATTTTTAACGCTGGCGTCTAGAAACACGCTGTTTCTTAATAGTTCCTAAACATTAGTAATAATAAAATATAACCTATGTTACTCACAGATAAATTACCTTTCTAATGGTGAAATAATTTTTAAAATCGGCCCAATGTTTTTTGAGTTATTTCAATTTAAACAAAAATCCAATCTTTCCTCTTTATAACATAAGTATAGACAGATTATCATGGCGTTATGATTGAAAGTTGGCAACTCGCTCTTTTGTTACCTTGTACTAAATAAAAATTGTGTCTAGGTTATCTTAATAATTTCGTAGACAAACTATTTACTTACTTTTGTACAACACGGAAGGAAATACGCTGTTAAATAGATTGTGATAATTTTTGCCTTATTGACTCAAATGATAAGATGGTTTTGTGTGCGTGTTTGTAAATACGCATATCGTGCGAAAGAGAAAAGAAATTCTACGTTACACCATGGCCGTCTTGAGGCCAGTCGATGGCACAAGCTAAGTCTAGAGTAGGCAGTAACCATTATTTCAAGTAGGTATTTATATTACATTCTTTGATTAATTTTGAGCGAGAGCTATTAAACTATCAAACGAGATTGTGAACAATACAATACAAAATGAGATTGAAACCCCAAGAGAATATCCCGACCTTACTTGCTATTTTTTAGATAAAGGCGTAAGCATTTGGGACACATTTGTGCACAACAATCCTGGGGCAATAAAAAATGATGAAACTGGAGACATAGCGGCTGACTCTTATCATAACTGGCAGGCGGATATTGACATAGCCAGTGATATAGGACTTCACTTCTATAGGTAAATATTAGATTAATCTAAAAGTACATTCAATTTGAACTAAATAATAGGCTCGAGCCCCGGCAGAGGGTTTAAGCTGCCACCGAGGAGCGCCTTGGGGCGCAGCGTCCCAACTCATCGGGACGCATCGAGGGTCCCTTCCCGGGGCGGTTTGTGGGAACGGAGGGGTTTAGTGGGTATGCCCCATTATGGGGAGAGTCCCACATAGCTCTCGTGCCTGCCCCGAGGCACGGAGTATGCGTAACGCATTCCCCTTCGGCAAAAAAAGGGTATAAGCTGACGATAATCTCAAAGTTTTAGCTTATTCCAACTTCCTTTAGATTGGAATGAACGATATAATATAGCAATGTGATTTTAAATGTAAATTTCGTTGTAACAGTCCACGGTAAATAATAAAGTCATGTAATGGTGTAGTTTCGTATGTTAAACGAATTAAGGACCAAGGAGGCTAAACTTACATTTGATATTCCGGTGACGAAACCGACTACTGCGACGCGACCGCGAAGAAAGCAAACTAAATACTCGCCCTGAAGATGTACACCTGATGGGTCCAAAACCGACTTCCAAACAATACATTAAAAACATTAACTACACTAAAAAGTAATTCCTTGAAAATAGGAAACCTCCCTTATTGTAGCTGTTATGTCTATATTGTACAATTATTATTACTTTAAAGTCGGTGTCAGCCGAGGTATGCAGTGATATTTATACGTAAGACTTTCTACATTTTTACCATAACAATTGACAATTGAAAGTATAGTAACGTTTAAGTAATGAATCTACATTGAAAGACACCGACTTCAAAGTAATTGTACAATATAAACATAACAGCTACAATAAGGAAGGTTTACTATTTTCAAGGAATTATTTCGTTACTTTTTGCGTACTGTTTTTTTAGAGTACGTACGTACGTAGCGTACTATTTTTAGTGTATTTTGTTCGGAAGTCGGTTTTGTTTTTTTATTAAAAAGTTTTTAGATTCTCGGTGTCCTGGCCACGTCTCCTGCCAACAGGGTATGTAAACAATAAGAGTGAAGATGGTAAAAACTATTACAACAAGCTGATAGACGGACTCCTAGCAAAAGGGATAGAACCAATAGTCACACTATACCACTGGGACTTACCACAACCTATACAAGACCTAGGTTAGTTGTACACTAAAACACACATAACATTTTTATACAATAAGGTGGCATACGAGAAAGCGGCGTTCTGTATCCTCCAAAATGGCGAACCAACCGCGGCTTGTATACATCCGCAGTATTGCAGCTGAGTTGCCTACCCTTAGTCGACGGTGGAGACTTATTAAAGAGGATATTTTCCCTTTCTACGCTTCTTCTCCAACGTCAAATCCACTTTTTCATCCCATCCTTTCCTTATAAGAAAAGGGTAGAAAAATTGAATTAAACTGGACCTCCAGCATACTCATCCAAGTTACGAGGAATTACTTCCACTTCACGCTAGACTTCTGTGTGGTTGTGATATTGCGCTGGGCAAGCCGACCCATTCGAGCGTGATGTCAAAGCGGGCTCTACCACATCCACCGCGGGCGCTTCACGGAGTTATAAAACTAACTGATTCCCTTCCTCTTCCCGTGATTTTATATAAGTGTTAAGTGGATTTGACGGGGAAAGAGACGTACATACTCGTATATCCCCTGATCATTAAAGGTTTTAGCTTCGCTATTCTAACGAAAATGGCCCTTTGATCGTTTTCAATCTTCTACTTTAAGACTTTAAAACTTTGTGACCAGAGAGAGAGAGAGAGAAATATGTATTGTTTCTAATTGCTCCAGGTGGTTGGACAAATCCTTTAATAGCTGAATACTTTGCTGATTACGCGAATTACGTTTTTTCCCTTTTCGGAGATCGCGTGAAGATTTGGATAACCATAAATGAGGCGATATCTGTTTGCGATTTTGCATATAACAGTGGCATTTTAGCCCCCGGTATAAAGGAACCTATTTATGCCACTTATCTATGCAATAAGCACATACTGATCGCTCATGCTAAAGCTTACAGAATATACGAGAAGTACTATCGACCTCGGCAACATGGTGAGTTACATAGATTTTCTTAATATCTTATATAATTTTTATGTTATGTCCTGTATAGTCTACAGGATTATATTTTTTAATTGCCAGTTAAAGTAATCTTACTTATGTTATAAATGCGATCGTTTAGATGGATGTAACTTTTTTATGAGCAGCTCTATGCCGCTATGCTCTATGCCCTACATGAAGATCAGGGACTTTTTGGGCTGGGTACTATTATTTCCTTTATTTGTATACTAGCTTTCGCCCGCGACTCCGTCCGCATGGAATTGAAAAAAAAACAAAATTGAATAGCCTATGTATTTTTTCAGACTATCTTCTACACATATGCCATATTTCATCGAAATCCGTCCAGCCGTTTAGGCTACAAACTCTAACAAACATTCATCCATCTAAACTTTCACACATAGGATAGCAATATGTTACAACTTTGTTATTAAAGTGTTTTGTTTGCAGGTAAAGTATCATTCGCTAACAATCTACTATGGATAGAACCACTAACACCCGCCGATGAAGAACTAGCCGAATTGGGTTTGCAACACACAGTAAGTGCACAATGTGTAAGCACAGTAAGTGCTATATTGTATTAAGTCATGCACTACCCCATGATTTGCCGGAGGGGGGGACACATAGCATAGGGAGATGTTCTATTTCTACATTCCCCTGTAGATTAATGATGCATGCAAAAGTTTAATAATAAACGGAACCTACTTCCAAACAATATAACATTAAAAAGAAACAAAATAATAACCTCCCATGTATTTTGTATGGATGTTTTGTTTTTTTTCATTACAAAAACATATTTTTCTTTATAGGCAGGACGTTACTCTCATCCGATATATTCCAAGAAAGGTGGATGGCCCCTATCTATTGTAAAGGTCATGGAGGAGTACAGTAAGAAACAAGGATTTCATTCCTCAAGACTTCCACGCTTCACAAATGAAGAAATTCAATTAATAAGAGGTATTATAATTACAACGTGCTGTTACCGTATGGGTTAAACCGCTTGAAATTAAACTATAAATTACTAGCTTTCGCCCGCAACTCCGTCCGCGTCAAGTTCAAAAAAACAAAAGTTAGTAGCCTATGTGTTCTATGCCAAATTTTACAGAGATCCGTTCAGCCGTTTATGCTACAAACTCTAACAAACATCCATCCATCTAAACTTTCGCATTTATAATATTAGTAAAATTGTTTTTTGTTTAGTTTTCAATTGTTTTCAAAAAACAAATGCACGGAGAACAACAAAATTGCTGACATTGGCTAACAATTATCGTTACCATGGTAATCTTGCTTCATTGATGCTGGCGTGTAGTTTTTGTCCCCTTTCCGCATGCATATTTTCCAATTTATTTAACCCCTAAGTTTAAAAGCGTGAAAATACATAGTCTAAAGCGTATTGTAAGTGTAGGGCTTTTATTTAAAAAAAATGTAAATAAAAAAGCTTGCTAATATCCTACATAACTAAGAATTTAGACAACTTATTTAATTGATACTGTCGCTTTAAACTCAGAGCAACACTTCTCGCCAGGAATCTGGATGCGCGCCAATCTATCCATACTTCTAGTGACATTGACATCTGTCAGCTAGGGACGTGACGTTTATGCCGATAATCTAGAGTTGCGCCAATTCTATAGCATGGTATTAATTTTATCCCTAACAATTCATTAGTATAGATTGCACATAACTGGCTGCAAAGTAAAAGACAGAAGAAAATATGAATTGATTGTATGAAAGATATAAGTAGGGACTAAAATCAGATATCACGACACTATGTAGAAAAACAAACAGGTGAAGGTGGATTTATTGATTAAAGAATAATTATTTTATAACAGGTTCGTATGATTTCTATGCCTTTAACCACTATACGACGCGTCTGATCCGGCCCGCCCAGCCAGGCGAGGACATCGGCTTTTGGTTCCTGACGGGTTCACCGGAGCTCAATGCTGTATTGGTCGCTGACCCGAGCTGGCCCT
>NW_013525303.1:1065087-1075342 GCF_000836215.1 Papilio polytes | reverse complement strand
TGACTGTGGAGATGCATAGGAAGGAGAAATGTCCCCTTTATGTGCGACTCCTCCGTCAATGAAGGGTAGGCAGCGCTGTAATTGCGGATGTTTATGTGCAGCGGTTACTTTCCATTTCGGTGGATTCAGACCGCTTGCTCGTTTACCATCTTATATTATAAAAAAAAAAAATTCTAACCTGCAAAGCATTTTCATTCGTCTTTTCTGGTTCCATTGTATTAAGTGTTGGGAATTTGAAGGAGAATCCTTTAGGAAATATTGGCCTTGACAATAAAGACTCCAGCTGTTTCTTCTTTATGTTCAAAGTTTTGTCTATGGATGGATCTATTTCCTTCCTCGGTCTGTGGTTTCGAGTGAAGTTTATTAAAATCGAATATAGAAATATAGAGTTACAAAGATCTTAAAGTCGACATTGATAGGAATCTACTAGTATTTGCTATACAAAAATGTTTTAGTTAGATTTTATTTTACTTTATTCCATAGTTCAAATCGCGGATTTTTTTCCGGGACTTTCCGAATATTAAGGATAAGGGCATGTCCATATTATATTGTATTATTATATACGCATACAAAAAAGTGACAATCATCACCCTCTAATCACCTGTCTAGACTAATATAATAAAGCGAAAAAAACAAACTGCTTTGTGACGTAAGATGTCAGCAATTACAGCATATTTTTTAATAATTCTTTCTTTTACACTTACGTCACGCTTTTGGCTATTTATTTTAACGCCATTAAACTTAGGTGGTAAATATTTTGGATAAAAACCCTAATGTGGGAAAGAGACCATAAGTTACTGCCAACAACAAGGAAGCAAGACTGTTAAGTTTTGTCATGTCATGTCATTTTGTCATTTGCAATTGATAATTTGACAATTGTAAACAATAAAATAAAACTTTCAGAATTTCATGCGGATGAAGCCGCACGGGAACAGCTAGTTATGGATAAACTGGCATGTCCATATTATGATATCTTGACACAAAAATAATCAATCTACCTACACCACCATTGATCACACAAAAAAGTGACAACCATCACCCAATTCAACATAAATATTATAAATGAGAAAGTTTAGATGGATGGATGTTTGTAGCCTAAACGACTGAACGGATTTCGATAAAATTTGGTATAGTTGTAGAGGATAGTCTACAGAACACATTGGCTACTCACTTTTGTTTTTTTAATCCCACGCGGACGGAGTCGCGGAAAGCTAGTTCAATATAAAAGGATACACATCATCGATGATGATGTCCATTTCCCTGGCGGCTTTCTCCAGCCAGCCCTCGGCCTGCGCCCCGCGGCGGCGCCGCAGCAGCAGCGCGTCTAGCTCGCGGCCCGCGCGCACCAACTCCCGTATATTCGACATATTGCGCTCCTCCACAGGGAACGTTGGTAATTCCGTTGCTAAGTCACATAAATAACATTATTTACTTTTGACAAACCCCGCGTGAAAAAAAACAGTACATTTTACTGGTTATTTTCTATATATCGATTTAAATTGAGATCTGTTTAATAGCTTAGGCTAAATTCTAAACATCCATTTAAACGTCGCATTTATAATATCAGTAAGAAATATAGTATGGATGGATGTTTGTTTTTAGCCTAAACTGTTGAATAGATTTCGATGAAATTTGACAGTGATGTAAGGGATAGTCTGGAAGAACACATAGTTTTGTATTTTTTTTAATCACACGTGTAGTTTGAAAAGCTAGTACTAAAATTGGTAGAATCATGGCAATATTTTATATTTATTAGATTATTTTTTTCATTTTTCTTTTTATTTTTTAATAATTGAATAAAAAAATCGATTCAAAAAATCACGAAAGTATAGAGTGGATATTCCCTCTTAAAAAATAATTTATTAAATAAACTTGTGATTTTTAGAAAATTACTTAATATTTTTAATATTTGACAACTTACAAATAAAAACTATATTTTCAATAATGATACTTACTTTTGTTAAGAGTCCGGCGAAGCTTAGCATACGTATAGGCTTCAGAGGAGTCCATCATAAGTATAGTGAGACCTTCCTTGTTGGCGCGCGCAGTTCTGCCACTTCTGTGCACGTAATTCTATAAAAAAGTACAAAAAAACTCAAAAAATGTATAGAGGCATAGTTGACACTTCATTTGAAAAATTTTTCACAATTGAAATTGTGAACTAACGCTATCTCAATAGAGTTATATTTGATTTTATTGCCAATAGACGTTATTAAAAAATGTTTAAATGTTAATTTTGTAAAATAATCTATACTATTATAATAAAGCGTAAACACACACTTCTTTGTTGCCTAAGATGTCAGCAATTACAGCATATTTATGAATAATTCTTTTTTTGATAAAAAGCCCTTTACGTCACGCTTTATGTATTTCCACGCCATTAAACTTAGGTGGTAAATATTTTGGATGAAACCCCTAATGTGGGAAAGAGACCATAAGTTGCTGCCAACATCAAGAAAGCGAGATTGTCAAGGTTTGTCATGTCATGTCATTTTGACATTTGCTATTGATAATTTGACAAATGTAAACAATAAAATAAAATTTTTATATTTACATGCGGATGAAGCCGCACGGGAACAGCTAGTACGAAATATTTCTCATTGGTAACATAGCTTTTTAATAGTGAAAGATTTTTTTTTAAATCGTCCCAGTAGTTTTTGAGTTATTTCAATACGAAAATACATTTTTTTCTTCTTTATAACATTAGTATAGATGGACTTACTTCTGCGGTCTTGGGCACCTGGTAATGGACCACGTGGTCCACATCTGGTATATCAAGACCACGCGCAGCCACGTCCGTGGCCACCAGCACGCCGTGAGGGTCGTCGCGGAACCTGTAATATGCAGAGAAAACCACTATATCTACTAAAAAAAACTAAAAAAAAACTACGCATTGGCGTAACTACGAACATTAAGGCTAGATTTTTTTTACACGTGTACAGATTCGCGGTCAACAATTAGTATTTTTTAGAAAAATAATTAAGAAAGAAAGGTTTTGTTGTGTATTATTAAAAAAAATGTTTTCGAGCATATTCATTACGTTTTTTATATTTTTTTGTTTTTTTCTTTATTTTTTATGCATTTACCTTTCTAGATTCTTCAATCGCTGTCTCTGAGGCATACTGGCGTGTAGCGGGAGCGGGGAACACTTCAGTAATGTGAACAGCTGAGCCAATCTGGACATAAACAAAGAATTTAATTCCCTTCCCACTTAGAAGCACAAGCTGTTCAATATTGCAAATGTCAAAATTGTAAATTTCAAATGTCAACGACTGAATTTTTAACTGTCTAACAATCATCGTTATCATGACAATCTTGCTTCTGTAAATCTTTTGGCTTATATTTTTTGTCCTTTTCTCACGTGACTTTTTTTCACATTTATTTACCCCCTAAATTACCTAGCGTGAATCTATACAGCCTATAGCTTATCGTAAGTGTAGATCTTTTTATTAAGAAAGGAATTATTCAAAAACATACTGTGATTACTGACATCTTACGTCACAAAGTAGTGTGTTTACGCTTTATTATATTAGCATAGAAGTATAGATAAAAAAGCTGTCACCAAGAATTATAGACACGTAAAGATTTAATGTGGATGACTAAAAATATAAATATAGATAATATAAAAAAATAAAGTATAATATGACATTTAAAATTAAACATAAAAACATTAGGTGAAGTTTGAAAGTAGCGCCAGTGGTGGAGAAATTGAGAAGCAAAAGGTTAGCGTGGAATGGACATGTTATGCGACGAGATGGGGACATAAACCTGAAAGTATTAATGAATGGATGGCTACAAAGGAAGAGGAAGACAGAAGAAAGTATGGATGGATTGTGTGAAAGAGGATATGCTTAAGGAAGTGGATTCAGATATGACGGCTGATAGAGATGTATGAAAGAGCAGCACATACTGTGCTCTCCGTAAGGGATAAGGGCAAGTGGATGATAAACATGACATTTAAAAATCACGAACCGTCTAACACTTCCTATGGAATTACAGAACACAATAGTTCTTCCAGGATGTCTCTTCAATATGTAGTAAAGATATGCGTCTTTGTTCTCTAACGCGCACGCTATACGACATTCCGTTAATGTTTCTGCCGCACCTAGAAACGGAACAAAGCGTGAAGAAAAAATTATAAAAAATCACATTGTTTATTAATTTTTTTTCTATGATTTACAGCAATATGTTTTCAAATCTTGACAAACTTTCGTAATAAATTCAAGATGGCCGCTTCTACAAAATGGCGGATGACATTTTAAAATTAAAATACCCAATAGTAAAGACCTTATCCATTCAGCACTCCAAAGTTATATATTATTTTATATATTTTTATACATTTATTATATACTTGGTAGTTATATATGGGCTTTTTGTCTATTCGATTATTCTGTTGTTCTCTGTCTTAGCATGTATATGTAGTATTTTTATTTCCTCAATCTTTTATCAATGAGATAAATGGGTTAAAAATAAATAAAGGAGTAAATGTCAAAACCAAGATGGCCGTCTCCACAAAATGGCGGATGACATATTAAAAAGGTTTATAACCTAATTAGGAATCGATCTTTTATGGCTTATATATTACTAGCTGTTCCCGTGCGGCTTTATCCGCATGACTTTATGAAAATTATATTTTAATGTTTACATTTGTCAAATTAGCAATTGCAAATATCAAAATGACATGACATGACAAACCGTGACTTATGGTCACTTTCACACATTAGAATTTTATGCAATTTATTTACAGTCTAAGTTTCATAGCGTGAAAATATGTAGCCTAAAGCGTGACGTAAGTGTAGGGCTTTTTATTAAAGAGTGAATTATTCAAAAATATGCTGTAATTGCTGACATCTTAGGTAACAAAGTAGTGTGTGTTTACGCTTTATTACACTAAGTATAGACATAGAAGTATAGATATAGACTAGTATAGAAGTATAGATATAGACTAGTATAGAGGTATAGTTATAGATTCACACTTACCTAAGTTTTCAGTAGTAATATCAACAACTTTAGGATCAGTCATACCAATCATTGTCACCAATCTTTTAATTTTCTGTTGTGGCGTCATTTTCTCTATTTTTCTGTTTATTATTTTCCCGCGCTTTGTAACCTACAATACAACTAGTAAATAACCTTTATATGAAAAAAAAAACAGCAAATTTTATTTTTTTTGAGACATTGTAACACTCTAGTGAAATGAAATAGGGTAAGAAATCGAATAAACCGTTTATTATGTTGCAGTTTAAGGGCCTGTCCCACAAAATTGTAAATTGTCTGATAACAATCCAACGTGTATGTGATGGAAATATCGGATTTTGTTACCTTATCTGACAGTGACGTCATAAGCTATCTGAGCCTCTATCAGCCAGTGGTGGGACAGGATCTTAGACTTTTTTCCACTAACGCTACTAGCGGTGCGACTCCGCTTATAAGTAAAGATTTGCGCACTTCATACTAATATTATAAATGCGACAATTTAGATGGATGGATGTTTGTTAGAGTTTGTAGCCTAAACTGTTGAACGGATTTCGATGAAATTTGGCATATGTAGAGGATAGTCTGGAAGAACACATATGTAATGCATGATTTTTAATTCCGCGCGGAAGGAGTCACGGCCAAAAGCTAGTAAATAAAATAAATATTAATACCGCGAACAGCCTTAGTGGACGTCTTAAATCTTACCTTCTTTCCTTTCATATGTAGAGGTAGATCATGAACTAAAGTGAGAGTGGCGGAGAAGACAAAGTTCTGTCTCGTGCTGCGCTGCGCTTCGTCATCGTTCAGTCGTTCTAGAAGCGGCTGTAACTCTTCGAAATGACCGCGCTCTATCATACGATCCGTTTCATCGATCGCTAGAAACCTAAGATAAACGATTACCATGATTTTAGAAATATACACCTACTTTTTACTTCAGATTATACTGTAGTCTATAGGTCGTTTCGCTATTTTAGCGAAATATGAAAGAATATGTTGTACAAAAAAAGTGTCATAATACTCATTCTCTTAAATATTCATTTAATATATAAAGTTAATCAAGAAAAAGGTTTAAATAAACTATACTAATATAACAAAGAGGAAAGATATGTATTTTTGTATGTATTGAAATAAATAAAAAACTACTGGACGGATTACAAAAATTCACCATTTATAAGCTACGTTATCAGTGAGTAACATAGACTATGTTTGTTTATTTATTTTTTTAATTTCAGACAGACAAAGTCACGAGCAACTGCTAGAGTATAATATAGAAAAATACTGATAATTTTAGAGATTTATATTGTGATGTCAATAAACACATTTTCAGATCATTGTACCCGTGAGAAGCCGGAGAGAAACGCCAGTTTTTTTTTATAACATAAGGTGGCAAACCAGCAAGCGGCCTCCTGTAACCGCCAAAATGGCGAAGCGACCGCTGCCCATAGACATCCGCAATTGCAGATGCGTTGCCTACCCTTGTACGACGGAGGAGGAGACGCACATCAAGAGGTTATTTCCCCTTCCTATGCATCTACTCCACCGTCAAATCCACTTCCTCTTTCCAACCTCTCTTTATAAGAAAAGGGTAGTAAAGAGAAAGGGACTTAAATTAGGCCTCCGGCTCCACACTCATCAGACGAAACACGGAATTGCTTCCACTTCACGTCTGTCTTCTGTGTGGTCGTGGTATTACTGGGGGCGAGCCCGCCCATTCGTGCTAAGATGTTAAAGCGGGCTCTACCACTGTTGTTGTTACTTATAAGGGAGGTTTAGGCTGGAAATACCTCGTCAAAAGAATTGTCACCTTAGTAAAAAAAAGGTTACTTACTTAACTGAGGATAATTGCTGTAAATGAGGCTGCCCTTGGGTTATAAGCTCCCATAGTCTTCCAGGAGTGGCTACCACCACCTCCGGCCCTGAACGGAGTACACGCTCCTGTTTCACTGACGCCATACCACCCACTATGGTGGCCACTTTTATACCTAAGGATTTAAAATTTCATGTCAAATTTTATCTATACTTCTATACTATTATAATAAAGCGTAAACACACACTTCTTTGTTGCCTAAGATGTCAGCAATTACAACATATTTTTGAATAATTCTTTTGTTAATAAAAAGCCACTTACGTCACGGTTTAGGCTATATATTTCATGCCATTAAACTTAGGGGGTAAATATTTGGATAAAAACCCTAACGTGGGAAAGAGACCATAAGTTGCTGCCAACATAAAGAAAGCAAGGTTGCCGTGGTTTATCATCATGTCATGTCATTTTGACATTTGCAATTGATAATTTGACACATAACAATATAAAATTTTCATAATTCTATGCGGACGAAGTCGTACGGAAACAGCTAGTTAATATTATAAATGCAAAAGTTTAGATGGATGGATGTTTGTAGCCTAAACTACTGAACGGATCTCGATAAAATCTGACACTAAGAGGATAACCTGGAAGAACACATAAGCTGCCTATTTTGGTATTTCATTAATTCCACGCGGACGAAGTCGCGAGCAAAAGCTAGTAGCATAAATAACTGTAAATCAAAACAAGGCTTTAATTTTTTTCATACAAAATAAATAAACTGTACTTTCTATATAAGATTTTCTTTAAAAAAAAAACTTTAACAATGAATAGTGACAAATTTAAAATCTTTTTTCTCAATTTTTTACAACCCCATATGTATTTTTTGGTTATATATACTCTATGACACTCCGGGGTCGACTAATCATAGACTAAAAGGCCTATGGCGAAATTTTTTTAATTAAAAAACTTTATACATTAGTTCAACTGATGATTCAACAAATGTTGAAACGATATGTTGAACCAATACCCAGTGAAAACCTTTTTTTTTTTCTCGCTAGGAAAATGCCTTTACGCATCCCTCCCGTTGCCAGTGTATGTGGGACTCGCCGGCCAAAAAAACAGACGTGGCCGGAATACCCACTAAAACCCAGCGGTGTTCCTCTTGTCCGCCACTGGCTGGGTCATGGGAACAGTGGAAACCTACTCTTACATACCTGTATATTTAGCTGCAGCTATTAAATGTCGACTGATTTGTATAGCCAGTTCTCTTGTAGGTGTCAATATTAATGCATACAATGGCTTCCCCGTCCTTACGTCAATGTGACCCGGCATATCTATATTGTCTATCACTTTCACGCACCCTATACCTGAAAATAATAAAGATTCAACATTTTAGTTTCTTTGTTAATATCATATATAAACTTAATAGCTGTTCCCATGCGACTTCATCCACATGAAATTATGATAATTTTATTTTATTGTTTACAATTGTCAAATTATCAATTACAAATGTCATAATGACATGACATGATGACAACCTTGCTTCCTTGATGTTGGCAGCAACTTATGGTCTCTTTCCCACATTAGGGTTTTTATCCAAAATACTTGCAGCCTAAGTTTAATTGCGTTAAAATATATAGCCTAAAGCGTGACACAAGTGTAGGGCTTTTTATTAAACAAGGAATTATTCAAAAATATGCTGTAATTGCTGACATCTTAGGCAACAAAGAAGTGTGTGTTTACGCTTTATTATAATAGTATAGATTTATATCACTAGCTATCACTCTCGACTCTGACTGGGCAGAATTAAAACAGAATCTTAATTAATTGCCTGTGTTCTTCCAGACTATCTTCTACATCTGTAGATCGAAATCATAGCAGTTTAGGCTACTAATAAACATTATCCACAGCTCATATGTCCGCACTGAGGGTCTCAGAGCCTACATAAGTATCGAGTAACTAGGCCAGTCAACCATGCTGCACTGCAGGTTGACTTCATACATATGTTTGAATTACTTCACCAACATGTACAGGCATCATGATGTTATCTTTCACAGTAAGAATGTTAAGTAATTTATGTACATATTAAAGTAAAAAAATCTAAAACCACATTGGTACAGCGGGATTCGAACCCAAGACCTGTAGATTGCAAGTTGATTGAAACACCTGAGTGTTAAAATAATTAAACCATTTGTTGAGAATAATCTTTACAAAATTAACACACTTAATGCCACTAACATTCACATAATAGTTTTTAGTAATTAATGTGTGAAAAGATTTTTCCAGCTGTTTTCGGTGCCCATGATATAGGCATTGCCTAGTGTAGGCATACAAGATTAATCATATATTAACTACAATTTGTAATTATCTTTTAGTTGGCATAACTGTTATTGTAATTGTTAATGTATTGTTTTTCAATAAAATTATTTCAATTTCTAATGTACTTGCAAAGTTTGGCATTGAATGTATTAATATTTTACTCTCATTCATATCAAAATATATCAAAATCTATAAATGTCTTAAACAAGGAAATTTCTTTACCATTTTCATCCACTTCATCAATCCCATCTGTTTCTTCACCATCGTTTTCTTTAACCATGATTCTGTCTGCCTCATCATCACTTGTTTCCGCTAAATCATCAGAATCTAACATTTCCGATAAATGTACATAATCTTCATCACTATCACCATCTTCAAGTGATACTTCTCTCTTCTTTATTGGTACTTCTATTTCTTCTATAAATTCTTCACTCACATTCTCCTTTCCAACTTCACTCTCTCCACTCGAATATCCTGATGTCTCTTCTAAACTTTTTGCTTTCTTTTTAATTCTCCCATTACTTCTTTCCTTTGTATCTTTCCGTTTTACTGATGTCTTTTTATATGGTATTTCATACACATTCAAACCGGATTCAGCTTTTTCTTTTAATTTCATAATGCCGGAGAGAATGGGTAGACCGAAAGCAAGTGTTTTACCACTACCGGTCTCCGCTGCTCCGAGAATATCTCTTCGACCTGGAATAAGAAATAAACAGAAGTAAATACCCTATGTGTTCTTCCAGAAATTCTCTATATCCATGCCAAATTTCATTGAGATCTGTTTAGCAGTTTATGTGGCAAACTGTAACAAACATCTGTCCATCTAATTCTGCATTCATAATATTAGTAAGAAGTAAGAATTCAGTCCAACACCAATATTAAGCGAAGACATTCTATACATTTGCCTTTGATAATGTGGGAATTAAAGGGCTGTTTGTATCAAAAAAAGTTGCATCCAAACAAATCAATTCTGAAAAATGTTGGTAAAAAACTGATGTTTTGTTAATTGTAATAAATATAAATTATAAGGGTAACACTTGTAATTATAGTTTTAATATATTCTATTCATAAAACGATACAATGATATTTACCTTGCCATTCATTTCTTTTTTTTTTTCTTTCCTTCTTGGCTTTCACACTTAAGTGTATTTA
>NW_013525303.1:1029512-1064470 GCF_000836215.1 Papilio polytes | reverse complement strand
TGTTCCCAACCAGCGACCCATCAGTATCCATACCGCTCTCACTTAAAGTTACATTGCAAGCCACATCCTGAGGGCAGGTGCCCCCAGGATCAGGCGGCTCATTCATATTATGGGATCAATAAACTTACCAGAAGTCGCCTTTTATGAAAATATATACAAATATAAAAGAATATATACAATAATGATGTTATTTACACTACTTCACTGATCTCTTATTCAATATTTAAAATAAAAGAATTTAGGAGCCGAAAAAAAACACCCGCCTAATTCGGAAGTTCCCGCGCTTTTTTCCATTCATTGTTTGTAAAACTCTTACAATGTTTTCATCATAGAGTAAAGACAGCATAGATTAGAATTAATTAAAAAAAATATTGATTGACCTTACCATGAATTGCAGCTGGTAATGATAATTGTTGTATCTTTGTTGGCGTTTTAAACCCCAATTCGGCTAAAGCATTCACGATTTCTTCTGGTAATTTGAATTCAGCCCACGACAACATATCTTCTGGAGTTAATTTTTCATTTGTTTCTGTTATATCACCGAGCTTACGTTTCTTTGATTTTGTTATCTGTATTACATCTTTCCTTACTGGCTGATTTCCTTTTTTAATTTTAATAGACTTATTTTCTATTAATACATCATTTGTAAGTGATGGTTTTACAATATCGCATATTTCTACAGTAAAACCATTATCGAGTTTCACTTTTTTATTAGGTGTTAATGACTTTTCTTGTAAAACTGTGGATTTGTTCGTCATTTTTTGTTTTTGTACGCTTTTTTTCTGGAATATGAATTGTTTTATTTATAATATGAGTGAGGTCGAAATTATGCATATTATTAATATATTTATAAAAAAACGAAACACAAGATATGATAAAAAAATGTGGGTATTTTAATAATTACTTACTTTTTTCGATTTCTTTCCATCTCTGTCGAAGCCGTATTCTGTGCATTCTTCAAGTCCAACAAAACCTTGAAGCTTATCCGACATTGAAACGGAAACACCCTCCATCGGGACAGATTCCCATTTTAAACTTTTAAGTTTCTTAGACATTTTAATATAAATATATCAAAACATATGATTTTATAACCTATTCTTCTCCGGCGTGATTTTGACACTGATTGTTACTGATTGACAGCTGAAATGACAAAAGGATTACGTGCTGCTTTACGCGTAATTTTTAAGCTGTTTAAAATGAACTAAAAACATTTTAAATTTTAATTTATGAGATTAACATTTTAATTAATTGAAACGAAAACGAAACATTGTTATTAAAATATAGTCAAGTAATAAAAATTAAAAATTGACCATAAAGCAAGACTTCTGTTGCTTCGTCATTCGCAGATTACAAACGAAATAAAAAATAATAGCACGCTGCCGTTCCAACCATAGATTTAAGGAGGGAGGAAGTTTGTGAGTGATCGATTTTACACCGGCCCCAAACTTCTCAACGGCATTTCTCTTTGTTTGCCATTACGCGCGTGGACAATTTTGAAACAAAAGTATCGAGTCAGTGCCGCATTACTAAAATGGCGAACACGTTTCGCGGAGTGACGGTGTCCGCCGTCAACAATGACGGGGCTCTAACGCCGCGGTTCAATTTCCCTACAAACGTAAACGTGGATTACGATCCTCAAGGGCTAAGTGTAAAAGTGATACGTGCCGACCCTGTTTTAGCACAAGAGTTGTTGGAATTTCCCGTCCACAATCTGAGTGAGTGTTCAAGGGTAGCGGCCCAGTCGTACATCTTCACGATTGACAATGAAACCTTGTTTTTTAAATTCGCATCGGACGCTGACTGTCAGAATTTCCATCTGCTGGTCACGAAAATTAAGGCGGGTCGGTCGTCGAGTGTGTTTACGGTGCGCACAGAGGACTCGTCGGCGATGCAGTACTTCCAATTCTACGGGTACCTAAGCCAGCAGCAGAATATGATGCAGGACTATGTTAGGACAAGTACGTACCAGCGTGCTATTTTATCGAACCTTAACGATTTCAAAAATAAGGTTGTGTTGGACGTTGGCGCGGGTTCTGGTATATTGTCATTCTTCGCTGCACAAGCTGGTGCACGGAAAGTGTACGCGGTTGAAGCCAGTAACATGGCGCATCATGCTCAAGCATTAGTGCGCGCGAATGGACTTCATGATCGTATAACCGTAGTCGCGGGGAAAATTGAAGAGATAGAACTACCTGAAAGTGTAGATGTAATAATATCAGAACCAATGGGCTACATGTTGTACAACGAGCGGATGTTGGAGACATATTTACATGCGAAAAAATGGCTTAAACGTAATGGTAATATGTACCCAACCCGTGGTGATCTACACATCGCTCCATTCACTGATGATGCACTCTTTATGGAACAGTACAATAAGGCAAACTTTTGGTATCAAACATGTTTCCATGGTGTAGATTTAAGTGCATTGCGTACAGCTGCCATGAAAGAATATTTTAGACAGCCAATAGTTGATACATTTGATGTCCGCATTTGTATGTCTAGGTCGGTGCGGCATGTTGTTGATTTCCTCAATGCCAATGAAACTGATCTCCATCGTATCGAAGTGCCATTTAGATTTCAGCTGACACAGTCTGGGACTTGTCATGGGCTTGCGTTCTGGTTCGATGTGCTATTTGCAGGCAACACACAACATATCTGGTTATCCACAGCGCCTACGGAACCTTTAACACATTGGTACCAAGTCAGATGTTTACTGGAGACACCAATATTTGCCAAACAAGGCCAGGTGTTGTCCGGCAGAGTGCTTTTGTTAGCAAACAAGAGGCAGAGTTACGATGTTACCATGGAGATTAATCTAGAAGGAACAAATATTTCATCTTCTAATACATTAGATTTGAAAAACCCATACTTCAGGTACACGGGGGCACCGGCTGCCCCTCCTCCGGGAGTGAATACGACCTCTCCGGGTGAGGCATACTGGAACACAATTGATGCAACGGGAGGCTTGACTAATGGACAAGTAATTCTCACTGATGGTAATCAACAGTACTGCACAACGCCAGATAAGTCAATGGCGTATGGGGCTCACCCCAGTATGATTAAGACGGTGATGTTGCAAGAAGAGTTCATCAAGAGGATCGGTATTAGTCAAAATGGCGACATTTAATCCGCAAAGACGCGCCGTGCGCGCCTAAGGGCTCTTAGAAACCGTCAAAACCGGTTGTGAACTATCTTCCGTTCGAACATTGTAGTGTTTAAGCAGACTTATTTATTTACAAGGAAAGCATCACAGTTTTTTTTTGTTTAACGGGGGACATTGACAATGTGAACGCATTGGTAATCGTTCTACATAATCATGTATTAATATGGTTGTTGCACTCTGGCAATTGACGACCAACCCTTCTCGTATGTTTTATTGAGATATTTGTACGACGCTTATTAGTGTAATTTGAAATGGACATTGCTTTAAACCAACTTTTTTATGTAAATAACCCCCATTTGTATTTGACTTATAAAACTCTCCGGAAGGGTTGGTCTTTCAGAGGCAGCTGTGGCGCTGTCATTGTACAAATCTACAATTATTCGTAAATAGAAACTGTCTGTATTTTTTAAGGCCATGACAATTGAGAATTTTCTATAAACCGGTCAGAGTTCCTCCTACGGTTAGATTTGTTCAGTGACAGTTGTATTTTAATATTTAAGGTAGTAATTGCAAGTACACCTAGAGTTAAGAAGAAAGTGCTGAATTTGACTATGCTAGTGTCAATACTCATTTATCATTAATGGCCCAAGAAATTTTTAAAATAAGTGATTCTTGATGTATTTTATAATTTCTAATTCTTTTAGAAAATCCTGTCTGCCAATCATTATATAGATTATGTGTTTATAACCAAAATAACAATGTAGTTTTCTTTATTTAACCAACATGTTGTTCATTTTACCATTTCTTATAAATTTCAATACTGATTTGTTTCTGGTAACACCATCAGACAAATCTATTTCCAGACAATATCAAAATAATAGAAAAAAGCATACACCTTAAGTCTAGATAAACTCAACAAGTTAGAAAATAATATATTTCAATGCATAAGCTATTCCTCCGTTATTGCATGGTTGATGTTGATCATGCATCCCATAGAAACAATACCTACTCCATTTTACCAAAACTACAAACATTTTAAGTTATTTTTTCAACAGATTATTTAGAAAACTACTTTTTACTGCAACTGTAAATTTAAGTTGGTCAAAACTTCACTTCTGTATACTTCAAAATACAATATATTTAAAAAAAAAACAACTGAAACCTAGTGTTGTGTCAAAGTTTCAGTTTTAATTACTTTAAATGCTGGATTACAACTTGAATTAACATATTTACTATCTTAACTGAAATTGTGTGTTTTGTAATTACACTGCCCACCCCAAATGAATCAAAGGGCTTGCTCTGAATATAATATACAATACAATTAGATTTCCAACACAGTGTCTTAAAATTCACTGCCAATCATTGCCATATGTTATGATTTCTTGTTTTTTCAAACAAGCTGGCGTTATTTCAAAAGTCGGCAGATTTATGTTTATAAAAAGTGCAGATTTGTTTTAAAAACTTGGCAACTTTCACTATACATGATATTTTTAATGTATGGTATTTTATAGCTATCTGGAATACAAAAAATATATTAATATTGTAGCATAATAAGATTGCAGTTATTACTATTAAAAATAGATAATTTGTAGTTAATAATTGTTGAAATAATAACTTAAAACATAATAATAAAATAGCAAAATTCATGTTTTTGTTATATTTAAAGTGTCTTCAAACTTATAATTAATTAGTTATGGAATCATTGGGTAAATAAATATTTTTTTTACATCATAAGATCTAGTGGGTGTAGCCAAGGCATTACTTTTTTAGTGATTCCTGAGTTGTTTGTAGTGAACTAAACACTGGTAACTCAACTAGAAATTTACTGAAGATCAAAGTAATGTAGAATTGCAAAGTAATGTAGGCTTGCATATCAATTGGTACTTGTAAAGGTATGTAATAGGTTGTGACCTCTTTGTTCTCTTAGTATTACTTTGAGCAGTTAAGTTGTTTACTCGCAGCTTAAAAACTTGAAGTTGTAGAAATTCAGACTTAAGAATTATTCATACAAGGAAAGCTATTGTGTTGTTCTGGTAAAGAATGTAATAAATACATAAGCAATGTCAATTATAACAAAATATTGTTTAAGGCAAACATACCCATCATGTTTCTATTAAGAAACAATACCAACAGTTTCCTTGTTTTTCTTGTGTACATCTGTTGCATATGACACAGCATTGCTCTAAATGTGGTTTCAGTAAAAGAATTATTTTTATAATGAGTTTATTTATCTCAGTACATTTGTAGGTATTTTGAAAATTGTGCATTATGATTTGAATTTGTCCATGTTCTGATCAGTATCAGATTTTGCGCTACTAGTGTTTGAGGGAGGCTTAGCCAGCCTTTTTATCATGCTTCAAAGCCCCTATCAGTTCAGCGCCCAAGACAGTCGCCCAACCACGCCCCATCCTAACGGCACTGGTTCTGCTGAAATATTTCTCGAGAAACTTTTCTACCTCACTCTTTGGCAGACGGATATTTTTTCTATACACAAAAAGAATCATTAATTTGTTAGGGTTGCCAGAATTAGTAAAACGATATGTTTAAAGTTAAAATGTGATAAGCTAAGCAATAAATGTACTTTGTCGACATTAACAGGGCATTTTGTAAATAATTGCGTGTACAACATTGGGTTTGTAAGGTATTTTACGATTATTATATGTATTGAGACTTTAGTTTTGTAGCGAGTATATTTTGTACGGTCAAAATATTAAAGGATTGGCAACCCTAATCCTGTTTATGTTCACTTGCCATTTAACTTCAATTATTCTATATTGAGTTGAAACTTCCATACATTGAAATATTCAACTCCTGTGAAGATTAAATAGCAATAGTCAAAAAGCATTGCTATTAAGTTATATAAGGGGATAAAAAAGCACTAGCACAACTAAATTCAATTTCGGTATCTTAGTATGGAAGTTTCTGCAGCCTAATTGACTATTCTAAGTAAATATGTAGTAGACTTTTATATAAGCACTGCATTATTAGTGATTAATTAATATGTAAATCATTATACTCGAAACTATAATGAAATAAAAATGTATTCATTGTAGGTATGAATCTTGAAATGAGATATGAGAATACACTTTTTCAGTATAACATTACTTCTAATATTTTAATTTGTAATGTTAGTGCTGTTTTACAATATAATTACAAACAAAAACACTTTGAGATTAATGTGGGTAGATAGAAAAGCATTTAAGAATTCAAATGGTTGGATCGTATAAACCAATCATAACTTTCAAATTTTGATACCAGATTTTAGTTACCAGAGGAAAGGATTAGAATATCTATTTAAACAAATTTGAAAGGGTCACTTAGCTATTTAAAAAAACAAGAGAAACAAATAAATAAAACCTTGTTTCCACTAGCGTGACTGTCTGATGGCAGGATTTGTATTTCAAGAAATAAGTTGGTTTTCTCTGTTCAGTCTTTTACAATCGGTTTAAAATTGCAGATATATGCTTGTTAAACAGCACTAATATGTTTTTTTAATACATCACATATTGAGATAAGCTGTATCATGTATTCAAAGTCGTCTCGTTCAAATAATCGCTATGAAATCGAAATTCGGGTAGTCATAAATTTTTTGCGTAAAATGTACGCATGTGTTTCACAAGGTCCGCTGTGGCTGTAGTATGTAAGTGTCATGTCTACTTAATTTTCACATATTGACACACTTTGTAATGTCAGTTTAATTATTTGATAATCTGTCAATATTTGATTAAAGTAGACGCGACGACCGGCAGTGAACAGATGCCTAGTTTGTTGGAGGCCTTGCAGGGACTGTTGTCACAAGCCAATTGTGTGCCAGTGCTTTTTGATGGTTTGCTGTACTGGTATTATATAAACCAGGCAAACCACTTGTCAATCTGGCAACAAAAGACAACAAGTGAATTGTACTACCACCCTCTCTACACGCGGAAGTGCAAATTCAGATTAAGATCAAACCAGAAATTCCTTAATTACTCTCTTTGGCTTCTGCCCTGGCCTGGTCTACATCCATACAATATTCTACAAATTGACATTACAAAGTGTTCATTTTAAACGTAGTCAAATAAGGATGCTAGCCCGGTGAGTGGCGCTGCTGTTGGTTCTGTCAGAAAATATGTAATAACTACAAAGACAAATGGCATAGAAGCCAGTGAGCTAATTTAGTAGTACCCGCCGGGTCTGATATCTTTTTTGGTCTATATTATCGGTATGAAATGTGTAAATAAGACAATTGTGAAGTCAAATGATTATTGGATTCAATGTATTTTTAGTTTAAAAATTGGTTAAGTAAGCTAACCTAATATAGAACGAAATTTGCGAGATAGCAACGACATAAACATTTGTATGCGATTTGTCTGAAAGTTTGTCGATAATAATGCGAATGCTTTTCCGCAAATTTTCGTGCTGTCTGAATCAAATATAAAATCGGAATTGCATCGAGTAGTGAATATTACTGCGGAATCGATTTAGCAATCGTGTTTGAAATCGATTTTCTTTCGTTTTAAGGCCCTGTGTATAATTTAGAACAATTTATTTTCTAATCGGTCTAGTTAATTATTGGCTGTACTAAAATTGCGGGTAGATGGTAAAATGGCGACTTGATCTGCATTTTTTGTATATCCAGTATTAATAAGTGGGTTTCAATTGCAATGATTCTTGTATTAATGGTTTTGTTTTGTTTTTTCTGTCAAATTGAATAAAAAAGACGAAAATATTAACACAAATTTCATAGTAGTGGATTTCTAGTGTAAGGATATCACATGTGGTATCACTTTGCTTTGTATAGTGTCATGAATTATGATTTTAAATGTGACATTGTGTCAATGATTACGGAATGAAAACAACCTTCGGACGGCAGTTTTTTCGATAAATATGTGAAGTAATTTTAATCTCATTTTTGTAGTTTTAATTACCCTTTATCCTTCAACGTCTTTTAGGATAATAGTAAATGCTTAAACTCTATGGAAGTAATTTCTCATTTATTGTCTTTGGATTCTAGAAGGTTCAAATCATACTACAGTAGAACCTCGATAAGTTAAAGTCCAAGGGAAACACAAAATAGAGATTTTAAGTTATCTATGTTGTAAAGGTTTTGGGCTCTGATTGGAAGGGAACATATTATTTTTTTAAATTAGAGAGGTTAAGTTATCGATGTTCTACTGTGGTATAAATGTGAATGTTTAGATGGATGGATGTTTGTTAGAGGTTGTAGCCTAAATGGCTGAACGGATCTCAATGAAATTTGGCATAGATGTAGAGGATTGTCTGGAAGAACACAAAGGATACTTTGTTTTATTTTTTTAATACCACGCGGGCGAAAACTAGTTACAAATATTTTTCATCCTAGTCTTGATTACAGCTTTATGAAGGTAATTAATTGGAATTGTTATTTCTCATTCCTATTGAATTTGGTTATTTTAATTACAGGAAAGTATATACTAGAAGAAAATAGGGTGAAATTAAAGATAAAAATTGGATATTAAAAAAAATTACGTAACATCAGCAAATTTATTTATTCATATCACAAACTTTATGATACAACCGATTAGTAAAGGATTTAATCTAAACTGCGCTACACATCAGTTCTAACTGAACAATCGAACTGTCCAGTTAAAACTTCGCACTTAGTCTAAATATTAGCTTTAAAAGGCTGCAAATCTGGAAATCTATAATGCAAAAAGATTTTTATTCATAATTATTTCAAAGATGTCTCGAAGTTAATGCATCTTGCTTTTTATGTTAAGTTGGACTTCCACTAAATATTTAAGATTGAAACTCAAGATTTCTGGACGGCCAGTGTTCTTGTTCGAAAATATACAATACAGAATAAGTCAATAAAAATAGTACATTTAGTTAAATTAGTGGAAGAGCACTTTAATATTTGCTACATATTATAACTTATTAAGGTTAAGGTTAGCGTGGTATGGACATATTATGCGACGAAATGATGGGGACATAAACCAGAAAATGTTGAGATTGAATGTGGATGGCTACAAAGGAAGAGGAAGACCGAAGAAAGTATGGATGGATTGTG
Organism: Papilio polytes; assembly: GCF_000836215.1. Lineage (NCBI taxonomy): Eukaryota > Metazoa > Arthropoda > Insecta > Lepidoptera > Papilionidae > Papilio > Papilio polytes. The sequence goes on along the minus strand of NW_013525303.1, from coordinate 1,055,339 downwards.
TGAAGGAAGATATGCTTAAGAAAGGAGTGGATTCAGATATGACGGCTGATAGAGATGTATGGAAGAGCAGCACATACTGTGCCGACCCTCCATAAGGGATAAGGGCAAGTGGATGATGATGATATTATAACTTATTAGGCCGTAATCACACTACAAATTAATTATTGCTTTTATGTCTTTTATTTAGCGCTAACAAATATACTAAAACAGATATCACGATAAAAACAATAAAAAAATAAATTACATGAACATTAAAAACAATAAAAAAAAACATACAGACGAATTGAGTACCTCCTTCTTTTGGGAAGTCGGTCAAAAAATGGTTTATACTGGCCGTATGAACGACTTACGAAAGTTCAACAATTAAAAAAAAACACGAAAATATCACTTGGGAATTTTAAAATATACACCAAAAGCAATTTTATTGCATAAAAAATAAGGCGCATTATCGAAAATGTTTAGGGCCTGTTAGCTCTCCATTTATTACGTAATGAGTGAACGAGACAAACAATATAGGTGTGAAAGAGAAAGAAACAGTCATGTACGGCATATACGGCCATACATATCAAGACTACTAGCAATTAATGTGCACAGCGTGCAACTATATCTATCCTACTCACACACATCATAAGAACTGCAAGTGCGAGCGAGATGCACTATACGACGGTATCAAGTCTTTATTTCTCTGTCACGTAAAAATTCACAATACGGCAGTTAAATTGATATGACTTTTATTATTATTAAAAGAGATATTTTCGGACGGAACTCTAGTTTTTAATTACAACCGGATTTTTAATAAATTTTGAGGAAGTGCGAAAGAGATGGCATGAATAAAGACTTGAAACCTGTCTCGCTCTAACAAGGAAGACGATATTTTAAAGCCGTTTAAATACTACATTCTCTACGCTAAGCAATACTGTTTATGAGGTAGATGAGCCGGTAAGCGATTTTAGATTTTATTACTAAAAGCATAGCGTTTATATTACGTTGAATATTAAATATTTGACTCGTGACGTCAGAGTAGTGTACAAAATAGTTTACGTAGTAAATAAATGACAAAAAATAATAGAAATCTTTTTTGCTCGTACTAATATAACTAATTTAAATGTAAAAATTTCCTTTTTAAAAGAGCATAATAATCAACAATATTTGATTTTCACTTTCACATCAAATAATAAAAACTCGATTAACATAAAATCGATATTTCATCGTTATAATGGAATATTTCGATTATCAACAAACCTTAAAATAAATTAATGGTAACAATGAAATAACATGTAATAAATTATGATCACAAACATTGAGATATTGCTTTCTTATATCAGTATAATAATAAAACATTTTGTTTTAAAAACAAAATAACATATAAAACCTGTTTAGTAAAAACATTTGTTCAAAATACACTAAAGAAAACAAAAGTGATTCTTTTTTCAAATTAATTAAAAAAAAAATATCTAGACTTTGAGTATTCGTTCAAAATGAACTTACATAATGCAAATATAAACTTTATTGCTTAAGAGATTAGGTCGAAATTTTAATATGGGAGTTATTTAAGGCGAGTTTTCATCATCGACCTCCTTTATAACCGCATCAGACTCCCAGCGAGCTCGCTCAGCTAAAAGTGCTTGAAGTTTCTGGAAAAATAAGATAAACAATCATAAATTACGTAATAATAATTATTTGCCTCAACGAAACATCGAGCCTTGCTTTTTTTATAATATAAGGTGGGAAACGAGCAAGCGACTTGAATCCACCGAAATGGAAAGCGGCCGCTGCCCTTCGACATACGCAATTGCACATGCGTTGCCTACCCTTAATTGACGAAGGAGACGCACATAAAGAGGACGTTTCCCCTTCCTATGCGTCTCCACCGTCAAATCCACTTTTCCTTCCCATCCTTTCCTCTTAAGAAAAGTGTGTAAAGGGAAAGGGACTAAAATGAGGCCTCCGGCACCACACTCATCAGATTGTACGCGGAGTTGCTTCCACTTCACGTCTGTCTTCTGTGTGGTCGTGGTATTACTGGGGGCGAGCCGGCCCTGCAGTGCTAACATGTTAAAACGGGCACTACCACTGTTGCTCAAAAGACATCGAGCGTGCTCAACGAAACATCGAGTTTCATTGTCTGCTTTAAAGAAACATCAATTTATGCACTTATTTGATTTATTAATAACTAAAAAAACAGTGGTTTTATTATTTTACTCATATAGAACAAGTTTAGATTGTATCAAGATATTAAACTTCTTAAATATAAAAATATTCTATAGTCTACTTTCAAACACAAAAAAATTTAAAATGTTAACAATGGTAGAGCCCGCTTTAACATCTTCGCATTGTAGGGCTCGCCCTGTGTAATACCAGAAGACAGGTGTGAAATGGAAGCAATTCCGCGTACAGTCTGATGAGTGTGAAACCGGAGGCCTAATTTTAGTCCCTTTTCCTGTCCATCCAGTTCTTAAAGAGGAAGGGATGGGAAGGAAACGTGGATTTCACGGTGGAGACGCATAGCAAGGGGAAATGTCCTCTTTATGTGCGTATCCTCCGTCAATTAAGGGTAGGCAGCGCATCTGCAATTGCGGATGTCTTTGGGCAGCGGTCTCTTTTAACACCTTATATTATAAAAAAAAAGTCGCAATTATTTGGTAAACAATCAAATTCAATATCTTACCTCAGGTTTATCAAGAACAATAATTCTGTTGTCAATTTTGGGCGCGAGTTCGCAAGCGTTCTGCTCCAAGTCGTCGAGCGAGGCGCGCCGCGTCAACCTGCACATACATCCGACTCGAAGGACCACAATATACAAAAGTTTTAATTATTTCTAGTTTTATTGAGCTAGAAACGTTAAAACATGGGTTTTTAATTTTCTGCGTTACAAGTTAGGAAGGAATAAAAGACCGTTTGACTAGATAAAGTTAAAACGGCGTTTTTATCTATACATGAGATATGCATAGTACTTCTTACTATTATTATAAATGCGAAAGTTCAGATGGATGGATGTTAGAGTTTGGGGCTATCAGCTATTCAGAATTTTTGCATAGATGTCTAGCACAAATAGGCTACTTTTGTGTTTTTTTGGTCATACTCAGTTCCTAATTTGTTGAAAAAGGTGAACAAGCTGTTTTAACATATTTGGTTAGCTCTTTTACCTGTGATGATGTGTTGAAGGTTCTACTGCGGCTGAGGAGGCTCTCCGCAGTGGGGGAGGGCCATCTAGCTCACTCCCGTCTAACATTTTCACCAAACTATGCCTGTGAAATGGTAGGCAGGGATACTGTAATTGGCCTTAATAATTATTATTTTTAAAAGTATGAACGCTCCTAGATTTTAAAGTTTTTACGGGGCCAATTTTAAACATTCTTTCACCGTTAGAAAGGTAATTTATCTGTGAGTAACATCGGCTACATTTTTTATTATTTTTTAATTTGACGCGGGCGAAGTCGCGTGCAACAGCTAATAAGTGATAGAAAAGTGCCATTCTTACCGTCTGCTGAGTGTGACGAGAGACTGGCGATGTTTGGAAGGTCGAGCCTTGCCAGTGCGGACGTTGATAGCCGCAAAGTGGTTCTGAACGGCCATGCCCACCTCTGGACACATGTCTTCTGACACCTGGTATAGGGGTATAATCTTGTATTTTTTTATAAATATTCTTTTTGTTTTTTTTTAATGACTTAGACCTGTCGGCATACTTGTAGAGCCAAATATGACTATTGCAATAATTAAATTATTGAGAGTCAAATCGGCTTGTTTAGGAAACATTTTTACTTTACCGAGTACGCAGAAAATATAGTAACAATTTTAACCGTTAGCTTGTTGTATTTACGTTTACAAAAAGTAATGAATTTTTACAAATATAAAATTTTATTAAACTATCTACATTTAATAAAAAAAAATTACATTATTTTTTCAAGTATTACCCCCTTATTTGTTGAAACCCAAGTTTCTTCACCTCCTTATATTGTTTTATACTTCAAAATACCACAAGAAATATGATTAAGGGAACAAAACGAAAACTTGTTAAAACTGCACCAATTTTCTCACTTCATTTCACCACTTCCTTATTTCCTCACTTCACCTACTTACCAGTACGGGGCAGCTAGGTAGCATGGTGAACCCATCATTCCCCGCATGAAGGTATTGCTTCACCGCCAGCCGGTACTTCTGCTGACGAAGCAGGTATTCATCACCTATCTTCACTACCTGCTCTTCTACACGCTGACCTGGAGGCTTGGAAGGGTCGAATGCGAAAGATATACCTGCCACCTGTTGATTTGGCACGTCAGAAGTATGTTTACTGTTTGAAACGACGTGCCAACTGATGTATGAAGGATGTTCAATTTTTATAACTAAAATAATGCCAACAAATTTTCATAGTAACTAAATATTATGTTCGTAAGATACGGGGAAACTAAAAATTTTTTTTTTAAATTAAGCATACTAATTTGATTGATAAGATGTTTAGTTAGTTTATTTCAAAGGACTGTATAAGCTAAATACCTGTGGAAACCTTCCTTCTAAGCTTGGATATTTGCAGACGGAGTTTTCTAGAATCTTCAGTATGGTTTCTCCACTCGCCTCGACCACAACCAAAGGATCTCTCATAGGTATTATTGTGGATAAATCGCGCAGAGTAAAATCACCCGCTGGATGGACCTAGGAAGAAGTTTTCATATATTTTTCAACAGTTGCACTTGAAATTTAGTTCAATCATCAAATGTGATGGTAAATCCTAAAAGATTGAACAATCTTTTCAAGACGAAAAGTCCATACTTTGGTTTCCTACTGAACGATAATAAAATGTGACTCGAATTGTAGGGGTTTCTTGTACATTCAATTATAAACCTTAAATCTCTATTTGGTCGTGTGAGAATTGTTAATGAAGTTCAACAAATTAGGTGATTTTACAGGACATGGTAGATTATATTCATTAAGTTTTTTTTTTAATTTTGACATAATACCTATTAATAGTGTTTACACTTAGATATTTAATAAACAGGAAATTGATAGTTTGTTAGTAAAAAATCCATAAATGGTCAACCTCCTTTTAAAAAAGTCAGTTCCAAATATTAAATGGACCAAATGAAGAATAGCTGTAAGTTTTTATGGACTATTCCATCCTCACCTGATCAGATCTGAAGGTGCCAGAGTTAAGGAGTACCAGGTCAGCTCCGGTCGCGGCCAGCAGCACATCACACACCCAGTTGCCCAGATTGCTCTCCTGCCGCCGCACGCAGGAGAACCTCCCCTCCAGAGGTACGCAGAACTTGCCCAATACCTCCTCCATCTTACCTTCTATCATAGCTGGAATACATTAGGAGTTACTAATCTATCTTACTTATTATAAAAGCGAAAGTTTAGGATGTTTTAAGCGTTTGTAACCTAAACTGTTGAACGGATCTCAATGAAATTCGTCATAGATGTATAGTATAGTCTGGAAGAACTTATAGGCGATTTCCTTTTTTTATTTTATATGGACGAAAACGCGGACGAGTACTAGTATTTTTATTTACACAAAAAAGGTATATTAGTGTTGGACATCATTTGTACATGAATATTTTGGTTTATAGAAATTGAATGATCCAACCCGAAGGACCAAAAAGTAAACAGAATATTCTAGAAATTGAACTAAAATATCTTATGTCCACTGAAAGGTGTGGTTTTAACAACTATTCCCCAGAAAAATAAGACCTAGGTAGAAACTTACCTGAGTATTTCTCAACCTTGGCTTTAAGGGCCTGGTCCTCCGCGTAATCGCTGGTCACATCCACCGCGTCTATCTCCACCCGTGGTCCTTCAGGACCAAAACTAAGGTTGATCTTAGAGAATTGTCTAAAATCTGTACCACTTTTGACGATGTATTTGTTGTTAATCTATAAAAAAAGAGATAATATAAGACAATAAAAAACTCAAAATATATCAGTATTTTATTTAAAACTGACCTCTAACACCTCATAGACGTGATCATGACCCCCAAGTATGAGGTCAATTTCAGTACAACCCTCGGCTAATTTGACGTCATTGGGGGTGCGCATGTGTGTCAGTGCTATCACGTATTCACAACCCTGGAATATTGAAAATTGGATCTTATTCTGATTGACATAAAGCTTTATTTCAAAATGTACAGAAAAAATTATAAAGTTTGTTCATGTTTATCTCAAAAACTAATGATCGGATTTAAATAATAATTTAAGTATTAGGAAGCTTGAGTATAAGGCTATGTTTAAAGCTATTTATATTTCGTCTAACGAGTGAAACTGTACCTCTCGTTTCAATTGTGATGCCAGTTTCGTTCCTGCTTGTAAAAAATCTATAAATGTCACTTCTTCTGGGTTGATTGTCGCTAATGTGTCAAGCCATTCCTGAAATAATATGCATTAATTACAATAAAAACGTTGTATCAGAGTTCAAAATCAAACAAAAACTGTCTTTAAACGGAATTTAAAAAAGGGAGATTGCAAGGGGGTAGGCAAGAAGTACTCTACACTTTTTTGTTTCATAGAGGAAAAAAATGTTTGTAAAGAAGCTCCAAAATTCAATTACATCGATTTTAAAATTATTTTCAACATTAAAATTACATATTATCCTTAAATAACATAGACTATATGGCAGAAAAAATATTAAAAGTGTATGAAAAATCAATTTTAGTATAGCGCGCTACCAACACCAAAGGAGGTGAATCGACTATACCTCCTATACCTGTTCAACAAGTCCTATAAGGCCGATTTTGTGTCCATTGCACATCAGAGCGTGTGTTATCTTGCCGTCGCCGAGAGGACGGCCCGTCTCGTTGTCGATCACGTTAGACATCAGCCAGGGGAAGCTGCATTGAGCGACTAGACCTGAGAGGACTTCTAGACCGAAATCTATGGACAGAAATGAAAAATTTTGTAGGAACTGTCTGTCCAGGAGTAGACTAAAGGCAGGCCCAGATATAGTGCGGAAATACGAAAAAAAAATCACGAGCGCAAGCGTAACTAACCGTACAATTCCACTGGATTAAGAATTACTTGTTATAATTTTATTTGAATAATGGAAGGATATTTTTAAAAATAAGAGGAAGGGGCTAATGGGAGCATTGAAGAGCTCATCCACGTCCATGAACACTTGTTTTTATACATGTTTCGACACTGTAAACCCTCATTTCATTGAATATCTTACCAAAATCATGATTTCCAAACACCGCGCAATGAGTTCCTATTTCATTGAGTACTGGTACCATCTGCTCACCTTTTGTAAATGTACTTACTGTAAATAAAAAAGATACAAAACAGACCGTTAATTTTTTTTAATTCAGTAAAAATATTAAGATTTTTGTGAGCTTCAGTGGAAACCTATCTTAAAAAATATTATATTTATACTCACACATACTAGGCGAGAAAACATCACCACTAAACAATATAAGAGGGTTAAGATGCTGCAAAGCTTTCACAGCGGTGCTAAATCTTAGCGCCCCGCCCATAGGTTCTGTGTCTGAAAGGTAAGACACGATCAAATATAGTGTAAAGAAAATTAAACATAACTTATTTTACTCAGAATAAATGCAGTTAAATCGGTTTGAAAAAAAGCAGCTAAAATACGGAAGCAGTACGCGTTGTATACGACTTTTTATTTTAAAAACAAATCAATTTACATTATTTGTCGCCTACAAAAAAAAATAGAATATTTTTTGAATTCGTACCAGACTTAACCTTGACATGAATAAATAAGTGGTTAAACGTAAGAAGAAATATCTTAGCATTACACCTTGGTCTAATCGGAAGTCTAGACGTTTGCAAGGTCGAAAATACACTACTTTTCTATATTCGTTTTTGAAACAAACATAGCTTCTAGATGTTCACTTTACATACATACATAAAGGTAATAAAAAGATAACTTTATTTTTCTAAATCTGTCTAAAGTATCGACTATCGATAGAACTTACTAGTGGTCTGCTCGATATTGTAGACATCGTTGTAATGGACGATGATCACGTCGTCGCCCATCCCTCGGCCTGCCAGCTGGTTGACCGCGCGCCGACCCACTTGACGCACCTCTAGTGATGCCTACAATACATCGATATTTTTATTTTTTTTAAATAAATTGATGGCTTGCTTCAATCCATGTATGATATCTTTATAAATGTATAGTATGAAGTTAAATGTTCTTAAATAAAATTCTTCAACTAAAAAGGTTGCTTAATATCACCTTGCCGAATAGTCAAATACTAGAATAGACTTTACGTTTTGGCACGTTCCTGTCTCCAGTTGCTATCATTAAAATTAAAGCTAGAAACATACGATATGATAAAATAATTTAAAAAAATCTGAATCTAATGCGTGCAGTAGACATTGACGTATGTAATAAAAACATGCAATTCCAAAAGGTATTTTCGTTAATAGTTTGATTTCCCGCATACAATAATTTGCAAGCTACAAAAGTTGCATTTCAGTTGGCACGTCGGGAAGAAGAGAACTCTTATTCGCGACTTGCCAACTCAAACGCTCTGTATAAGACGGTGACAATTGCACAATACAAGAGGAAGTGCGATCATTGCGAATTGATATGACCTTCTCACACTGGGTGTTTCAAATATAGCATACGTTTAAATTGATTGGAGACAATATTTATACGATCTACCTTCAGAAAGTTATTTTTCCTCTACTCTGTTAGGTAATTGGTACACAAAAACATCAAGAAGAAGAAGAGAACAGACGAGGGGATAAAATGAAAAGGGACTATTTCCTTCTGCCTTTTATCCTGAACTTTATTGAGTATCTCCTGGTCAAATTCCAATTTATAGAAAATAGTAAGATGACATTATTATATTATACTAGTTGTTGAACGCGACGTCACTCGCGTGAATTTTTAAAGTAATAAAATACATAGCCTATTCACTGTTAACATAGCTTTCTAATAGTGAAAGAATTTTTAAATCGACTCAGTAATGTTTGAGTTATTTCACACACATAAATACAAATCTTTCCTCTTTAATGTTAGTATAGTAGAATAGAGTACGTACAAAATTTAATAAAACCTTTTAACACATTTAATGCTGACTTGCCTAACATGTTCACTTTAATAGAAAGGAATATACCTAACCGTTAGTCCGCTCTGTCCCCACGTGGCGATAGATGAGATAAAAAGTTTCATCCGTCCCACCTTTTAGTCCCACTATCACCAATAAGGTGACAGATTGGACCGTTAAGAAATAAAATAAGTCCCCTCATCCCAAAGTTGGGACGGATGAAACTTTTTATTCTCATCTGTCGCCATGGGGGGACAGAGCAGTGTGACGGTTGGGAATAATCCGTCTACACTATACTATATACTATATTATAATAAAGCGTAAACACACACTTCTTTATTGCCTAAAATGTCAGTAATTAAAACAATTTTTTTAATAATTATATATACGGTATTAAAATTAGGGGATAAATATTGTGGATAAAAACCCTAATGTGAGACAGGGACCATAAGCTACAAGCTGCCAACATCATGAAGTAAGGTTGCCACGGTTTGTCATTGTGTCATATCATTTTGACATTTGCGATTGATAATTTGACAAATGTAAACAATAAAATGAAAATTTCCTAATTTCATGCGGATGACACCGCACGGGAACAGCTAGTATATAAATAAGTAGCATTGAAAGTGTTGTAATGATAAATATACCTTGCATGTAAATAATTACATATTCAATACGGAAGGACGTAAAATAACACCTAAGGTCGCTATTTGATCGTTTTAATTACATGTTATATAACCACGATTATCATGTGTACAAGGTCTTACATAAACGAACATAGATCGTATTGAAAAACGAAATTGTGAATAGATCTAAAAATGTTTACGATGTAATCAAATATTCATTTACTAGCTTTCGCCACTCCGTCTGCGTGGGATTAAAAAAACAAAAATGAATAGCCGATGTGTTCTTCCAGACTATCCTCTACATGAATGCCAAATTACATCGAAATCCGTTCAAAAGTTTAGGCTATAAACTCTAACAAACATCCATCCATCTAGAATTTCCCATTTATGATATTAGTAAGATTTTGTTTCCTAATCGATTAGTAGTTTTTGGATCATCACTAAAGTACAGTTGATTAGAAAAGTGCGACAATTTTTTTTACACCTTTTCTTAAGGTGCTTCTGCGATATCGTAACAACGGCGGATCCAAAGGGTCATGGGGTCACGACCCTCTTGACGAAATATATTTATATATTTTGCCAAGCTCTTGACTTAACCATGACTATGTGACCCCCTTCCGTCCCGAGGCCAAAGCTGGATCCGCCCTTGTATCGTAACCTCGGTTATTGTGATCGTTCTGAGTTTACAAAAGCAGAGAAAGCAATTAAAATATTATACTCCAAATATATTTCAAATTCAATTTCAGAAGTGCTTCTTTGTTATTTGCTTCCGTCATTATATATTACCGTTAAACTATTTTTTTTTATTAGATGAATTTCGTTTTTTTACACATGTAAAATTAGCAACTGGTCTGTAAAAGCTAGTTCTATTTTCTTTTAAATTTTATAAATAAATTGGCTTGACGCATGACAAGGTATACCGCAAAAATCCTTGGTTAGATCGAACAAAAAAACTTTCGTCTGGCGATAGGCCAAGCGATTACTTACGAGGTTCGGTTTCATCGTTAATATATTGGATTTTGTTTTGATAGAAACTTTTACGCCTATGAATCTTTATTCTGATATACCATGTAATGAATCAAATACTTTGAAAGTCATGTTAGTAATAGTATAGTGATATTTTATTTTAATACAAAGATTTTTATAGACAATAAGACAATCATAATACAATAAGACATAGAGTTTGTAGCCTAAACAACTTAACGAATTTCGATGGAATTTGGTAGAGATGTTGAGGATAGTCTGGAATAATAGATAGGATACTCACTCTTGTTTTTTAATTTCACGCGGACGAGGTCGCGGGCAAAAGCTAGTAATCGATACTTTCATATTAATTTTTCTATCGCAGTTTTTTTTATTTTAATTTATTAAACAAAAGTTTATTCCAAAGTATGACTTGTGTGCATGAGTGTACCATACGTCCTTCCTCAAGGCCGTAACAGATAAAACAATGTTGCATAATAAAATAAAACACGACCTTTTTGGTGTGACTATTTTTAACTAATATACATTGCATTGCTTAGGCAACAATAACATCAAGATAACAACCAAGTCCAAGGCTCTAGACAGAGACGGGCGTCAACAGTCTTCGAAATACAGTCTCAAAGTAACCATGTTAATGCCCCCTCTCCTTGTAAAAACTGGGCGCTGTAGTAACATCGCCCAGGGCGGTGTTTTGACAACCAGTATTAGATACAGCCTTGATTGATCATAGTTATCAATCTCTTTTATCTAAACATTTCAAGGTCCTTTAATATAAATATAGGAAGTGTTTAGAAGTGATTTAATTATATTTATATATTCTAACAACTGTTTTGTCAGAGATTAAGGTATTTTTGTAGATGTTACCGAGATATATTTTTACCTATGTTAAAATAATATTGAGTTTCAATTTGACATAGAACTATTTTTATCATACTGGCTAATAGTGCGGCCATCTTTATTTTATTTTCCCTTCAAACACAAGAGAAATTTCATAATGCTGCTAAATCTGATCAAGATACAAATACTTGATAATAGTACAGTCAGTTTCATAAATGTGTTTACAAAACTGTAATGATAATTTCTCTACATCTTTTATTACAAAAATATGGTACACACTTATTCACCAATCTATACAATAATATAACAAACTGTAAACACACTACTTTGTGACACAGGATGTCAGCAATCACAGCATATTTTAATAATTAGCCCTATACTTATGACACATTTTAGGCTATATATTTTCAGGCTATTAAACTTAGGGGTAAATAATTAGAAAAAACCATAATTTGGGAAAGAGACCATATAGTACAAGCTGTCAACATTAAGGAAGCAAGATTGTTGAAGGCTTTTGTCATTTGAATTTTAGAATTGTGAACAATAAACTAAAGTTTTATATAATTTCATGCGGAAGCCGCATGGGATCAGCTAGTAATATATATTTATGGCCATTATAAATACCGTAGGCTTTAGAGTTTGGTAATTTTATAACATTTATCGAGCTGACCATTTACCATAACTGTACTTATCTCTATAGAGTTGTCAATAAAGTATGCTTATATTTCCCACAGTACACTGAACATGCAACATAAATGCACATCTATACTACATAAATCATGCAAAATAAGTGCATAGAGCAGTGAGTAAACTACCCAGTATAACAATAGACAGTGCCTGTTTAAGCCATCCAACGACAGAACGGACACCATCGGTGACTTCTCCCGGTACATCAACACTGGTGGACTCTATCAATGAACTCCAACGTGAACGGAGAGCTGCTTGCGCCGCAAACGACGCCATCACACGCACTGTCCGTACTACAACCATTATAAGTGTCATAGTATCATTTTATTGTTGTAGAAATTTTCTTTCACAGTTTTGGGACTCTAGTTCAACTCCACAACTAGTTTATCTTGTGTTAAATGTTATTAGTCTTTTATGCTTTTAATTTTTGTTAAGTTGTTAATACAATTGTTATTTGTATTGTGTTTAATTTACTAGATTTGATTAGAAAAATAAATTCCAAATATTTCGATAACATTTTTTGTGCAGCCTTGAAAAGGTTGTGTTTAAACTATTCAGTGACATTTGATTTTCTTTGTTTACATAAGTTTTTCAATCTTAAACTCTTATAAGTTTATCATTTTATTATTTATATGCACAGAATCACTAGAAGGTCATTTCCCGAAGACCACTTTATGTCACATTCCGGAGTTTTCTATGTCTATTATTGGCACACGAAATTCGCGACGTCTTAAACACCAGTAGACACAAAACGAATGTAAATACGTATTTTCACTAACAGGAATTTTTAAACTAGGTCTGCGCAGTGCCGTACACAGAATGGCAATGTTCTCTGTTAGGTCAAGGCACTTGAACGCCTATTTTGGCTCGCTACTTTAATATACTAATAAATAAATACACAATGGCTTTGATAACTTCTACTGACATTTCATTCCGAGCGACACAGTTTCTTAAAACTGTAGCATGATTGTAACGTTGTATTCCTTTCATCTTTAATTTAATTTGTAAAATAAATATAAATGACAAACTTACCTAACAGATTTAAAAATTGGTGTGTTGGACAATAGATTTTTTATAGACTTACACTTGATACAATTTAACAATTGTTTAATTTACATATATTTAAATATTTATTTCGTATTCGAACGAGTAAATTAAAACTTAAGACAAGCACCACCCACAAACGGAATACATCAATCCGTACTGTCAATTTTTTTATGTCAAATTCGATCGGTTGCTTGTCGATTGTCAAATGTGTTTCGTTCCGTTTCACCATTATAATAATTTGAAGCACACTATTTTTCCTTTTTTTCTCCAAAAGAAGTTCTTGGTTGATAATAAAACGTTTAAAAAATAGCTTAAAAGAATAAAAAGTGCATGGAATATAACAGAAAAATCATACCGTTCGATTTTCAAACTTCATATAGCTTACATAAATAAAATAAAACAGACAAAGGTTTAAGTTTAAAAATGTTTATTAATTTTGGCACCATGTTTATGAAATCAAGTGAAAATGCAAATGCATTATGAATTTAAACAGAAATCAAAAAGGAAAGAATTTACTTCTATGTGTTACCAAACATCTTTACAGTAATAATCTCCTTCATAATCATACCAATCAACTATTTTTTTATCATGCCACATAAAAACACCTTTTAAATTTGGCGAAGCATCCATTATTAGATAGAGTATTGTTTGGGCTGCCTCATCTGCTTCTAAATCTCCTCCACCATTTGCCATATCTGTCTTCACATGTCCAGGGTGAACAGCATTTATAGAAATGTTTTTATTTTGATACTTTCTCTGCTGGACCATAGTTAAAGCTAACATCGCTGTTTTAGAAACTCTATGCTCAGCATGTTTACCTTCATCCGCAAAATCATCTTTATTAAAAGTTCCATTTCGTACACTTCCAAGATATTCTTCGACAAATTCGTTGATTTCTTTTGTTGTTAAATCCTTTTTTTGTAATGTTTCAAGCCATTTTTTATTTTTTAAATTTGATAAATGCCCACATGCGCTCGAAACATTAACAACTCTGGCGCCATCTGTTAGCAATGGATATAACCACTTTTCGATCGATAATAGACTCTGGTAATTTATCTCAATATTACGTTTTGCAGCCTCATACGTTGGGTAAATTTCATTCCATTCTAGTATTGCAGCATTATTTACTAGGACATCTAACCCACCGTGTTTTGTTTTAATGTAATCAGCGAAATCTTTAATACTGTTTTCATCACTTACGTCAAGCAGATGGAATTCGGGATGTAAATCTAGAGCTTTCAACTTTTCTACAGCTTCTAGGCCTCTTTTTTGGTCTCTCGCCGTTAAATATACTACGCCATCGAATTTTAAACAAAGCCCTTTAACTATGGAAAATCCTAAGCCTTTGTTAGCACCTGTTACAACAGCAACTTTAGACGCCATTTTGACGTCTATCAAAGTCAAACTTACTCGTGATACTGCCGGAGAAAACAGACATTTATTTACACAACAATATGAATATCGAGTTCATTGTACTGAGTTAATTAATAATATAGCTTTTTTTCTCTTTATATCTAAATTCCAAATAATCTATAACCTCCAATTGTAAACATTATTATCTTGTCATTGCAGTGTCGTTATAATTGTGTGGTGTTTATGTTTTGCATGTTAACGCCTGTGAGAATTGTAATAGCAATTTTGCTTTGCCACTTCATTTCAAAATAACAATTAACACAAAAAGTATTAAATTAGTGTAACATTGATGCAATTAATTTCGATTGATAAAACAGAAGAATAATCAACTGCAAATAATTCTGACATTCCAGTTCGGAAATCAGACTAGACAAACATTCACCGAGTGAAATATAATTCGATTTTAAAGCAATTTTTCTGCAACGGTACAAATCTGATTTTAAGACTAGTCAGAAATAAAGTAAAAAGAAATCGTAACGTTGTTTCTGAGATTCAATTTGCCGTTGAGATAGGACGGACTTTGTACCGAGATCAGATATTGTCTCTTAAAGTAAACCGCAATAAAATCAAACGAAAGACATTTTAGATAAACGTAAATCTGATAAATTTAATTTAAAAAAAATCATATAAAACAACAACACATATCTTGTATATAAGAATGAATATTTGTTTGTGTTTTTTATTGAATGTTTTTAGTCACCTTCAGTACGTTTCTTAGTTCTTGTAGCAAAGATTAATGATGCGTAGAGGCGTCTATAAACAAGAAAATTATGAGATTTAATGTTGATAGCTATAAAGCTTGTGGGGTCCTGAAGTCTGGATGAATCGTGTAAAAGAGGTTATGTGTAAGATATTATTGAATTATGATTAAGGCTGAATTATGGAATAATATATAGTAGTAATGAACAGAAATATGTTGAACTAGCCGTTCCCGTGCGGCTTCATCTGGATGAAATTCTCAATTCCAAATGTCAAAGTTACCGTTACCATAATAACCTTGCTTTCTCAATGTTGGCAGCCTGTAGTTTATAATCCCTTTCCTATGTGAGGTTTTTACCAATTTATTTACCCCCTAAGTTTACCTAATAGCGTGAAAATATTAAGTCTATAGCGTGTCGTAAATGCAGGGCATTTTATTAAAAAAAATAATTATTCAAAACTATGCTGTGATTCCTGACATCCTACGCCATGAAGTAATGTGAGTTTACGCTTTATTATATTAATACCGATACAAGCCATTATTCGTCTATTTCCTTACTTCAAAGTAAACCTCTACAATGTTTCTCCAGACGTATCACAAACGACAATATTACCAATGTAATGGATTGCAGCTTATATTGGCTTTCGAATACAAAGGATTTATTTTCCTTTCCTTTAAAGTTAAACTTGGACTCTCCATCAATAAGTTAGACCTAAGCTTCTCTAAATGGGATTTTAGTCAAATGACGATCTTCAGGACATAATTTATTCTCCTCAACTGTTGTGCGTTTGTCCATTGTTTCGCTTATTTAACCGTTGAACTGTTGTAAATAAAAATCGAGTAGTGTAACCTCCATTTAAGTTTATAGGAATCAAAGCAAGACTAAACAGTTGTGCGATAGTATAGTTAAAGGTGTGCACAAGGTCTTAATTCTTAAGTCATTGATCAGATAATAACTAACATGACTTTGTTATGGTCTTCCGAGAAATTCAAATATAATTGCCCGATTGTCGATTTTTAATAGAATTTTTAGACTTTGTTTTTATACTCATCATTACAATCATCACCAGCTCACTATATGCCCCCACCGAGAGGCTCGGAGCCTCCTAATAAGGGGTGACTAGGCCATAGTCAACCACGCTGGCCAAGTGCGGGTTGGTTGACTTCACACATATCTTTGAATTTCTTCGCCGATATGTGCAGACATCACGATGTTTTCCTTCACCGTAAGAACGTCGGTTAAATTATGTACGTATGAAAATTCGAAAAATCGAATATCAGATTAGTACATGACGGGATTCGAACCCAAAACCTGTAGATTACAAGTCAAGTGCTTAAACCACTGAACCATCGACCCTCTTTGTACTGTATCTGCTTTAATTTGTAAGCGTCAAAGGTATATTTACCTTTATTAGGTTGGATAATTCGTTGTCCGTCGGCAAACAGTTTTTAACCTAAAGAAGCGCAGTGCGGGTTCGTAAAAGGCAACTCCTTAAGCGACCTTAGAATTTTATTCCGCAAATATTTGATTATACTCTTAAAATATTCTCACAGCTTCTACAAACATATTAATATGTCTGTCGAAATATTTCTTTTTTTAGTTACGTTGTTTCTTAAAATATAATTTAGTTCGAAGTATATCTGAGGTCAATTATTACCATAGTAATTATTGTGAATGGCCAATCTATCTATACATATAATAAAATTGGAGTGTCTGTATCAAAAGAGAAATTCCACATTTCGGGAAGATGTATTTGCGTTGCAGATAATAAAAATCGCGTTTATAAATTTTTTGTCTGTCTGTCCGGAAGCCGCTTTTGTTACGGGTAATCTGTGAAACAACTGGGTCGGTTACGACAGGACTTTCATTAAAGGGTAGCTGACATAGACGGGTATATTATAGGTTACTTTTCTATCTTAATATTGCGTGGATAAGGTCGCGGGCAACAGCTAGTCAGAAATATATTAACTTATCGAAGAATTTATAACCTCAATTTAGAGTTTACTTTTTCGTAAAAGATATTTTTTATTTATATTTGTTATTAACTTTTATCTTTGTTATTGAATATTTTAACCTTGATTGAGTTTATTGAACGCATCCTTACCTGGGTTCGGTTATGCGTAAAAAATATGCAAATCAAACCAGTATCTAATTATCTGCAACATGACAGATATATAATGTACACTAATAATAGAATTGGAGTTTCTGTATCTATTATCTCATATCTTTAGTTTCTTTTTTACAATATAATATATAAAATAAAATAAAACACATTATATAAAAAAATAGAAGTCCACGGGCTGCGGAATCCGATGACTCAAGCAGCCAGTGGTCAGGACTGCAGACAGGAACCTCCTCACTATTCGTGCGGTTTCCAAAATAACCGCCTTTTGTATCGGGCCCTTAATCCAACTGTCTAGCGAGAGCTTCTTGAGGTGTTGGTCGAAGCTCTTCGCTGTTAGCCCGTGTCTGTATCTATATTATTACTATAAAGATTTGTATTTTTGTATGTATTGAAATAACTTCATAAATTTCATAAATTCTTACACCATTAGAAAGCTGTTATCAGTGAGTAACTTGGCTTATGCCTTTTATTGATTTACTTATTTTTTTAATTGTGGGTTTATAATAATAATATTTTTATCAAAAGACATTGTCTTTAACAGTCGATAGCAAAAGATTTGTAGAAACTAGTCAGTCGTTTTCTTACAAACGTGTTTTGGTGCGATTTGTCTTAAGGTAAATGGAATAAATTTTACATTGCTCGTAAATAGAATAAGGACATATAAAGGGTGAATAAAGTTACACCATCACAGTTTTATTGTAGTCGGAATGTTGATGAGTGTATGTTTATGTTGTAATGTAATAAAACTGTTTATTATAGCAGAAGGACAAAAAAGCAAGCGGTTTTCATCAAATTAGCGAAATCACTGCTTCAAATAGAGATTTGGAATAACTTTTTTTAATATCATTATGTGGCCAATAAACAAGCGGCCACCTGAGTCCGCCAAAATGGGAAACGACCGCTACCCATAGACATTCGCAATAGCGGATGCGTTGCCTACCTTTTATCGACGGAAGAAGAGACGCAAATAAAGAGGATATTTCCCCTTTCTATGCGTGACTTGCACCATCGAATCCAAGTTCCCTTCCCATCCTTTTTATATTAGAAATTAGGTGGGAAGGAAAAGGCATCACACTCATCAGACGGAACGCGGAATTGCTTCTACTTCACGCCTGTTTTCTGTGTGGTCGTGATATTACACCAGGACGAGCTGACCCATTCGTGTGAAGATGTTAAAGCGGGCTCTACCACTGTTATGTTTAATGTGTTGTGTTAAAGGAAGGGTAGGGGAATAAAATTGGTCTCTGGCAAGATGGCGCTAGTTAGCTGTCATAATTAAGTTTGTCTTATGCCCTTCAGGTCAAATAACTTTGACTGTAGACCGAACATTGGAACAACATTTTCATGTAAACTCCAAATTACTTTCAAATTTGGAATTCTGTCAGATTGTAAGCGGCTAACGAAGTAAAGAATCGTTTCAGTTTATACACTCTTAGATTACAGTTATATTTCTCCTTTCAAAGGGAGTATAATAAAATTATTGGAAATTGAATTAACATGGTAACATTTTAAAATATATCTCCCTACGTTTTAGAACAGATAATTCGTTATGGGGGCATTCCTTTGAGCTTGGTAATGTTTTTAACCCGACGTTTAATATAATGAGAGAGGCAGCGAAGTGGGGCTTGCGGGGTACGGGGTTAATTGGGTCTCGTAAACTGCGTTTAAAGTTTTTACCTTACCTTGTTCAAAAGTGTGTATTTTAGAAGAATATTTAAGATAAAATATTACTTCTATTTCATTTTATTTAGGAACTATATTAAATATATCAAATTTAAAAAACGAAATAGGAACGTTTAAAATACGTTTAAAAAAATGTCTCACGAAATTTTAAACAGTATCTAATTTCCGTTATTTTATCTATTTGGGGTAATTCTAGTCAAATCTTGATATCTGTAATTTCCGTAATAAGCAATCATCTTTCTCCGTATCTTACTCCTGTAGTCGTGTAGCAGGTTTTTGTACTCCAAATAACTCTATCATACGTCATCTCAGTCATCACTTCATCATGTCCTTTACACAATCCATCTCTTTCTATCCTCTACCGGTGTACCACACTCATAACTAACGTTCTTGTAACATGCGATTTATCCCTCCTCATAACATGCCCATACCATGCAAATCTTTTATTAATAATAATCATCGTCAATGCTAAATTTAAATTATTAATTAATTAACTAGATTTATTAAAATTAATTTATTAATCTATACTATTATAATAAAGCGTAAACACACACTTTGTTACCTAAGATGTCAGCAATTACAGAAGATTTTTGAATTATTCTTTTTTTAATAAAAAGCCCTACACTTACGTTACGCTTTAGGCTATATATTTTCACGCCATTAAACTTTGGGGGGTAAATATTTTGGATAAAATCCTAATGTGGGAAAGAGACCATAAGTTGCTGCCAACATCAAGGAAGCAAGATTGTCAAGGTTTGTCATGTCATGTCATTTTGATATTTGACATGTAAACAATAAAATAAAATTTTCATAATTTTATGCGGATGAAATCGCATAGGAACAGCTAGTTAATTAATAAAAAATAATTACTTAATTAATTAACTTATAATTAATTTTGATTAATAAATTAATCAATCCGTCAATTAAGGGTAAGCAACGCATCTGCAATTGCGGATGTTTATAGGCAGGGGTCGCTTTCCATTTCGGTGGATTCAAGCCGCTTACTCGTTTGCCACCTTATAAAAAAATTCTAATTCTTTCAAAAGAAATTGATAATAATCTACATGTATTTTTACATAAGGAAGTGCAATTAAATTCTAACTTATGTGATTACATAGTGTAGAAAAATAAATCGACATGTAAAGGTAATTTAATATTTAATGTCGCATTCACACGAACTATACAATAATATGTAACAATAGACAATCTAGAGTACAAGGGCATTTCAATCGTTCAATGTAACATTGTGTACAGTCGAGGACATATATAACCTACCCATTTCAAGAATGATAACGCTCGCAATATAATCTACACTAATATTATAAAGAGAAAGATTTGTATTTTTGTATGTATTGTAATAACTCAAAAAGTACTGGGCCAATTTCAAAAATTCGTTCACCATTAGAAAGCCACGTTATCAGTAAATAACATAGTCTTTTTTTATAATTTTTTTTTAATTTCACGCAGGCGAAGTCGCGAGCAACAACTAGTTATGAATAACTAGCTTTCGCCCGCGGTTCCTACCGCATGAAGTAAAAGACAAAAACTAAAGTAAGTAGCCTATGTGTTCTACCAGATTAACCTCTACATGTATGCCAAATTACATCGAGATTCGTTCAGCAGTTTAGGCTACAAACTCTAACAAACATCCATCTAGACTTTCGCTTTTATAATATTAGTAAGATAGCAACAAATGAATGATAGTTCTTATGGTGTCTTGTGTGGAAGTCAATTTATTTCCTTGACTGTAACATAACCTCAAAATAGTTTTTCTCTAGTCTAATGTATATCTCTACATTTCGCTAATTAAACTAACGCATGTGACATTCGATAGATGTTAATACGAACTGAGGCTGAATCTATTCGCAATGTACGAGGTTGAGGTTTTTATTACAGAAAATAATCGTAAAACTTCGCATCTATACTATTATAATAAAGCGTAAACACACACTTCTTTGTTGCCTAAGATGTCAGCAATTACAGCATATTTTTGAATAATACTTTTTTAAATTAAAAGCACTACACTTACGTCACGCTTTAGGCTATACATTTTCACGCCATTAAACTTAGGGGGTAAATATTTTGGATAAAAACCCTAATGTGGGAAGAGACCATAAGTTGCTGCCAATTTCAAGGAAGCAAGATTGCCAAGGTTTGTCATGTCATGTCATTTTGACATTCGCTAATGATAATTTGACAAATGTAAACAATAAAATATAATTTCATGCGGATGAAGCCGCACAAGAACAGCTAGTTATTTATATAATAGGTGTATATTGCTTTAACTCACTATTACAATTAAATACTAAAAAAATTGCTACTTAAACATAATTTGCATGTAATTTGCATATACACTAGCGCTTTTTAAAAAACATATTGCTTTACAAAAAAGAACATAAAACAATACATGACTTTTGACTTCTGATATAAATTAATGTATTATATAATTTTATTTAAAGGTAATAATTCTTTATCTTTACAAAAACTTACATATACACACCCACATACGCATGCACACGTCCACACACACACAAGCATCCAAGCACATTCATGTGAATACAAACAATACACTAAATAGCTCATAACAAAATATTTATCTTTTTATGTATATCTCTCATCTTATTTTGTAACCATGTATTTTAAATTCCGCAAGACAATCGTTAAAAGAAGACGCTACCTCCTGAAACACGGTTATTACTAGCTCAGGAGACAGAGTCCCACTAACGGTACTAAACTGTTTTAGATCAATAAAGATTTTTTTTTATTTCTTTTTATTATTTATTAAAAAAAATACATGAGTATGTATGTATGGATTTGAATGTTAGGCAGTAAAAGGAACAGATGAAAGGAGACTACATGTGACAGAAATGCGAATGGATAAAATACGAAATGAGTAAATTAGTGGAAGTTTGAGAGTAGCCCCAGTAGTAGAGAAGGTAAGGAGTAAAAGGTTAGCATGGTATGGGCATGTTATGAGGGATGAATCGTATGATACAAGGAGAACGTTAGTAAGTGTGGAAGGGTATATCGGTAGAGGTTGACGTAGAAATAGATGGATTGCGTGAAAGGTGACATGATCAAAAAGGCAATTTGACCGGAAAAATAATTCTGTAATAAATTAAAACAATATAAATTTAAAAAGTCTTTCTATCCGTTTCTATACAGTCGTATCTCGAAGCATAAAGTGTTGACTAACAACGCCTTCCCTTTGAAAATGTTTTAATAATTCAGGCTTAATTTAAAGGTGGCAGGTGACGTCTTTTGAAGTGTTGCCACTTGAGAAAATATGACGCAATGAAATGGGTTTCAATTTACCCCTAACATACCCTCGTTTCTGGCATCAACATATCTTGTAATTAAATTAATGAGTTATTTTATTACTAAATTACATCTTGTTAAAATGTTAACAAGTTTTTATAGCACTAGCACTACAAGTTGTGATCGCGACTTCGTTCACGCGAACTTAAAAAAAATTAAGTTATAAATATAGGTTATGTTTACTTATGTCAGCGTTCTGATAATAGATTTTTTAAAATCGGAACGTTACATACAAAAAAGCAAATAAAAACTGTAGAAAAATGCTTTGTAATAAAACCTAAGCATATTTTGTAATATACATGACAATCTCTACATATAATAAGATTAGAGTGTCTGTAATATCAAAAGAAGAATATTTAGATTTCGAAAAGATCTTGTATTTGCTTTGCTGATACGAAAAACGCATTTAAAATTTTCTTGTCTGTCTGTCTGTCCACAAGTTGCGTTTGTTCCGGGTAATCTGCGAAACGGCTGGGCCGATTTCGACCGGGCCTTCACTGAAGGGTAGCTGACATAGACGGGCATATTATAGGATACTTTTTTCATTACTTAAATGTTACTATACGTCCATTTGTCACTTGTTATGGTAAAAATGTAGAAAACTCACGTAGAAATATCACTGCATACCTCGGCTGACACCGACGTCAAAGTAATAATAATTGTACAATATAGACATAACAGCTACAATAAGGGACGCTTAAATAATTCAAGGATTTTCATTACTTTTTAGTGTATTGTTTTTTTGACAGTATTTTGTTTTCATTTTCTTTGGAAGTCGGTTTTTTTATTGTGTATATTGCGTGGACGAAGTCGCGGGCAACAGCTAGTAGACAATAAAATATAATTTTATGTTATAATTAAAACACTAACGTATTGTTGAGAATTAAACGATTTATTCCAAATTAGTTATCTTTTTATTCATCTCTCTGACTTAACAACAACACGTTTCCATGGTAACCGCTTACAATTTTATATCCAAAGAGTATCAAAATTATAAAACATGTCACAAATTAAAAAGCTAATTATCAAAGAATATTTACAGTATATTTACGTAACAGTATTTTTATAGTCTGTTATATTCAATTTAATTGGTGCTTCAACATTGAAAGCTATGTTCATGTAAATAGTTTGTGATTTTTAGTACAAGGTTGGATTGATATGTCACATTGCGTTCAATTTAATACGGTCTGTGTTTAAATCGTAGCTAAATTGTACAATAAGTGCTCACACACGTTCGACTAAACTATCGCACAACTGTTTAGTCTCGTTTTGATTCCTATGAGCTTATATAGAGGTGCGTACGTATTTTTATTGTGCAACTAAACAGTTGAGACGAAACAGTTTAACAGTGGTAGAGCCCGCTTTAACATCTTCGCACGAATGGACCGGCTCGCCAGTAATACAATACAATAGCAATTCCGCCTTTCGTCTGATGAGTGCGGTGCCGGAGGCCTAATTTTAGTCACTCTCCCTTTCCACCCTTTTCTTAAGAGGAAAGGAAGGGAAGGAAAAGTGGATTTGACGGTGGAGGAAACGCATAGGAAGGAGAAATGTCCTTTTTATGTGCGTCTCCTTCTCCGTCAATCAAGGGTTGGCAGCGCATCTGCAATTGCGGATGTCTATGGGCAGCGGTCGCTTTTCATTTCGGTGGATTCAGGTGGCCGCTTGCTCGTTTGCCACCATATGTTATATAAAAAAACAATACTTCATTTAAGGCCGGTTTCCTATCTACATTTAACCATTCGTGTTTTAATTAGATACATTCATGAAATGCGTGTCCGAACTACGTAACTAAATAAGTCATCATCATCAACTTGCCCTTATCCCTTATGGAGGATCGGCACAGTATGTGCTGCTCTTCCATACATCGCTATCAGCCGTATCTGAATCCACTCCCTTCTTAAGCATATCCTCTTTCACACAATAAGTAAATAAGTGTTTGGTAAAATTATTCAAGGCCACAAGTTATGAATAATATATTTTTTTAAGATTACGAGATTATAATTCACAGTAAATTCTACCTCTGTTGAGATAAAAATCTTCATTACGAAGGAAGCATGTGTAATGGGTGTTTTTAACAAGAGATCTAATCTTAGTATCCGAATTATACCAACAATTAATATCATAACCTCTTTAACATCCTGACTGTAATTGTGTTATCATTTGAATACTAATTGTAACATTATAATAGTGGTTATGATAAAAAATTGCACCTTGTATAAAAATCTTAATTTTTAAAACCCAAAACATTTGAGATTTACTAGTTTCAAGCACGTAGAATTGAAGAGACAAAAACAAGCTTATGTTTTCTTCCAGACTATTACCATTGGACAATTTTTTTATACTACCCATATTGGACAACAGAAAAAATGTGGTGTACAAAATAAAAGACGTGCGTGTTGTCGAAGATGTATAATCCGACTAAATACAGATCTCTAATACTCACAGGTATAATGTTATAAGTAGTGTTATAATTATTGCTACCTACATTACACTCTACATCTATGCCAAATTTCATCGAGATCCGTTCAGCAGTTTAGACTCCAAACTTTAATAAACATATATCCATCTTAATTCTCGCATTTATAATATTAATAAGATAGGATTATCTTAATGACGTCATAGTGTAAAAATTAGTTCAAATGGTTAGTGCAATTCTTTCCCCTTTTTAATTAGTTTATTGACAGTTTTATATCTAGTTCAAGGACAAATCAAAAATAGCACCTCTTATCTGACATTTAGTTGTTTTTATTACAGACTAGCTTTCGCCTGCGTGGAATTAAAAAAAAAGTGAATAGCTTATATGTCCTTCCAGACTATCCTCTACTTCTATACCAATTTTTTTCGAAATCCGTTCAGCCGTTTAGACTACTAACACCAACAAACATCCATCCATCTAAACTTTCGCATTTATAATGTTAGTAAGAAGTAAGTTTTAATCCATCTATCAATTCTCTGTACTAATATAATAAACCGTAAACACACACTACTTTGTGGCGTAAGATGTCAGCAATCATAGCATATTTTTGAATAGTTATTTCTGTAATTAAAAGCACTACACTTGCGACACGCTTTAGGCTATGTATTTTCACGCCATTAAACTTAGGGTGTAAATAAATTTGAAAAAATACCTCATGGCGGAAAGGGCCATAAACTACAAGCTGCCAACGTTAACTTTGACATTTGTAATTGACTGAATAAAGTTTTTATAGTTTCATGCAGATGAAGCCGCACGGGAACAGCTAATTTATAAAAGCTGAAGTATTTTTAAAGAAATTCATTTGATCACATGACAATATTAGTCATTACAAGAAAGGGTAATTCCATAAATACTTATTTAAACTTTCGTTGTCCATTTATAGTTATGGAATGCTTTTGTCTCGAGCATTTTTTTTCATACGTCTG
>NW_013525303.1:1019518-1029097 GCF_000836215.1 Papilio polytes | reverse complement strand
AAAAAAAAATATAAACTGAGTAGCCTATGTGTTCTTCTGGACTATCCTTTAATTCTATACTAAATTTTAACGTAATCCGTTCAGCGGTTTTGGCTACAAACTCTAACAAACATCCATCCATCTAAACTTTCACATTTATAATATTAGTAAGAAGTCAGATATAATATTATTAAGATATGAAAGTTTAGATAGATGGATGTTTGTTAGTCTTTATAGCCTAAACTGCTGAATGGATTTCGATTAAATTCGAGACAGATGTAAAAAATAGTAGGAGAGCACATAGGATACTTACTTTTTTAAAATTCTATGCGAACAGAGTCACTGTGGAAAGCCAGTTAGATAAATATGTGATGCCAATAATTATTATAGATAAGACGAAATATAATTTAAAACCCTGTAATTTGCCATTCTAAAGATCAAGGTATTTAAGTAGAAGCCGTTTTTATTCCTTTTAAATCCTTCCAAGGTAACTTCTGGGGAAGTATCGATTAAATTCCTATATATATATATATATATTTTTTCTAACGGATGTAAAAATGTTGTCGACCTCTGGTTTACTCGCAGACGGTCTGTGCATCTTTGTCCTTAAACTTGGCAATATCGACCGACAGTCGGAGCAAACACGACCACACTCATTGACGTGATTGTAAATAATTTATCGTCGTAAATCGATATTGTTTTATTCGAATCGATTTTTGATACTGGCAGTTGTATTTTTTTCTTAATAGACTTTAAGTGATTTAAAAATATTCAAATTTGGAATCGTTTTGTAATAGACGTTTTTGTTAGTGTTTTGTTTGTTTTTTATAGTCATTAAAATTATTTAGTTGTTTTATTTTTTTTTTGTAAAAATGTTAAAATTCAGGGTAGTAAATTATTATTAAGTGTTTAGTAATTAGTGTCAAGTTTATCAAACTAAGGAAGTTTAATGGTTTCGTGAGTAAATTATTAGTTTATTATTGTGATTATTTTGGTATAGTTAAATAATTTTATTATGGAAATAGTTGTATCATAGTTTTTTAACATATACTTAGCTTTAGTCCCGTGACTCGGTCCGCGTGGAATTAAAAACAAAAGTGAGTAGCCTATGTGTTCTTCCATACTATTTTGTACATCTACACCAAATTTTATCGATCCGTTCAGCCATTTACAAACTCTAACAAACATTCATCCATCCATCTAAACCTTCGCATTTATAATATTAGTAAGATCTAATCTGAAGCACAAAGCTAAGTCGAAAAAAGGTCGTTAGAAATCTTATGTTCATGTTTCTCGTGTTGTTATTTTTATAAAATGACATCATCATCATCCACTTGCCCTTATCCCTTAAGGTGGGTCGGCACAGTATGTGCTGCTCTTCCATACATCTCTATCAGCCGTCATATCTGAATCCACTCCTTTCTTAAGCATATCTTCTTTCACACAATCCATCCATACTTTCTTCGGTCTTCCTTTGTAGCCATCCACATTCAATCTCAACACTTTCTGGTTTATGTCCCCATCATTTCGTCATTTTTAATTTTTATAAAATGACATAAGAATTAAAAAGTTATCAATTCACATAAAAAGTATTAAGAGTAAAGTAAGGTTGACAAAAGATATTTAGTTATACATTTGTTAATGGTAAAAATTTGTATATTTAATTCAGATTGATCAAATGGGAAATTAATTATAATCCACTTGTATCGTACTCAGATATGTTTGATTCACCTTCGCATCATCAGCTCAAGTTAACAAACATCCATCCATCTAAACTTTCGCATTTATAATAATCATAAGACTAGCTGTTCCCATGCGACTTCATGCGTATAAAATTATAAAAAAATCATTTTTTTGTTTCCATTTGTCAAATTATCAATTGCAAATGTCAAATAACATGACATGACAACCTTGCTTCCTTGATGTTGACAGCAACTTATATTCTCTTTCCCACATTAGGGTTTTATCAAAATATTTAACCCTAAGTTTAATGGCGTGAAAATATATCGCCTAAAGCCTGACGTAAGTGTAGGGCTTTTTATTAAAGAGTTATTCAAAAATATGCTGTGATTGCTGACATCTTAGGCAACAAAGATGTTTGTGTTTACGCTTTATTATAATAGTATAGATAAATACTAGTACAGTATTGTATTTTCCATGGTCAAAATGAAGTATGTGCTTAAATTTCTAAGTCACTTTTATCCTGATAGGGGGCGATATGAGTGTTGAAATCGGTGACCACACAATCTCTTAAATGTTTCGTCCTATGTCCTCAGATCTACTTTTACAAGTTATGGAACAGGTTTTTTTTTAGCTATAAAATGATCTAAAAAGATGCAATAGCTTAGAAAATTATTCCACTAAGTTGTTTATTTTGTTATTTTTTTTAAGAGGAAATCTTCTTTGGCATTTTAAAAATACTAGTGTTTAGTCCGCGATTCCGTCCGCGTGGAATAAAATAAAAACAAAATTAAGTAGCCTATGTGTTCTTCCAGACTATCCTCTACATCTATCCAAATTGTATCGAGATTCGTTCGGCAGTTTAGACTACAAAATTTGCTAATTCCGTTTTTTTTTTGAACTAGTTGTTGGGTCAGACTTCGTTCTGACTAAATTAGGTATCATAAAAACTGTGACGTGAAATGACTGATTAAAACATAATTTAATGATTATTAATCAGAGATTTTAAAATTCATATAAATACCAAGGTTGAATTTTGCGACCTTTTATGTATTCAAATCGATTATGTTTGCTAACTTAACTATTAACTTTGTGTCGTTTACTGTTTGTTTATACGAAAATGTTGACAAACATGTTTATAGTTATATATTACCTTTTAAAAAACTACCGGTATTTCTATTATCAGGAAGATATTAACGCAAAAATTAAAGTAATGCTTGACTTTTAAAATAGATACGGTATTTGAATTGCATATTTTATTGTTTAGATACATATAATAAAATTAGAGTGTCTGTTTGTAATATTAAAAGTTTCGTATAACGAAAAAAAGCACTTAAAAAAATTTTTGTCTGTCTGTCTGTCCGCAAGCAGCACTTGTTCCGGGTAATCTCCGGCTGGGCTGATTTCGTCCGAGCTTTCACTGAAGGGTACCTGACAGGCACATTATAGGCTACTTTTTATCTTAATGTTGTGTGGACCAAGTCGCGGGAAACAGCTGGTAGACAATAAAAGATTATTTTATGTTATAATTAAAATACGGACCACGGCTAGATTATAATAATTTACAATATATTTACTTTATCGCTTCCTACATTCGGAATCTACGTAAATATTATACAAAATTCTAATACAAATATAGCCGATGACGTTACGTAGAGGTTCTCAGGAATATTCGTGATAGATCCTGGTTCGTTAACGTAGCTCCTGAACTTGCCAATTTCTTTATTTTTTTATGAGCGCGTACTCAACTTTGACAAAACTGCACTGTTTAGTCTAGATTTTATTACTATGAGCTTATATGGAGAGCATACTACTCGATTTTTAGTTGTGCAACTAAACAGTTGAATTGGCTGCGAAACAATCGACAATTTGTTGTAAAAAAAACATTATGCGATAGTCGATTGTCCGAATAAGACCGAGAAATTGAATATAGATTTAAAAGTAGGTTTACCAGGTCTTTTTTTTTATTTTGTAAAGATACCTAATTGTAGTTAAAAATTGTTAAAACCGTCTTTTCACCCGTAAAGCGGATAATTTGAAGTAGATATAGCAATTAATATATTTCCACGAAGTCTTCACCATGACGATATGTTCCTTTTAATGACTAAATTGCCTTAATTAAGTATGCCATTAACTAAATGTTTCGCCATTCAATCAAATGTCATAACTTGAGCTGTTATTATAATTAAAAAAGTATATATATTTAAGCATAATGCGAAAATAAACGGAACAGTGTGCGCGGTTCCTCTTACATTCGGTTCCACCTAGCTCAGGTTTGTTTCTGTTTTCTTACGCTTTCGTACTTTGTTGCCGGAGGCCCAACTTTAGTCCCTTTCCTTCCCACCCTTTTTCTCATAAGGATGGGATGGAAAAGGAACATGGATTTGACGGTGGAGGAAATGCATAGGAAGAAGAAATATCCTCTTTATGTGCGTTTCCTCCTCCGTCGATTAAGCCATTGCGAATGTCTATGGGCAGCGCTCGCTGCGCCACTTTGGCGGATTCATGTGGCCGCTTGCTCGTTTGTTATCTTATAATATAAAAAAATACCATCTTTATACGAATAAATTCATGCTTTTATTATTATTAATAAAAAAAGAGAGCATCAAACATTATTTATTTGTACTTACGAGGTTTGCTTTTAGCTTAATTCCGTTGAATAAATATTTGTGTTACGTTTGGAACTCGTTTAAACGTGGAGGTCGAGTAAACAAAGCTAGTATTTGCTATTTGTATTATAGAATTTAATGTATTAATAACTGTTATTGAATGAATTACCATTTCATTAGTTGTTATACCTATACTAATATAATAAAGCGTGAAACATACACTACTTTGTGGCGTAAGATGTCAGCAATCACAGCATCTTTTTGAATTCTTATTTTTAATAAAAAGCCTTAAGTTATAAATATCACGCTATAAAACTTAGGGGGTAAATAAATTGGAAAAATATCTCCATGTGGGAAAGGGACCATAAACTACAAGCTGACAACATTAAGGAAGCAAGGTTATTATGGTAACGGTAATTTTGACGTTTTCAATTGAGAATTTGACAAATGTAAATAAAAATTAAAGTTTTTTTATAATCCCATGCGGATGAAGCCGCACGTGAATAGCTAGTCTTTAAAGAAAATAATAATCAACGTTTGAATTATTAACTTCTACATTATTTTATTTGTGTATCGAAGATCATACGAGAAATCTTTGAAAAATGATAGAAAAACAGTCTTATATGTAGATTTTCTTCCGTTAAAACCCATGGTAGTCATGTTCTCAACTACAGTTAATGATTTACAGATCAGCACACCGTTAACCGCAGATTAGTGAACTAATTCGCAGCTTAGCTCAATTTGTACCAAGTATATTTATTATCTGCGTTTCGTATTATGAACTGTATATCACCAGGTAGCTCGCGGCTTGTCGGCCTTCACAATTATAGCATCGCGTTAGCCGCGAGCTACACAGTTGATCTATAGCTCAATGCTTTAAACGCGTTGATCTATGGAGAGCAAAGTGTCACATCTCTTAGGCCATCCTCAAGTGCGATTATCCTGTTACCAAAGGAACTGACTTTAGACTTTGATATCGCAAAGCATGTCATGTACAGCTAGCAGAATAAATTAATAGACCGGTTCTCGTCACTATTAAAAACTAGATAATTTATTACGAATTAGGTACAATTGCTTATTGATGAGTGAGTTATAAAAAAACTATGTTTTTATTCTTCAGTTGACGTGCATCAAGTAGATTATGAGCTGGTAATAGTTTTTTTATTACATTTCTTACATTCAGTATGTAAATGATTTTTTTTTAAATATTATAAGTGCGAAACTTTGGACGGACATTTGTTAGAGTTTGTAGCCTAAACGGAAATTATCTGAATGAAATCTTCCATTGATGTATACTCTAGAAGAACACCTAGGCTACTTTATATTGTTTATTTTTAACTAGCTTTCGCCTGACTCCGTCTGCGTGCAATTAAAAAAACACAAGTGAGTAGTTTATGTGTTCTTCCAGACTATCCTCTACATCTTTGCGAAATTTCATCAAGATCTGTTCAGCCGTTTAGGCTACAAATTCTAACAAACATCCATCCATCCATCCATCCCTTTCGCATTTATAATAATAGGGAGACCGGAAAGTAATGTCGCTTTTTTGATATTAACTTCTAAGCCGGATCTGTCTGGCATTGTTGTGGTGCAGAACGTGTTTGGTTGGCAATTTTATATTAAATTATTTGGAAATAAACAAGTGATAATAACTTTAAAAATACTTTGTACACTTTCGAAATACACTATGAGCTAATAAAAGATAAGCAAATATATGCACAGAAACGACAATACTTTCCGGTCCCCCTAATATTAGTAAGATACACGTGGACGGCGTCGCTGACGTAACTAATATTGAAATAATACGTTATTTTTTAAAATAAAACGGTATTTGTTTCGATTAAAATACAACTTTGTTTTCTTGATTTATTTCCTTTTGTACTATTTTCTAATTTCAAACAAAACTATACCAAAACAAACCCATCTGCAAACACTAAGCACGTTTTATTTATGATGGAAGTTTCAGAATGTATGTAAAATTTCCACATGCTGTTTCCCAAAGCTTTTACACTTAGTTGCATTTTAAAGGATGCATTTTTGATTTATGACTGGAATTAAAAAACTTTTACGGGGCGTTATTTATTACTAAGTTTTATGCCTTTACGTGAATATCTTCGAGTTAAAAATATAAGAGAATATTACATACTGTACTCGTATATCTGCCTTTTTGAATACTAGTTTGGTCGTCATCTACGTCTATCTAATACGGGTTAACTTCACACATATCTTTAAATTTCTTCGCATATTCTTCGGCATAAGTCCCAACTTTTGTCCCTTGTCCTTCCCACCCTTTTTTATAAGTAAAGTATAGGAAAAGAATGTGGATTTTAAGGTGGAGGGAGACGCATAGAAAGGGGCAGTATCCTCTTTATGTGCGTCTCCTCCGTCGATCAAGGGTAGGCAACGCATCCGCTCTTGCGAATGTCTGTGGCAGTGGTCGCTTGCTCGTTTGCCAACTAATAATATAAAAAATATATATGCAGGCATCACGATGTTTCCCTTCACCGTAAGAACGTCGGATAAATGTACATATGATAAACAAAAAACATATGGATATCTGTCGGGATTCGAACCCAGGAACTGAATTTAATTTATTTTAACCTTTATTTAACACGATCTTATTTCTACACTTATTATTCTCCGTACAGTCTTCTCACATCACGACTATCATTTACATATTCAAGCATCGTATTGAATCGGAAATAAGCAGAGCATATAATTATATTACGTAAACTATGAGTGTTGGTATATGAGATGTGTGGAAAGAATTTTAATTCGAAAGAAATATTTTTCATAGAATTTAAAAGTTAGTTTACAATTGTACTGTTATAGTATTTAAAAAAAAAAAATATAATAAATATTTAATTCTAATATTAAGAAAATGATAGATTTAGGGCCTGTCCCACAATTCTTGTAAATTTTTAGATTACAATCTGTCGTGTTAAATATGTGCATTGACGTCACTTTAATATCTGAGCCTCTATCAGCCAGTGGTGGGACACGCTCTTAGTGTTTTATTTGAAGACTAGCTGTTCCAGTGCGGCTTCATCCGCATAAAATGTCTGCTTCCTAGATATTGGCAGCTTGTAGGTTATGGTCCCTTTCAATCATGAAGGTTTTTTCCAATTTATTTACCCCCTAAGTTTAATAGCGTGAAAATATATAGCCTAAAGCGTGTCGTTAGTGTAGGGCTTTTTATTTAAGTAAGAATTTTTCTAAAATTTGCTATGGTTGCTGACATCTTACGCCACAAAGTAGTGTGCGTTTATGCTTTAATATATTAGTATAGATATTAAAATAAATTTTATTATTCTAGGATGGCGAGAGAGGAAGTGATTGGCTACATCTATGTGATCCTCATTCTTTTGGTGTTCGGTGTAGTTACTGGCGATGAGTACACTCCAAGTCCTAATATCGGGTACCCAGCGGGATTGGTACCGAACTGTGAGTCTCTATTATTCTATACTAGCTTTTGACCGTGACTCCGTCCGTGTGGAATTAAAAAAACAAAAGTAAATAGCCTATGTGTTCTTCAAGGTTATCCTCTACCCGTTCAGCCGTTTAGGCTACAAACTCTAACAAACATCCGTCCATCCATCCTTTCATCTAAACTTTCACATTTATAATATTAGTAAGATAGCAAATGATGTCCAATTTACAAGTGTTTATTTATCGTCTATATGAAATCGTATGTTATATTATATTTTATATGTATTTAGGGTGATAACATATAGTTTTTTTCTACCAGTCTTTGCCAGATTTCGTCTGTGTGAAGTTAAAAAAGTTGCAGTTAAGTATAGTTAAGTAGTCTATGTGTATTCCTAGACTTATGTTTTATATCTGTTTCAATTTAATCGTTTAGGAGATATATCATACATCATTCATCCAAACTTTCTCATATAAAATTTTCTTAGTATAAAAATAATTTTGACAGGTCCAGGAGTTCTAAAGAATGCAACTATCAGTCCAAAGAAATTACAAATGTTAAGGATACTGGTGCATAAAGTGATTAACGGCAAAGTTCATAGATCGGACTATCCAATTACTGGAGCAGCGAAGTCACTTGCTAAAGATAAATTAGTAGGTAAGGATTAAATTTAACAAAGAATATCTTTTTTTTTATAATATAAGGTGGCAAATGAGCAAGCGGCCTGAATCCACCGAAATGGAAAGTGACCGCAGCCCATAATCATCCACAATTGCAGATGCGCTGCCTACCCTTAATTGCAGATGCACATAATGATGACATTTCCCCTTCCTATGCGTCTCCTCCACCGTCAAATCCACTTTTCTTTTCCATCCTTTCCTCTTTAGAAAAGGGTGGAAAGGAAAAGGGACTAAAATTAGGGCTCCGGCACCACACTCATCAGACGAAACGCGGAATAGCTTCCACTTCACGCCTGCTTTCTGTGTGGTCGTGGTATTACTGGGGGCGAACCGGGCCATTTGAGCGAAGATGTTAAAGCGGGCTCTACCACTGTCTATTTTATGAAAACTATCACAAAACATACATTGTTTCATGCAATTGTGATATTTATAACATGAACTGGAATTGCATTTATGTCAGTACAGTAGGGTAGTAACGCTCAGCAACTGGACTGGCAATCGACTTGTGTAGTTTAACTACCGAAGCCAGTATGTCCATACAAAATGTAACTGGCCGTTGCGATTGCGACTATCCATGTGTAAAGGTATTATTGAAAGATGCTGGTAGAAAATAATGTATACGAAAAACAAAAAGATAAAATGATTGTGTGAAAGAGGATATGCTTGAAGGGGTGAATTAAGATATGACGGCTGAGAGATGTATGGAAGTGCAGCACTGTGCAAAGACAAGGGATAATGATAATAAAATGTTAAGAACTTTGACTAAACTATCGCACAAGTGTTATGCGATTTTTGATTGTTTCGGAGCCAATTCAACTGTTTAGCTGCACAACTAAAAATCGAGAAATGTGCGCTACATATAAGCTCATACGAATCACAGTAAGAGAGAGAGAGAGAGAGAGAGCACACTCTAATTCAATTATTTCCTTCCAGATTTCAAAAACAAAAAGACTGTATTCTACATCGGTGGTTTCGTCGACAGTGCTTACTTTCCGTTCAGCCAAGCGATGGGGACGGTCTACTCGAGACGTGGCTACAATGTGCTGCTCTCAGAAACATTCCAATTTCTCACCTACATATATCCCAAGTGAGTATTCTGAATGCTTCTACATGGTAAATAAGAACATTTAATTGAAAATCTACGACTTTTCAAATTACACTAGCGATCAGCCCCGGCTTCGCACAGGTCTAATGGTTTAATTTG
>NW_013525303.1:1016781-1019135 GCF_000836215.1 Papilio polytes | reverse complement strand
TCGAGGATGTCTATAGGCAGCGGTCGCTTCGCCATTTTGGCGGATTCAGGTGGCCGCTTGCTCGTTTGCCACCTTATTTTATATAAATAAAAATCTGCTTTTAAAATCCGTTTTGTTTTCAAAATCTAAGCATGCATAGGGACAGACAGCGGGAAGCGTCTTGTTCTATACTATGTATCATAGTGATAGGGACACTCTTAGCTTCTTCAATAGTTTATACCTTTTACTTATACTATGACTGTGAAGTCTTAATTGCATACAATAGCATGCCTTTGCTTTGTTCTCGATTTGTCTCAATTCAATCTATTTCAAAGATATGCATTATTGTATTGTGGTGGTGGTCTTTATCCTTTCCGGAAACGCATTGTTTCTCATTACTTGACTTTCGCCCGCGACTACGTCCGTGTGGAATTTTAAAAGAAAGTATGTATCCTATGTGTTCTTTCCGTATATCCTCTATATCTATGCCAAATTTAATCGAGAACCGTTCAGCAGTTTACGCTATAAACATCAACAAACATCCATCCTATACTTTACCATTTATAAAATTAGTAAGAATTAAAATTTTAGAAAACAATTCTTGGTTACTTCTGTTGTCTTCTTTAATCTTATTTTTGACCGACTTCCCAAAAGAAGGAGGTACTCAATTCGTCTGTATGTTTTTTTATTTCGTTACTTTTTAGTGTACTGTTTTTTTTTGAGAATGTTTTGTTTTTAATGTATTTTGTTTTATCTTTTAAATTTATATTTAATTCTATTCCAGATCAGTAAGACTGTCAAAAGTGATAGGTGATAAGATTGGAGAATTACTGGTTAATCTAGAAAATCTAGGTTTAAAAGCTGATAATCTAGAAATAGTCGGTATGAGTATTGGAGCTCATATAGCGGGATATGCTGCTAAATATTATTTTAACGCAACTGGTAGAAAACCATCTAGATTAACAGGTTTAGATCCAGCTGGTCCTTGTTTTAGAGGATTACCTCCAGATTTGAGGTTAAGAAAGACGGATGCTGAAAGAGTTGATATACTACATACTAATATTGATGGTTTTGGTATTGCAGAGAATCTAGGACATGTAGATTATTATGTTAATGGTGGGGAATATCAACCGAGTGATATAGTAGCGATACCCTGTCTTGTTATTTGCAGTCATGTCAGATCAGCGATATATTGGTGGCTTGCTGTACAAAATCCTAAGAAATTTATAGCTATAAAATGCGATTCAATACAAGATGCAAGATTCGCTAAATGCTATAATGGTACCGAGATAAATTATGTAGGTTTGGAGACTAAATTTGATAGACCAGGATTGTATTATTTACCAACTTATAATGAGTTTCCTTATTATAGAGCTAAGGAAGGTTTGAATGAGCAAAATGAAATTTATAAATATCATGCTGCGAGAGTTAATGCTGAAGATATGTTTGTAGTTTAGTAAAAAAATGGAGATCAAACTTGAAGTAATAGTTAATTATTGATTAGAAACTTTATAATGAAGAATATCTTGAAGTTGAGTTTAACAGTGGTAGAGCCCGCTTTAACATCTTCGCACGAATAGACCGGCTCGCCCCCAATACCACGACAACACAAAAAACAGACGTGAAGTGGAAGCAATTCCGCGTACTGATGAGTGTGGTACCGGAGGCCTAATTTTAATCCCTTTCCCTTTCCACCCTTTTCTCAAAAGGAAATGATGAGAAGGAAAAGTGGATTTGACAGTGAAGGAGACGCATGTGAAGGAGAAATGTCCTTTTTATGTGCGTCTCCTTCTACGTCAAATCCATCTAAACTTTCGCATTTATAATGTTAGTAAGATTAGCCTGGTTACATGTTACCTTTGACTGATAATCTTCAAGTTAGAAAGCAAAAAGGAGCATATCACGAAAATAATTATTATTTTTTATTTTTTTACTACATTTCCTCTTTAGTAAAAACACAGTAAAGGGTACATACATTTTGTAATTCGATTTTAAAAAAATCAGGCTTTTAAGGATGAAATATAATATTATGTTTATTGTAATATGAAGAACGAGATGTTTTAAAATTATCTTTTTTAGTAATTGGTATTTTGGCATTGAATAAATTTAGGGGACTGTGTTTTTTTTTTATTGAAATTGAAAATTTTACAGAAAACACAAATTAAATACATGGATGTACAAATATGGCCCCGCAAAAACCATATAATTGGTTTGTCCGCGTGTGCATTGTTACAATATTACATATGTAGAGTGTCGTAGTGGAGTGTAGCATACTTATATGACATTTTTGTGTAAAATTATATAAAATACATACATACATAATATACTATATATAAATAAAAATAAAATATTCTATTCAAGGGATATTTTGCAAA
>NW_013525303.1:1015534-1016755 GCF_000836215.1 Papilio polytes | reverse complement strand
ATTTTAGAGGTTGTCTTACAGCGTTCACATCATTGACTAAGCAATCGCACAATTGTTTAGTCGCGCTTTGATTTCTATGAGCTTTTTGGTACATATTTAGTCGTGCAACTAAACAGTTGAATTGGCTTTAAATCGACACAACAGTTGTACGATAGTTTAGTCAAAGGTGTTCGCCTCCGTTAATCTTAATATTATTTTGTAAATGTAATATAGTTTTATATCTGTGATGTAATTTTTAAAAAGAAAAGTTGCCATTAAATGTTTTTTACAGATTTCTTTTTTATTTCAATATTGTTCTATGATTATGATATTGAATACGTAAAAGGTTAAATCTACAAGATACTAACGAACCAATAAGAACAAATGTAAGTTTTTTCTAACAATATGGTATTGTTTTGAAGACTTATTTTCTAAAATAGTACTACACCAGTGTTTATTCAATTTAAATTTATCAAAATCTGTTACTTCTTAAGTTGTTTTATCAGAGACTAGCTATTCCGTGCGGCTTCTCGCATGAAATTATGAAAATGTTACTTTATTATTTACATCTGTTAAATTATCAACAGCAAATAACATGACAAAACTTGGCAATCTCGTTTCCTTGATGTTGGCAGCAACTTTTGGTCTGTTTCCCATTAGGGTTTTTATCCAAAATATTTACCCTCTAAGTTTAATGAAAATATATAGCCTAAAGCGAGACGTAAGTGTAGGGCTTTTTATTAAAAAAAGAAGTATCTAAAAATTTGCTGTAATTACTGACATCTTAGGCAACAAAGAAGTGTTTGTTAACGCTTTATTATAATAGTATAGATATATAGTATAGTATAGAATATAGACATTGTATACTAGCTGTTGCCCGCGACTTCACATTAAGAATTAAAATAAAAAAGTTGCCTATAAT
This sequence comes from Papilio polytes, assembly GCF_000836215.1. Taxonomy (NCBI): domain Eukaryota; kingdom Metazoa; phylum Arthropoda; class Insecta; order Lepidoptera; family Papilionidae; genus Papilio; species Papilio polytes. The sequence goes on along the minus strand of NW_013525303.1, from coordinate 1,015,854 downwards.
ATAGCCTATGTCAACTACCCTTCAAATCCGGTCAAAATCGGTCCAGCCGTTTCGGAGGTTACCCGGAACAAACGCGGCTTGCGGACACATAGACAAAAAAATGCAATTTTCGTTATCAGCAAAGCAAATAGCATCTTCTCGAAATCTGGAGTTTTACTTTTAATATTACAAACAGACACACTAATTTTATTGCATGTGTACATATAGATGTGGGTCATTTATAGTATATGAGCTGTTGCCCGTGACTTCGTCCGCGTAGTATTAGAAAACATATAAACTATATGAATTACAAAAAGTTACGTATCCCTCGGGAACCGGAC
>NW_013525303.1:1013616-1015247 GCF_000836215.1 Papilio polytes | reverse complement strand
CGCATTTATAATATTGGTAAGAAGTAAGATAGTAAGAAGTAAGATAGTATATATAAATCAGGATAAAAACCGGTAGGAAGATATCCAAGGTCTCTATGTTATAGTATAATATTACAATTAAGGAAATACTATTATTTCCCTATCAGAGATAACAAGTTTTATTCTTCATTGATATGTAAAACAAAACCTTTAAAACAATTTAAAAAAATACGCGATTTGATAAACGTGATACTGTTACATCTGTAGACGCTCACAGATGTAATAATTAAAAAAATATGCCAGTAACTGGCTCACTTGTATGCCAGTTACTGGCATATGAAAGCTACAGGTATGTCTTCGTTAGGTAATGGTAGCATCTGTTCATACATACTTTATTGACTTATTATTTAGAATTTGAACTTGATTTAATAAAGTTATTAGTGTCAAGTTAAAAAATCTTATCATTAACTTATACTTGTCCCTTCGGAGGGTCGTCACAGTATGTACTGCTCTATACATCTCTATCAGCCGTCATATATAAATTCAGTCCCTTTTTAAGCATGTTTTCTCACACAATCCATCCATACATTCTTCGGTCTTCCTCTACCTTTGTAGCCATCTTTCAATCTTCAGATTGAACTCTCTTTTTGAACGACTTCCCAAAAGACGGAGGTACTCAATTCGTCTGTATGTGTTTTTTATTTTTTTATGTGTGTTATTTATATTACCATCAACTCTTATATAACTACTAGCTGTTGCTTGTGACTCTGCCCGCTCGGAATTTAAAAAAAAACAATAGTCAGTAACCTATGTGCTTCCAGACTATCCTCTAGAATTATGCCAAATCTCATAGATATCCGTTAAGCCGTTTAGGCTACAAAACCTAACAAATCCATCCATCTAAACTTTCACATTTATAATATTACTAAGATGTAGCCTATCGTACTCCCAAATAGACTAACTTTCTAACGGTGAAAGAATTTTTAAAATACGCATGGTAATTATAAAAACATACAAAAATACAATTTTCCTCTTATAATATTAGTATAGATATAGATTATTGACAATATCAAAACATATAGTTGTCATCATCCACTTGCCCTTATCCCTTACGGAGGGTCGGCAAAGTATGTACTGCTCTTCCCTACATCTCTACCAGCCGTCATATCTGAATCCACACCTTTCTTAAGCATATCCTCTTTCAAACAATCCATTCATACTTTCTTCGGTCTTCCTCTTCCTTTGTAGCCATCCACATTCATTAACACTTTCTGGTTTATGTCCCCATCTCGTCGCATAACATGTCTATACCACGCTAACCTATAGTTAGTTAACCTATATATATAGTTGTATTATAAAATATTATTAGAGTAACACGTGGGCATTGTATTTATTATAAATATTTACCATATTCATAAAGATTAAGGAATTTGTTTAAAACATAATTACTACCGTTATTATCATAAAATATTTATAGCGAAATAAATTAATTGCCATCCGAGTAACTTGATTTAGGCATAATTTATACTTCTATACTAATATGATAAAGCGTAAACACACACTACTTTGTTGCGTAGAATATCAGAAATCACAGCACATCTTATTAATCATCACCAACTCCCCTTTTTTTTCCGAAGGGGAATGCGTTACGC
>NW_013525303.1:1008269-1013411 GCF_000836215.1 Papilio polytes | reverse complement strand
ACATAGATATTTGTTAGAGTTTGTAGCCTAGACGACTGAACAGATCTCGATGAAATTTGGCATAGACGTAGAGGATTGTCTGGAAGAGCACATAGTCTACTTACTTATGTTTTTTCAACTTCCACGAGAACGGAGTCGCGGTCGAAAGCTAGTTTATGAATAATTCTAACTTTAATTAAAAGCCCTACACTTACAGGCTTTAGGCTATATATTTTCGCGCTATTAAACTTAGGGGGTATATAAATTGGAAAAAACCTTTATGTGGGAAAGGGACCCATAAAGTACAAGCTGCCAACATTAAGGAAACAAGGTTATTATGGTAACGGTAATATTGACATATAGGATTAAGAATTTGACAAATGTTAATAATAAAATAATGTTTTTATAATTTCATGCGGATGAAGCTGAGGGGACCAGCTAGTTTTATAATTTGAATATTAACACGGAAGACATAAATTCTTTGGATGTGAATTCATTGACAACAGATGCGTATATTATTAATGTAATATTTTAATATTTGTATCCGGTTTTATAAATAAACTTAGGAAGCAACCAGTTTAAATATAAACCAGTATATTTGGGTAAACCGGTAATGTTTCTCAACATTTATTTAAATTATTTTAAAGTCATTGTTAGTTTCTACTGCCGATAGTTTCTTTTTTAAGTATAGGAAATTTAATTCCTACTTATAACTGATTTTACTTAGGTCTTAAACTTAGCATCATAATCATCATCTCCTTATCCTACTCCCGTAGGCGCAACAGGTTTTTGTCCTCCACATAACTCTATCATACGTCATCTCAGTCATCACTCCCTTCTTGATCAAGTCACCTTTTACACAATCCATTCATCTCTTTCTAGTTCTACCTCTACCGATGTACCTCCACACTCATAACTAACGCTCTCCTTGTAACATGCGATTCATCCCTCATAACATGCCCATACCATGCTAACCTTTTACTCCTTACCTTCTCTACTACTGGGGCTACTCTCAAACTTCCTCTAATATACTCATTTCCTAATATGTCTCAAACTTAGCAATACTAGCTTTTGTCCACAACTCCATCAATTAAAAAAAATTAAGTAGCCTCTGTGTTCTTCTAGGCTATCTAAATCTGTGCTAAATCTCATCGTTATCTGTTCAGTCTTTTATGCTACAAACTCTAACAAGTATCCATTCATCTAAACTTTTTTATTTATAATATAAGAGCAGGCGCACACCTTTGACTAAACTATCGCACAACAGTTGTGCGATTGTCGATTGTTTCGCATCAAAATCTACAAGTAGTCAAAGAGTAGTATGCGCACGTCAGAATCAAAGCGCCACTAAACAGTTGTGCGATAGTCCTTATGGCATGTTTGCTATACGATATTCAAGTGGGTAGAGAATTTAATTCCTTGACTATACCATCTCAACGTTGAAAAGCCGTTACTTTAGAAGCGGATGTTTATCTCGCCAGGAAAACATTTACACAAGCTACAAAATTGCTTCCTCAAAAGATGGTTTATTTCGTTAATCTTCTAATACTAGTTTGTTAGTAGTTTGTTATTTTCTGTACAAGAATTTAGACAACAATATTCTCTAAATTCTAAATTAAATTATAGCTAAACTAGCTTTCGCCCGCGTCTCCGTCCGCTTGGTATTAATAAAAACAAAAGTAAGTAGCCTATGTGTTCTTCCAGAGTATGGATGCTTTACATCTGTGCCAAATTTCATCCACATCCGCTTAGCCGTTTAGGCTACAAACTCTAACAAACAACCATCCATCCATCTAACCTTTCGCATCTTACTAATACTATAAATGTGACAGTTTGGATGGATGGATGTTTGTTATAGTTTGTAGCCTAAACGGTTGAACGGATTTCGATTAAATTTGGCATAGATGTAGAGGATAGTCTGGAAGAACACATAGGCTATTCATTTTTTTTATTCAATGACACGCGGATGGAGTCACGTGCGAAAGCTAGTTTATAATATTAGTTAGATGTGAATTAATTTGTAAAAGATTGAACAAATAAATTGCTTATTTGTACATCCATGTTGCATCCGGAAAGAAATAGATGGCGCTGTTATATTGTAGAATCTATTCTTTTACGACGTCTAAGAAAGAGTTACACCAATGCTATTCTACAAATTGAAGTCATGCAACTCAAGGAAGGGTTTAGTACGATCGTATAACAGACATAATAAACTTTATTGCATTCAACGCTTTACGATAGTCAATAAAAAGTGACAAAATAATAGTTCCTACATCTTTTAGCTTAACTACTAAAATAAGACATAGACAATAATAACCACTAATTACTAGTATCTACATGAGGTCTTAAAATTTTTTATTACATTAATAGGCAGACTAAATATTATAGTATTTCTTAAATTTTTACGTAATAATATTGAACGTAGGAGAGCCATTTGTATCTTGTGGAGTTGACATAATGATATCCGACCTATAACGATCAGGAAGTATGCTGTATACGTTAATATCATACTAAGAAAATTGAATAGGAAACTGCAAATTAGTTGTCTACTCTGAATAATAGATGGCGCTGCTCTAATATTTTACAATACACTTTTAGTTTCGGAATATTCAAAAAAAGACGATATCGTAACAATTTTATCTGAACGAAAAGTGTACATATATTATAACGAATTTAATATTTCCTAAAGACTTATTGTATAAGTTCGACAAAGTCTTTTGAAAGTCATCTCTCTATGATCCCTTATACGACTTAAGTTACGTAAAGGGATTACTTGAACTTAATCCTTTTCCTTTAAGAGATCCAATAAACCTTTGAGTCGAGTTAAAGGTTGTATAAAATTTAATAACGAAAAGATTTGACTCATGAAAAATGCTGAAGTAAAATACATACTGTCACTTCCATGTAGGTTGAAGAATTGGTGACTTGTTCAAACAACATTTTTCTTTTTATAACTATTTTATTATAATTTAGATATAATATCTATACAATCACATTAATAAAACCATATATACATTAGCGCCACACACAAACACACACATACATAGTAATATTTGAATTCACAAACAACTTACCTTTTTTATTGTAAATTTGTTTACATTTATATTAGTATTCTAAAAAAAAATAGCACTAAGACGGAAGAACCCTGGCTCCTACAAGACGGGCCTAGAGCCTAGTGTAGCCAGGCGATCGACCACAATTTTATTAAAACAAATTTTGTTAAAATAAATCTTTTTTTTAAATCTTCCCAGTTGACAAAAGTCACACAAAGGTAGTTTTAGGAACATCATTAATAATGGTTTAGTTTATCTCGAACATAGTATTTACTACTTCGTCCGCGGAATTAAATAAAACTTAAGTAGCCTATTTATCTTCCAGATGTTCTATATCTTTGTCAAATTTCACCGAGATCCGATCAGCTAGTCTGAGATCAATCCATCCAAACTATCGCTTTTACAACATTAGTAACAAATAACAACAATTTATAATCTATACTATATTATAATAAAGCAGTGTGTGTTACACTTCTTTGTTGCCTAAGATGTCAGCAACATCACCATATTTTCGAATAACACTTTTTAATAAAATTAACTACACTTACGTCACGCTTTAGGCTATATATTTTCACGCTATTAAACTTAGGGGGTAAATATTTTGGATAAAAACCCTAATGTCGGAAAGACACCATAAATTGCTGCCAACATCAAGAAAGAAAGATGGCTAAGGTTTGTCATGTCATGTCATTTTGACATTTGCTATTGATAATTTGACAAATGTAAACAATAAAATCAAATTTTCATAATTTCATGCGGATGACGCCGCACGGGTGCAGCTAGTTTTTTATAAGAGAAGGGGTCAAACAGCGGGAACACCGAGGTGACTTGACGCCAATAGACATCAGCAATGCTAGAAAATGTATGAACTAAAATGTCCACAGAGTAAAAAATAAAATGTACAAAATAGAACAATGTCGCAATTAAAATTTTAAAATTGCACTCGTGTGCGTACAGTTTTGTGGAATGAAACAAAAGTGGAACAGAATTGCAGGGACTGCCGGCCTGTCGACATATTCGACTATTAAATGTATTTTATTTTGAATGTACAGTTGCGGAAATTAGCAGTGTACTACTTTCAGAAAAATTGCATCGTAACTTGCAATGAGACAAACTACGCCGCATATTACAAATAACTAATTTACAAGTTGTAAAAACTAAGATATAATAAAAAAAATCCGTATATCACTAGTCAATCTTATTTTGTATAGATACATTAAAAATCTCCGTCTTATTGGATGTTCGTAATGCGTACAAAACGTTCAGACTAGTGTAGCTTTTAGGGATCGCCGCCAGATTCCCGAACTGTACAGTGTCACGCATCTAAAATAACGGTTACTTTTGACTTTCGAAAATAGTTTCTTTGTATTACAAACAGATAGCGTTGTTATTAATTTCAAATTAAATTAAATTATTTCGAACAAACCCATAAAATGTTTTTACTAGTTCATTTTATAGCAAGCAAAATCCATTCTGTTTAAATATCATTGCTTCATGGGATATTCAACGTCATTGCTTTTAAGTTTCAATCTACCTGTACTAATATTACTAAGACGAAAGATTTGTATTTCTGTATTCTTGTATGTACTGTAATAATTTAAAAACTACATAGTCAATTATAAAAATTTACCCACCGTTAGAAAGATAATTTATCTATGAGTAACTTTGAGGCTATATTTTTTTAAGCCGGTGAAGTCGCAAGCAGCTATTATATTTGTAAAGTAGTTTAGTTTAGCCGTCAATCAATATTCTTTAATGTACAAATAAACGTTATTTAAATGTACAATTTTGTTGACAAAAAGAGACATTTTATTCAGTACAATATTTAATAATCTGTGACTCAACAGGAGCGGCGAGGCAGAAGGAAATCGTGTTACTCTAACGAGTCGAGCGTCAGAGCATTGAAATATTAATGCGACTTGAAATACTAAGGTAATTTTATTCAGATGGTCTTTTAATCTTTTACAAATTGAAAAAAATCTTCGCAAGAATACTTCTAAAACAAATGATTCTGTAAAGGATTATATGATCAAGAAAGGAGTGATGACTGAGATGACGGATGATAGAGTGCTTTGGAGGACGAAAACCCGGTGCGCCGACCCTACGGGAG
>NW_013525303.1:1005316-1007911 GCF_000836215.1 Papilio polytes | reverse complement strand
CTGCCGGCCTGTCGACATATTCGACTATTAAATGTATTTTATTTTGAATGTACAGTTGCGGAAATTAGCAGTGTACTACTTTCAGAAAAATTGCATCGTAACTTGCAATGAGACAAACTACGCCGCATATTACAAATAACTAATTTACAAGTTGTAAAAACTAAGATATAATAAAAAAAATCCGTAATCAATCTTATTTTGTATAGATACATTAAAAATCTCCGTCTTATTGGATGTTCGTAATGCGTACAAAACGTTAAGACGAGTGTAGCTTTTAGGGATCGCCGCCAGATTCCCGAACTGTACAGTGTCACGCATCTAAAATAACTGTTACTTTTGACTTTCAAAAATAGTTTCTTTGTATTACAAACTAGATGGCGTTGTTATTACTTTTAGATTAAATAATTTTGAAACCATTCCGAACTATTTCATAGTAGTTAAATTCCACAGTAAAGGTAATTGAAAGTCTATTTATTGTCATTGCTTTTAAGTTTCAATGAATTTGTAAAGTATTCTAGTCGTCACGAAAGATTTTTATTTTTGTATTCTTGTATGTATTGTAATAATTCAAAAACTACATAGTCAATTTTAAAAATTTACCCACCGTTAGAAAGATAATTTATCTATGACTAACTTTGAGGCTATATTTTTTAAGCCGAACTTTTGTGAAGTCGCAAGCAGCTATTATATTTGTAAAGTAGTTTAGTTTAGCCGTCAATCAATATTCTTTAATGTACAAATAAACGTTATTTAAATGTACAATTTTGTTGACAAAAAGAGACATTTTATTCAGTACAATATTTAATAATCTGTGACTCAACAGGAGCGGCGAGGCAGAAGGAAATCGTGTTACTCTAACGAGTCGAGCGTCAGAGCATTGAAATATTAATGCGACTTGAAATACTAAGGTAATTTTATTCAGACGGTCTTTTAATCTTTTACAAATTGAAGAAAATCTTCACAAGAATACTTCTAAAACAAATGATTCTGTAATAGATTATATTAAGAAGGGAGTGAATGAAATTATTTATAACGTATGTTGCCTGACTCCGTTTAGGTGAAATTTAAAAATATAGCCTATGTTACTCCGATAACGTAGCTTTCGATCGGTGAAAGAAATTTTGTAATCGGCTTAGTAGTTTTTGAGTTATTTCAATTATTTCAATACATACAAAAATACAATTTTTTTCTCTTTATAATATTAGTATAGATATATATGAATAGATTTTACTCGCGCACTTGTCTGCATGTCATTAAAAGGAAGTAGCCTATGTGTTCCAGACTATCCTCTACATCTATGTAAAATTTATTAAGTTCCAAAATTACTTTACCTTTGTTAAACATGTTAAAAACAATAGAGGAAAATACGTCTACAAGAATGTTGTTGATTTACGTGACTCGTATATTAGCGTGGAAATACTCGTAGTAAAATGCTGCATTCTCTCGAACTATAGAATATTCAATCTATTATATTCTCTTTAGTATTCAATGAACGTGTAAAGTTAAACATTAGTTAAGTAAATTTTAACTTAAACTATAACATAAATACGTGATCCATATAAGATTCACTTTCAATACATTATCTTGTAAACATATATGTACAATGATTAAATGAAGCTTTAGGGCCTGTTCCACAATTCTTGAAATGGTCAGATAACCGACGTATAAAATGTGTGATGGAATTATCGGTACTCTATCTGACAGTGACGTTACTTTTAAGCTATCTGAGTCTCTATCAGCCAATGGTGGGATAGATCCTTAATCTTATATAGTATTTAGAATCGTTTGGACCCAAAAAACTTAAAAACATTGCTTAATTACATCGTAGAAAACTAGTCATCTGATATTTTTGACCGACTTCCCAAAAGAAGGAGGTACTCAATTCGTCTGTATGTTTTTTTTTATCCAATACATTATTTATAATTGTTTTAACGGACTGTGTTCGAATTTTAAAAAACCGTTCTATATTTAAAAACAAAATTCAAAATTATTTTTTTTTATTTACATCTATCCTGCCAGGCTTGACTGGCATTTTCAAATTGTTACAGGAATTTAGTTTTTAAAGTAAAAATCGGTTATAACCAAACCGTAAAACTGCGCATTGTTACATTTGAATCTTATCAAGCGTTCCATCGAAATCGTTTTACACGACCAATAAAAAGTCTATCCCGTTTCATAACTTGAACTTTTTCGATTTGTCCCACTTGTTCACAAGTTTACAACATTCTTAATGTTTGCCAAACTACTGTTTGATCCAACCTTATAACTTTCTCTTACAAAAAATCACGAGTATTTTAGAAAGCTTTTACAAACTTCTGACCTATTTTCACCTCGAATAAAATGTTTGCAAGTTCGTATGGTGATATTTATGTGGACGAATTTAATTCTGAATTTTTAAGTACATAGGATGTTTATGAAAATTTTAAATAATCCATCATCCACTAACATATAAGTTTCATCATTATTATCATCCAGTTGCCCTTATCCCTTAAGGTGGGTCGGCTCAGTATGTGCTGCTCTTCCATACATCTCTATCAGCCGTCATATCTGAAACCACTCCTTTCTTAACCATATCCTCTTTCACACAATCCATCC
>NW_013525303.1:1000581-1005246 GCF_000836215.1 Papilio polytes | reverse complement strand
AAGCATAAATGTAGTCCATAGTCTGGAAGAACACATATTCTAGCTTCTTTTGTGTTTATTTACTTACGGAGTCGTGAAAGCTAGTTTTAATAATGTTTAGCTTTTGCCTGCGACTTCGCCCACGCAATATTAAGATAAAAAAATCCATAACCTGCATTTCTATGTCAACTACCCTTCAGTGAAAGTCCGGTCGAAACCGGTCCAACTGTTTCGGAGATTTCGTTATCAGCGACGCAAATATATCGTCTTCCCGAAATCTGAATTTTTTCTTTTGATATTACAGATACGCTATTTTTTATATGTATAGATGGATATAGATAGATTATATTTCGAATTTTCATATGTACATAATTTACCCGACGTTCTTACGGTGAAGGAAAACATCGTGATGCAACCTGCTCATATCGGCGAAGAAATTCAAAGATATGTGTGAAGTCAACCAACCCGCACCTGGCCAGCGTGGTTGACTATGGCCTAGTCACCCCATATTAGGGTATGCTCCGAGCCCCTCGGTGGGGACGTATAGTGAGCTGGTGATGATGATGATGATGATATAAAAACCGCGCCATGCGCTTGAATCATGGTATAAAAGGATTGACGAATGTTTAAGCTATGTATTTGAACTGTTATTATAGTGATGATGATTATGATGATGGTGGTGATGATGATGATGATGATGATCATAATAGTAAGGCCTTATAAGACAGAATTTAATCAACACGGTACTGAATGCATTATTCAAAGCAACAAACACGTCGCACAATAAAGCCAGTGATATAAAACTGCGCGTTTTTACCAACTTTTATGTTGCATTATGAAAAATATTTCCATCTGCCGACATACGTTGAAGTTTATTGTCGTTCTGTATATTTTCTGGTAATATAATAACTGTTCGTGGAAATGAAACAGATATCAGAGTTTCTTATCGTTGTTTGAATAACTCGACCACACACAAACAAATTGCCCAGATTTATAGAAACTTCTGTATCAAGAAAATTATTGAATAACTTCATTGTTTCTAATCTTGCAAAAGTTTGGATGGATGGATGTTTGTTAGAGTTTGTAGCCTAAAGGGCTGATCGGATCTCTATTTAATTTGGCATATATGTAGAGGATAGTCTGGGAGAACACATAGGCTTCTTTTTTTAAGCGTTCGTTCATGAACAACGGTCCTTACAAAATGGCCGACCTTCACGGTTCATTAAGATAGATTGTACGCAATTTATTTCCCTCCCTAACATATCAATCGAGTTGCTAACTCTTTCAACATTTTATTGATGTATGGAAAATCGATAGAAAAGTTTTAGTTAAGTAAGTTAATTTATTACTCCCGTTACGCTATTTTGTCCGCGACTTCGTCCGCGTGCTATTAGAAAAACCGAACTATATATATAACAAAAAGCTACGTATCTCTCGGGAACCGGACATTTCTCGGGGATGAAGCTTATCCCATGTGTACTCCAGACTTTGTTTTATATCTGTGCCAAATTTCAATAAGATATGTTGAACCATTGCAGAATGATCGAGTAAACATTAAAAATCTAAATTAATGAATCTCACGGGCACCGTAACTATACTATTACTAGGATATAAAGTAGCCTATGTGTTCTTCCAGACTATGCTCTAAACCTGTGCCAAATTTTATGGAGATCCGTCCGATCCATCTATCCATCCATCCATCCATCTAAACTTATATATCAGATATCAGATATCAGATTTAGACAAAACACTATCGGATTGTTCGTACAACGATGAAATCTTCCAATCGAGTGAACATTGTATAGACGTATCAACGTTTCGATCTCAACAACGACCCAAACAATTGAACTTCTGATAGAAAAGTTAAAAATGTGTTGTCAATAGTAAAAGGAAACGGACGCCATATTTTATTTAGAATTCTTTTCGACAATCTATCTCTTTGGTACTTTTTATTGAAATACTTTCGATGTTTATTTGGAAATTAGATTTTGCTTGTGATTTCGTATGCATTTAAAAAACAAAAGTAAAGCCTATGTATGTATATATGTTCTTCAAGGCTATGCTCTACGTATGACTTTCTTCGAGATCCGTTTATTAGTTTAGGCTTTAAACTAACAAACATTCATCTAAACTTTCACATCTAACTAATATTATAAATGCGAAAGTTTAGGTGGATGAATGTTTATCAGAGTGTGTAGCCTAAACGGCTGAACGGATCTCGATGAAATTTGGCATAGATGTAAAGCAGAGTATGGAAGAACACATAGGCTACTTACTTATGTTTCTTTTAATACCACGGAGACGGAGTCGCGAGCGAAAGCTAGTTCATAATATTAGTAAGATTGTTTCTTTGAAAACTTTATGTGGAATCTTAACTATTATGTTTGATCTTTTTGTCTAAAATCTTTACTGCCAGAAGGGGTCTAAATTATAGACCCTACCCATCCACGAGTAAAATGTAGGTATCTTCTTTTGGTGGATGTCCACCGTGAATAGTAGGAAAATCATTTGAATTTGCAGATGTTTATAGACAGCGATCACTTCTCTATTCGACAGAAATAAGGCCACGTCATCCTTAGCCACTTTTAAGTGTTTATTACAAAAAGAAACAGGAGTGACGTCACAAAAAAATCTTGTCTTGTTTCTTAATAAAAGCTACCAAGCGGTGTACGAGGTAAAATTTTTAATAAAATCTCTCACACGTTTTAAATTTTTTACACGAACAAGGTTATTTTAAAGAATATGAAAACAGGTTGCAAAAATTCACACCGAAATTGGAAGCCAACGTTTATGTTTGAGGTTATTTTTCTGCTGGGAAATGCTGAATTCGGTAGTTTATATCTTTAACAACTTTAGGCTTAAGTACTAGGATTAAATAACGTACATTGAGCTAAAAATGCTAACTTTCAGTCTAAAAATTCATTTCTTTTTTCAAAATTACATAGTTACTTTGATACACGAAAATTTGTAATTAATTATTATAAATTACATTCCTAAAATCTAAAACTCAAAAGGACATATCTTTCTTTTTTCGTAGAATGTGAAAGGGGTAAATTATTTTCTAAAGGTACAGTCAGCTTCATAAACCATTTGATAGTTTCAGAAAATTTATATTACGATACGAAAAATACGTGAGCACGTAGGACATTAGAAGCTTACGGATATATGTATACTTTTTGAAAACCGAAGACGTATACATTTTATTTACATACGAGCTTTCGCCCGCGACTCCGTCCACGAGAAATTAAAAAAAACAAAAGTGAGTGGCCTATGTGTTCTTCCAGACTATCCTCTACATCTATTCCAAATTTCATCGAGATCCATTTAGACGTTCGGGCTGCAAACTCTAACAAACATCCATCCATCTATCCATTCATCCATCCATCTAAACTTTCGCAATTATAATATTAGTAAGATTATATATAAATAAAATGTATGTATAAATTTGTAAAGCATTATGTATTGTGTAGCTGACTGTACTTTTAATAGAAGAAGTATTTTTAAACCGACAAGGAGAGGTGTTAGTTAAAGCCTTCCCGGAATCCATTAGATAGTTTCGAAACTTAGTCGTGTTGGGAGACTTTAATCTAACTTACTACTACTATCTACTTTATTTGAAACAACTTATGTAGATAATATAACTTTAAATAAATAAATAGATGCAGGTATATAGTACACAGTGAAAGCGATCAGCAAGTGCTGAGTTAAAGCGATACGAAGATTTACATACTTATTTTTTAAATTAGCCGTGGAATTAAAAAAAGAAAAGTAAGTAACCTGTGTGTTCTTTCAGATTATTTCCTACATCTGTACCAAATTTCATAGAGATCCGTTCAGCTGTTTAGGCTACAAACTCGAACAAACATCCATCTAAACTTTCGCATTTATAATATTGTAAGATGAGTCCTACCTGTGAGCAACGGAACAAAATCAACATGTTTTTATACATATCTTCCTACAGTGGAAACTATATCGATACAACAGTAAATTATTCTACCAAAATAACTCAGATGTGACTAGCTTTATAAATGTCATAACATCAAGTCATCCGAAACCAATTTATTAAGTGTCAAAGGAAAAGGAGGCCAATAAATATTGCAAAATTTATTCCCTCCAAAATCACATTATATCAACGAGAGCGTATAAAATGACGTCATATTTTAGTAATGTTACTCCGTTTGTGAATTTCTAAGACTTTTACATTGCTATGAAATAATTTTAAAATAATAATTTTACGAATTATATATTCAGGAAGTTAATTGTCAAAATTAATATGAAAATATTGTTTGCTTATCGAAAGTGGTTGAAAAATTAAATGTAACATAAAAACTGAAGTTAACATTTTTAAATTATTCGATAAAAGTTCGGAATAACAATCGATAAATTGATATACAATCAATAAGTATGTTATACAAGCAAAAAGTGTACATTTAAAGTTAACGTTACTAATAGAAACAGATAACAAAAATAAGTAACATGGCGGAATGATTGTTAATTTTTAAAGGATTTAAGTTCTATTAATCTACTCATTTTTAATTCCACGCGGACGGAGTCAGGGGTAACAACTAGTGGAAAATAAAAGTTTTTTTTTATACAACATAAGGTGGCAAACGAGCAAGCGACCACCTGAAACCGCCAAAATGGCGAAGCGACCGCTGCCCATAGACATCCGCAATTGCAGATGCG
>NW_013525303.1:992815-1000335 GCF_000836215.1 Papilio polytes | reverse complement strand
TTCACGGCTGTCTTCTGTGTGGTCGTGGTATTACACCGGGCGTGCCGGTCTATTCGTGCTAAGATGTTAAAGCGGGCACTACCACTGTTAAGTTACCATGCCATGGTCTTCTTTTGGAATTGATTTTTGCACGCCGCTTGATATATCGACATATGTAATTCAGAACAATTTCTTACTTTATTATGTGTCTCTCACATAAATAGTCCTTCCTCAAATGTCACATTTACTTTACGATATATCAAAGACATACCGAGCTTGAATTCTCGAATTTAAGGAGATATTATTAACATCGAATTTGCGAATATTGTCGTGTGTATAACTCTAACTATTCGAATATGAATCAAAGCAAATAGTTTCTAAATACTATGATAAACAAAGGAAAAGGTGACTTCTTAATAAACCAATGTACTCGTAGTATATCTATACTAATATTATAAAGAAAAAAGATTTGTATTTTTGTATTGAAATAACTCAAAAACTACTGGGACGATTTCAACAATTCTTTTACCAATAGAAAGCTAGGTTATCGCTGACTAACATAGGCTATATTTTTTTTCACGTGGACGAAGTCACTAGCAACAGCTCTTATTTACTGTAATAAACATTTGAAGCTAGAAAAAAATGGTTTATTGTTTGAATTTTTTTTTAAATTGATTCATTATATCCAAAAATATTTCGTACTAGCTGTTCCCGTGCGGCTTCATCCGCATGAAATTATGAAAATTCTATTTTATTGTTCACATTTGTCAAATGATCAATAGCAAATGTCAAAATGACATGACATGACAAACCTGGACAATCTTACTTCCTCAATGTTGGCAGCAACTTATGGTCTCTTTCCCACATTAGGGTTATTATCGATAATATTTACCACCTAAATTTAATGGCGTGAAAATATATAGAAAATATATATATATATATAGAAAATATATATATAAATATATATATATGTAGGGATTATTATTAAAATAAAGAATTATTCAAAAATATGGTGTAATTGCTGACATCTTAGGCAACAAAGAAGTGTGTGTTTACGCTTTATTATAATAGTATAGATTAAAAATTGTTTAGCTTTAAAGTTAGTATTAAATTTGAAATCTCTGTGTACATGTACAGTACGTCGCCAGAAGACGGGTAAGTAAGGCGTAGCAAATTAACTTAGTGTTCACTTGAGCGACGCGAGATGCATCCGCCTCGACTTAAGTTAAGTTTAATAATGCTTACTTATCTGGCAGGAAATGTCTGTTCGTACTGTATTTATGCACAGAAAAATAACATACATTTTAAAGCGTTAAAAATATAAACACGCTTTTAAGAGAAATTGAACAATCGAAATCTATACTAATATAACAAAGCGTAAACACAAACTACTTCGTGGCGTAGGATGTCAGTAATTACAGTATTGTTACAAAATAATAGAAACGGAAGTAGTGGGGGGTAGTTTGATAAAAGTCTTTGCAAGGAGTGAGGCGCCCTTAGTCGCTTAGTCAGTTGCATTCAGTCGCTCGGTCGCTAATAAGCTCTCTAGCTGGTAGTACCTCAGTTCCTTCAGGAGCTCGGTACATTTCTAGTCGTCGCCACGGAACATTCGATATCTTTTACGTAGTTGCCTTAGTGTATTCGTTTAATAATAATTCACCTATATTGCTCATATTACCGCTCGACTATTATATTTTTTTAAAAAGTAATTCGTATCAAAATTTATAACAGTATATTTTTGAATAATCATTTCTTTAATAAAAAGACCTACGACATCCTTTGGGCTATATATTTAACTTAGGGGTAAAAAAACTGGAAAAAGCCTTCAACCTGGGAAAGGGACCATAAACTACAAGCTGCCAACATTAAGGAAGCAGGGTTATTATGGTAACGGTAATTTTGACATTTGCAATTGAGAATTAGACATATGTAAACAATAAGATAAAGTTTTTTATAATTTCACGCGGATGAATCTGCAAGGGAACAGCTAGTAGTATTTATAATTATTTGAGTTTTCGACCGAGAAACTTTTCATTTCAAAAGCCTTTATCTGCACACTGTTGGACATAGGCTAATTTCACTTTTGAAGTGGTCAAAATAGGTCGATGTTTATTTTTTCTAAATGAGTGAGACCAGCAGTATGGTTTATACAAGTTACTCAACAGTGGAAACCAATTGTAATACATTCATCTGATATTACTTAAGTAGTATGTGTGAATGTGAATAAGGAATTTATCATACTTACTAATATTATAAATGCGAAAGTTTTGATGGATGTTTGTTAGAGTTAGTAGTCTAAACGGCTGAATGGATCTGGATGAAATTTGGCATAGATGTAGAGCAGAGTATGGAAGAACACATAGGCTACTTACTTATGTTTCTTTTAATACCCCTCGGACGGAGTCGCGGGATAAAACTAGTATGTAAAAGAATCTTTAACGTTCGTGCGATTGTCGATTGTTTGGCCGCCTCAACTGTTTAGTTGCACAACTAAATATCGAGTAGTGTGTACCTCCATATAGAAATCAAAGCGAAACTAATGAGTTGTGGAATAGTTTAGTATTAGGTATGCTTTTACTTGGACTTTTCAATTACTTTAGCCATCAAAGAAAAAGCTACAATAAACGTTTTACGGTTGTTAAAGTTGGGGGTTCACAACTTTCACGATTAGGCTTTTAATGACGAAAGTTGAACTTAACTGTAAAGTTTATATATAAAAGCCTATACATAATTTAAATCTACCCTAATTTAATACTTAATTTTTTTTTCAGTTGACCTAAGAAGTGTAATTAATTTTTATAAGTACCGTCGCCCTCCAGCACTAAAAATACTAAATACTTTTAATTTATAGATTCATTTCTAAACTAGCTTTCGCTCGCGACTCCATTCGCGTGGAATTGAAAAAAAAAAGAAAAGTGAATAGGCTATATGTTCTTCAGACTATCCTCTACATCTATGCCAAATTTTATCGAATTCCGTTCAGCCGGACAAACTCTTAAAAACAACCATCCAACCATCTAAACTTTCGCGTTTATAATACTAGATTTCGCCCGCGACTTCGTCCTCGTGGCATAAACAAAAAAAAACAAAAAAGTAATGATAATAGTAAAACAAATGTGATAGCCTATACGAGTATGTTCTTCCAGACTATGCTCTAAACCTGTTCCAAATTTCATGGAGATCCTTTCAGCCGTTTAGGCTACAAACATCCATCTGTCGTAACTTTCGCATTTATAATATTAGTATTTGTATAGTAAAATACTTCTTTCTAAATCATTAGGATGATTACAGTCTATTTTATTTACACCGTGAATTTTAGAAGCTGAGGACCTTTTTAAAGTACTCTAAAATGGCATCAAAAATGTTTTTTTTACACTTATCTTTCTCCATAATGCAGGGAAACGTAACTTTGGACTTTATTGCAGAGGTATTATAATATATTTTACTTTAAAATGGTTTTAAAAAGTGCTGTTGGGAAGAACGTGGTTATAAATCGGACTGAGAAAGCGGATTCTAGAGAGTTCTGCAAAAGTAGATTCGAGTAGCAATCTGTATTTGCTATTTCTTACGGCTTCTTATATTTTACTATGCATTATTAATAATTAATTTTTAGTGAAGAAATTATGCTTTAATTCATTGCGTTTTTCACTTTTGATTAAATGTAGGTGTGCACATTATTCGATTTTTAGTTATGCAACTAAACAGTTGAATGCTTTACGTAACAGTCGACACACAACTGTTGTGCGACAGTTTAGTCAAAGGTAGGTTATCGCTCTTTGTTATAAATGTTTTGTCATGATAGCTCAATAGTTAAAGGGTTAACTTTTATGATAACATTTTAAACAATTGTTTTAATTTCCATCTCTACTAATGTTATAAAGAGGAAAGATTTGTATTTTTGCATGTATTGAAATAACTCAAAAACTACTGGGCCGATTAAAAATTTTTTTCATTATTAAAAAGCTACGTCATCAGTGAGTAAAATCTTACTTACTAATATTATAAATGTGAAAGGTTAGATGGATTGATGGATGTTTGTTAGAGTTTGTAACCTAAACAGCTGAACGGATCTCGATGAAATTTGGCATAGGTGTAGAGCATAGTCTGGAAGAACACATAGGCTACTAAATTTTGTTTATTTTTTAAATTCCACGCACATGGAGTCGCGGGCGAAAGCTAGTAGGCTATATTTTTTAATTTCACGGACTAAGTTCCGAAAAACAGCTACTTTTTTTATACATTTAAATCTAAAGTTTTAAACCTATATGGAAAGAGTTTACACGTCCAGTTTAAGTATCCCGTAAGATCTAGTGTTCAGAACAATAACTAAGTTACATTGGCAGCTTGCCAGACTATTGAGCATTGACTACGGTTATTACGATCTAACATCAACATTTACTCTACATTGCGGCTTACTCACACAACATTAATAAATCAATTAACCTCGATTAGAACTGAACGCGTAATGTATGCATGCTGTTTAATGTGTACAAATAATGGTTATTATAAAGCAAACATTATGGACTCCATTAATAACTGCTACGTTATATGCTACACTTACATGCTACGAGATTGCTACGAAAAATAGTAGTTGTTTTGTCTACACATGCATCTTATCTGATCATCTATAGAATGCTTTAGAATTATTATTTAGTTGTGTTTACAACTAACTGTTGCTTTGGCCGTTACTCACAGATAAATTACCTTTCTAATCGTGAAAGAATTAATAAAATCCGCCCAGCAGTTTCTGAGTTATTTCATTACATACAAAAATACAAATCTTTTTTTTATAATATTAGTACATGTTAAATATTAAGCGATTCCTTCGAGGTAATTTTATCACATTTACTATGCTTTTCGGGTTAACGCTAGTAAGTATTCGAGACACGAATTTCACAAGCATCTCAAACATCCCATTGGCAATGCAAGCGTCACAAACTGTAAACACGTCTTGTAATTTGAGAGCAGACATCTGTTTGCAACATCCTTGCAAATCTTGTTCTTGTATTAGCTACATCTCCTTTCCACTTTACGTATTATGCTTGGAAAATAAGTGGGATTATAGTATAAACTAGCTCTCGGTCGCGGCCATCATGTGGAATAAAAAAAAAAAGAAAGTAGCTAATGTGTTCTTCCAGACTATCCTCTACACCTATGCCAAAATTCATCACAATATGTTCAGCAGTTTAGGCGGTAAATTAAAAAACATCCATCTATCTCAACTTTCGCTTTGATGTTGCATTTTTGATTCGATTGTCATTTGAACTGTGTACAATTAAAACTGAAATGTTGGTTGCTTAGTGAAATTAAAACGCAGAGTTTGGTTCATAAACTGTGGTTAAAACTGTAGAGGCTATAAATATCCAATAGCAACACATATCTTAGTAAAAATCTCTCCGTAAAATGATTTTTTGTTGCTTTACTTGTGAGATTTATGTTCCTCTGAACAGAAGTACATTCTAAATTCAATCTCGCGCTGTGATGTTGTGAATAATTGAAAACTGTTCTTTTGATTTGATATTTTTACCTTTTATAATCCGTTTCATCCGTTATTACATCCATTAGGGATACTTTCTTAATTTTTTTGTTGAATTTTATGAAATAAAATTTTACGTCATTCAGAAACTACTATTATTTTCTAAAGTCTAGCTGAAATCTAGTGTCTACTAACTTAAATTCGCAGCTTCTCCTGAGTGACAAAGATAATACTGTCATATCCATCCCGTTGAAATTTCATTTATTAAGATCGTGCGCACGGAAACTAAACTATCGCACAACTGTTTAGTCTTTCTTTGATTCATATGACCTTATAGAGCTGCGCATACTACTAGATATTTAAATGTGCAACTAAACAGTTGAATTGGCTGCGAAACAATGGACAATCGTATGACAGTTGTCCGACATTTTAGACAAAGGAGTGCGCCGCGTTAAGCAAACAATGTAACGTAGCTATCCAATCCATCTAATTTTTCGTATTTATAAAATTACTAGCTTTCGCCTGCGACTCTATCTATACGAATTTAGAACTTGACAAGTAGCCTATGTTTTCTTACAGACTTCTAAATATGTGCCAAATATCACCTTGCTCCGTTCAGCCTAAACTTTCGTTTTTATATTAGTTAGATCCGCAGCAAATTGTGGTTATTTGTAATTAATACTTTTTTTATATCATAAGGTGGCAAACGAGTAAGCGACCTCATTAATCCGCCGGAATGGCGAAGCGACCGTCCATAGACATTCGCAATAGCAGATGCGTTGCCTACCCTTAATCGAAGAAGGAGGAGGCGCACATAAACATGATATTTTTCCTTCCTATGCATGTCCTCCACCTTCAGATCCACGTTCCTTTTCCATCTTTTCTTATCAGAGAAAGAGTGGGAAGGAAAAGGGACTAAAGTTGGGCATCCGGCACAGCACTTATCAGATGAAACGCGGAATTGCTCTCACTTCACGTCTGTATTTTGTGTGGTCGTGGTATTTCACAGGGCGAGCCGACCCATTCGTGCGAAGATGTTAAAGCGGGCTCTACCACTTAAAAAATTGTTTACTTTTACTGTGTTATATATGTTAATAAATATATCATTCTTTCAGTTCCCACGACTAATTTGAGAGTCATTGTGTGCATGTGGCACCAAATTTGCATTCTACGCTACGTTCTACAGCTCGCGTGAATTCGTAATAATTCGGGTGCAAACATTCTCTTGTATTCTTTTTAATCTCACAGGATTCATAAAGAACTTATTGTTTCTAATTCTGTTAATAAAAAAAAGGAAGCTTTACAAAATATCTTTTAAAAAAATGTCGATGTTAATATGACAGATGTATTGATGACGTCATACCGGTTTCTACCAAGACTTATAGAGCACAATGTGATGTCAGAGTGTGTAAAAGTTTTTAAAAGTTATAAGGTTAATAAAATCTTACAAACTACAGGCCCGATGAGAGTAACGCTTTAGTTTCTGTTTATTTATACAGTAAAAGTATGTTGAAATCAGATAGGGATCTTGTTTCGTTTTATTGACAGTAAGATTTTTGTAAAAACAAACAGTTGCAAGTTAGTTTCACTTTTGCCCACCGGGCCAATTATGTTTGTCGCACTATAACTATTTCTTATGACCGTGTTATTATCACCGACATTGTCACTGAGCCAAATTGTCTATAAACGCGACATGTTACCTCCATTAAGACAAACTTAATGTTAACTAACTCATTAATGTGTTACTATCATACTAATATTATAAATGCGAAAGTTTAGATGGATGGATGGATGGATGTTTGTTAGAGTTTGTAGCCTAAGCGGCTAAGCGGATTTCGATGAAATTTGGTATAGATGTAGAGGATAGTCTGGAAGAACACATAGGCTACTCACTTTTGTTTTTTTTTAATTCCACGCGAACGGAGTCGCGGGCGAAAGCTAGTATATAGTAATATTAATGTTATAAATGCGAAAGTTACGATGGTTGGATGTTTGTTAGCGTTTGTAGCCTAAACGACTGAACGGATCTCCATGAAATTTGGCACAGGATTAGAGCATAGTCTGG
>NW_013525303.1:977138-992706 GCF_000836215.1 Papilio polytes | reverse complement strand
ATAAGGGGTAGGCAGAGACTATAGACTTTAATATATTGCGGTCCTGACTCATCTTACTAGCCTCTTTGTTCAACAGCACAATACGTCCCAACTGAGGGGCTCGATGCCTAGCCTACGTTAGGACGCAACTAGACCGTAGTCAATGCCCACATAATACGGGTTGACTTCACACATATCTTTGAATCGGGTTCTGCAGGTTGAATCACGATGTTTTCCTTCACCATAAGAATATCGGATAAATTTGGATCGAAGTGTCAAGGTGCTTAGCTTGAGCCACCGACGACCAATCACAAATTTCCGCTACCAAGATACTCTATCCCTTCTTAACTTTTCTAACACTTACTGTAATAAATCTCCTTGCATCGTAACTTTTCTAAAATAGCAAATTGTATAGTCACGTTGTGTCCTATGTCGATAGGGTAATGTCCCGGAGTTAATGGCCCGTATAGAGCGGACAAGGGTTGTAACAAATGCTCCGTCTAGTCTACGAATTATTAGCACTCGTCTGTGCGTTTGTCAGCAGAAATCTAGCCGTGTAATGTATAATTTATGATCGTGTTAGTCGATTATATAAATTTTGAGCGCACATTTGAAACTAAACTATCGCACAACTGTTTAGTCTTACTTTGATTCTTATGAGCTGATATGGAAGTACACTACTCGAGTTTTAGTTGTGCAACTAAACAGTTGGATAGGCAGCGAAACAATCGACAATCGCACAACAGTTGTCAACAAAGGTGTGCGCATGTTCTTAGAAGAATTTAACTGTGTGCATTTGTTATTATTACTAAGTTTTAACACCCTTAAAAATTAGTTGCTTCTGCTTGTTTTTATGTTCACGTTTCTATCTTCCTAATATCATAAATGCCAAAGTTTAGATGGATGGATGTTTGTTAGAGTTTGTAGCTTACTGTTGATCATTGCTGTATGAAATTTGGCATAGATGTAAAGCATAGTTTCGAAGAGTACTTACTTTTGTTTTTTTAATTCCACTCGCACGGATTTTGTATCTAGTAAAATGTATTAGCATTATAACAATGTGAAGCAGAGACGGGTAACTATCTATACTATTATAATAAAGTGTAAAAACACAATTCTTTGTTGCCTAACATGTCAGCAATTACAGCATGTTTTTAATAATTATTTTTATAATAAAAAGCCCTATACTTACGTCAAGCTTTAGGCTTTTTTTTACGCCATTAAACTTAGGGGGTAAATATTTTGGATAAAGAGCCTAATCTGGGAAAGAGACCATAACTTGCTGCCAACATCAAGGAAGCAAGATTGTCATGGTTTGACATGTCATGTCAATTTGACATTTGCTATTGATAATTTGACAAATGTAAACAATGAAATAAAATTTTCATAATTTCAAACAGATGACGCCGCACGGGAACAGCTGGTTTTATAATAAATATGTTCTTACGTGATTGCTGCAATAGTTTAGTTGAACAAAGCCTCTGTAATTTGTATGCTCATCAATCATTTATTAGAAATTCCAGTCTGTGAAGATATTTGCCTCCGCTCTCGTTTATATCGCATTAAATTCTTACGCGTAGCTCCGGAACTGCTGAGAATGTTCGGGGAAATGCATGCATGATTAACTTGGATATCTTACTTCTTGATAATATTGTAATGCGAAAGTTTTGATGGATGTTTGTTAGTTTGTAGCAGTGCCGGATTAAGCCAGCGAGGTCTGTAGCAAATTCTGTCAAGGCGCCCTTGGTTTGCTGTAAGTTTTCTAGTTTAGATATTAAATAAAATTAATCTTAATTTTGAATTACGAAGCGTTAGATCGCGGGCCCTTAAATACGTGGGGCCCATAGCATTTGCTACTCTTGATATGTGGCTAATACGGCACTGGTTTGTAACCTAAACTGATTGGATTTGGATGAAATGCATAGATGTAGAGTCTTGAAGAACACATAGGTTTCTTTTGTTTTTTAATTCCACTTGCCGACGAAGGATAGCGAATTTAAGCGAAATTATTTTAGATTTAAACTTATTTCACGTTGGTAATGTACCATTTAAAGATTATTCAACCAATAAATGTTACTAATATTATAAATGCGAAAGTTTAGATGGATGTTTGTTAGAGTTTGTAGCTTAAACGGCTGAACGGATCTCGATGAAATTTAGCATAAATGTTGAACAGTCTGGCATAATACCTAGGCTACTTACTTTTTTATTCCACGCGCACGGAGTCGCGGGCGCAAGCTAGTATGCGAATATTATTAACTTAATACCGAGAATCAGAAATAAAATATATTTAACTAGCTGTTCCCGTGCGACTTCATTCGCATGAAATTATGAAAATTGTTTTATTGATTACATTTGTCAAATTATCAATTACACAAAAGTCAAAATGACATGACATGATGACAACCTTCCTTCCTAAATGTTGGCAGCAACTTATGGTCTCTTTCCCACAATAGGGTTTTTATCCAAAATATTCACCCCTAAGTTTAATGGCGTTAAAATATATAGCCTAGAGCGTGACGCTAGTGTAGGGCTTTTTATCAAAAAAAGAATTATTCAAAAATATGCTGTGATTGCTGACATCTTAGGCAACAAAGAAGTGTGTGTTTACGCTTTATTATAATAGTACAGATAATAATTGTACTCACCTGACATATTTATTAAATTTAAGATGAATTTAATAGTGTAAATTGTAGCATTAATAATAATAAAGAATGCTTTTATTTGTTTATTATTTGTCACGTGAACATCCTGTAGCTTCATAAACATTTCCTTTCTCAGTTACAAAGACAACGTAACTGCGCTAACTCTCATCAATCATGCACAGAATTCTGCGGCGCGAATTCTTGCCGAAGTTCTTATACTTGACAGAGTTGTCTTACTTACCCTGTTAGTGAATCAAAACAATAAATTGACAACTTTACAGTCTTTTGTTTGTAAAGATTAATTCTCTCTCTTTTATTCCTATGTCCCCAAAGTGGGGCAGAGGGCGTCCACAGTACGCCGCCAGCTCGCTCTGTCTTGGGCTCTGTGTTGTATCTCGGACCATGACAGCCCGATTACCTTCAAGTTAAAGATAAGATATTGAAGATAAGATTAAAAGATTAATTACTCATGCTTTATTTTGTTAGTTAAACTATTGTTAAATGGTGACTAATTTGAATGTCAGTGAGAGATTTTAATAGCCGATTTCGCTAAAAAGAAATTTAAAAGTTTACGTTTCTTAACTCCCAATACGTACTCGTAGTTCTATGGCGCAACGATCCAAAGTGGGTCTTGGCTCGACACGAGAATGCCAACGCCCTGTTCTGAAGCGTCTCCTGTCAGTCGACTGCTTGTTATCATAACTTATAATACTAATTATATTTGACTTTTATCGTAAAATTTATTGTCTTTATTATACAGAGGAAAGATTTGATTGTTTGAATTGACTCTAGAACTATTGGACCAAATTGAAATATTTTTTTCACTTTTAGAAATATGCTTATCAATTACTAACATCCTACTTATATTATAAATGCGAAGGTTTAGATGGATAAGTGGATGTTTATTAGAGTTTGTAGCCAAAACGATATACGGATTTCGATGAAATTTAGTGCAGATATATATTATATTCTGAAAGATCACATAGGCTACTCAATTATGTTTTTTTTTAATTCCACGCAGACGGAGTCGCGTGCGAAAGTAGGCTATGTTTATTACTAGCTTATTGCGCGTAAAAATTAGTTTACAATATTCTGATTTTGAATACATACTGTATATCTATATGCATACATTTTTGTTACGCAGGAAGAGTAAAATGTTAAGGTTGGTATCCACTGCTCACATACTTCTACAAAAAAATATCGTCATCTCCTGTTTTTCAAAACGAATAAATGAGATGACGATATTTTTTGTGCGTCTATTTTGTACCATGTAAATTCACGGTAATATCGAACATTTCAAAGGTCGCGCAACTCGAGCGAGCTTCAAAGCCGATTGTAAATAGATTAGAGATCGCTCGGGGATGTACTCAGTATAATTGTGACGTGGATTTATTGTTTCCAGTACTACAGGATGTATTTATTCAACACTAGCTGTTGCCCTTGACATCTTTCTTAAGGAATTTAAAATAAAAAATCCAGATCATGTTCTATATCTGTGATAAATTTCATCGAGATACGTTGAGCCGTTCTAACAAAGTTCTATCCATACATCCATCCATTTATAAAGTAAGATAATAGTTTCAAAAGTGTATTTTTTATATCACATCTTGCTACGTTTACCGTCTTTTTAAATTCACGTAATATTCTACGTTACAACTGCTAAAATACAAGTTATTTTGTAAAGAATAATTTTAGCCCGCTTTAACATCTCCGCACGAATGAGTCGGCTCGCCCTGTACAATACCACGACCACACAGAAAACAGGCCTGAAGTGGAAGCAATTCCGCGTTTCGTCTGATGAGTATGGTGCCGGAGGCCCAATTTTAGTCCATTTCACATCCCACGTTTTTCTTATAAGGGAAAGATTGGATGGGAAAGTGGATTTGACATTGGAGGAAACGCATAGGAAGGGGAAATATCCGCTTTATGTGCGTCTCTTCCACCGTCAATTTAGGACAGGCAACGCATCTGCAATTGCGGATGTTTATGGGCAGCGGTTGCTTTCCATTTTGGTGGATTCAGGTGGTCGCTTGTTTGCCAACTTATAGTATAAAATAATAATAATACGTAAATTAAGATAATTAAAAAAAGGATCATTTCCTTGCAGTAACAAATTATAGAACCAAAGTGGGATTTGGTGAGATTAATTAGTGCGTTGGCTTTAAACGAGGATAATCCGGGATGAAGATTTTTTTAATTTACATTAGTCCTTCATCGCAATAACAAGAGAATTGTAACTTTTTCACTCGAGATTTTCTGTCATTATGTTTAATAATTGAATATTTTTCTAAAGAAAAAGTTGGGTAAATATGTTCTCTCTGTGTGTTTGTTGATTAAAGAAAGGTAACTCATTAGAAATAGCGAATGTCTAAACGCAGCAATCCCTTCGCTATTTTGACGAATTCGTAAAATGTATGTGGATAAGATTATTAGGTGGCAAACGAGAAAGCGGCCACCTGATTGCGCCGTAATGGCGAAACGATTGTCAATACGAGTATACATCAATAGGCAATATGCATGAGAAGCCAAATTGCACCAAACTTCTTTTAAATATACTTTTTTACTATAAAAATTCTCCTGCAAATATTTTTTTTTTAATATGCGATTTAGTGGCAAAATTTAATCATTAAAAGGTGTCTTTTTTCAAATTCCTTCGCTAAGTTCTAAAACGCACACTATTGGTCGAAGCAAGTGACTTATTTAATATGGCGTCGCTGTGTTGACAATACACAGTTCGTTTACGTTAGTTTATATAGAAATACACTCTTGAAGTATTACGCCTTCGTTGTGGTCTTTACTTACTCCTCTAAATTACTGGCAGGAGTTGTTTTCAGACATGAATTTTCTGATTCATTTTAAGAATAAAACCAAGGATGTATACATTTTTTTACGCAAACATAAAATAGATTAAGAGCGGGCGTACCCCGACTAAACTATCGCACATCTGTTGTGCGATTGTCGATTGTTTCGCAGCCTCAACTGTTTAGTTGCAAAACTAAAATTGGAGCAGTGTGTACACCTTCATAAAGCTCTTAGGAATCAAAGCGAGAGTAAACAGTTGTGCGATATTTTAGTTAAAGGTGTGCGCGCTCAGAATAAAATCAAGGACGTCTACATCTTTTACGCAGACATAAAATGGATTTACGTTGTATATTTTTCTCGATAAAAGGTACTTATGGTAAGTCGATGTCATCGACTTTTCAGATGTCATTGAATAAGAAATTGTATAAATTCCCTACAAGCAATCGGTTCATCTGAAGGAAGCTTTACTCGATTTTATTGAGGTTATATTTTTGGTGAATAAATATTTTTCTTGGCACATTGTATTTCGTCTTCATTTGTTTTGAAAAATAATCTCACCGTGAAATTGAAACATATTTTATCATTATGAATGTGAAAGTTTAGATAGATGGATGTTTGTAGCCTAAACTGCTGAATAGATCTCGATAAAATTTGAGATAGATTTAGAGAATGTAGGAAGAACACATAGGCTACACTATTGTTTTTTATAAATTCCACGCGGATGGAATCATGGGTAAAAGCTAGTATGAAAACAAATATTTTTCTTGTTATTATAAGACCGTATTATCTTTACATCGTAGATTTGACGCTGCAAGAGATTTATATCGTTTTCTTCCTACTTTATTTAGATTATTTATGGCAGTCTGTGGGAAAAGAACGGTAAAATAGATATAAGGGAGCACAGAATGAATCAATTTGGGATATAAAATAATAAGATTTACAAAAGTTTTCTTGAATATTACTGAATATTTTATAGGAAAATGATTAAAAATAAAATGAAACATTATTAATACGTACGTTTTAATGAAATTTAAGATAATGTTACTAATATTATAAATGCGAAAGTTTAGATGGATGTTGGAGTTTGTAGCTCAAAGGGCTGAATGGATCTCGATGAAATTTGACATAGATGTAGAGGATAGTCTGGAGGCCTAATTTAAGTCTCTTTCCCTTTCCATACTTTTTTTAAGAGGAAAGGATGGGAAGGAAAAGTGGATTTGACGGTGAAGGAGACGCATAGGAAGGGGAAATGCCCTCTTAATGTGCGTCTCCTCTTCTGTCAATCAAGGGTAGGCAACGCATCTGCTATTGCGGATGTTTATGGGCAGCGGTCGCTTTCCATTTCGGTGGATTCAGGTGGCCGCTTGCTTGTTTGCCACCTTGTATTATAAAAAAAAATAACAAATAGGCTACTTACTTTTGTTTATTATGAATTACACGCGGAGGGAGTCGTGGGCGAAAGTCATATAATGGGTTTGAACCTAGAATCTCAATAATTAACATAAAATGTACCAAAACTACTTTATACGAAGTTTTGCCCGCGAATCCTTCCCCGTGGAATTAAAAAAAAAAACATAAAGTGAGTAGCTTATGTGTTCTTCCATATTATACTCTACATCTATACCAAATTTCATCAAAATCCGATCAGTAGTTTAGGCTACAAACTCTAACAAAGATCCATCCATACAAAAGAATAGAAATAATTTATTGAAAACAAAAGAATTACACAATTACAATTACAGTTATGCCAACATAAAGCTAATTACAATCTGTGTTTAATACGTTTAATCTGGTGATGCCTACACTAGGCAATGTCATATCGTGGGCACCGATCTATCTATCTAAACTTTCGCATTTATAATATTAGTATGAAGTATGATTACGGAAATAATTTTTATAACGCCAGGACAGGTAAAAATCCGACACGACATAAAGAGCTTAAGCCATACAATTTATACGCCGTGCTTCAGTAACAAATCGAAATCAATTTACCTTACAGAGCATTTTTTGGACGAATTTATCATAACCCAAGTGACTATTATTCATTTTTATACCATAGCTTTTGCTAACTTCTTCCGCGCGAAATAAAAAATAATTTTAAACCTAGTTTTACTTTTTTTTACTGCCGGGTTTATGCCGCCCTGTCGTTCCCCTGACGTATTTTTTAATCAGTGACCTGGGGTGCAGGTGTTTATTTCAAAAGTATACTATAAGTACCACACGATCTCAGGGACTCTTAAGAACCTATTAAAGTTTCATATAAATGTATCCATTGGTTTAATAACGCATAGGCAACAGACATAAACAGCCTTACAAAGAAACGCAGTACGAGTATAAATTTAAATTTAAAAATACAAGTACTAATTTGTACTAATATTTGCTTATACTCAATTTATTCCTAAGTTTAACTTTATACCGCATTTATGTTTTTTTTTTATAGTAAAAGGGGGCAAACGAGCGGCGTGTACACCAAGGTGGTCAACGACGCCCATGGACATTCGCAACACCAGAGGAACTACAGATGCGTTGCCGGCCTTTGAGGAAATGATAGGTTCGCTTCTTGAAGGACCCTAAGTCGTATTGGTATTATGTGGCCTAAAAACTTTTGTTTCGGTCTATTTCTGTTAGTTTATTTCTTACTATATTCCAAAAAGTTTTTTTTACGAAGTGGGATTTGTCTTCAAAGCGATAACAATACATGTATACAGAGAGGGTTTTTTTTTATAACATAAGGTGGCAAACGAGCAAGTGGCCACCTGAAACCGCCAAAATGGCGAAGCGACCGCTGCCCATAGACATCCGCAATTGCAGATGCGTTGCCTACCATTATACGACGTAGGAGGAGTCGCACATAAAGAGGACATTTCCCCTTCCTATGCATTTCATCCACCGTCAAATCCACTTCCTCTTCTCAACCTCTCCTTATAAGAAAAGGGTGGTAAAGAGAAAGGGACTTAAATTAGGCCTCCGGCACCACACTCATCAGACGAAACACGGAATTGCTTCCATTTCATGCCTGTCTTCTGTGTGGTCGTGGTATTACACCGGGCGCGCCGACCCATTCGTGCTAAGATGTTAAAGCGGGCACTACCACTGTTACATATATACGACATACTGGTATACAAATAAGGGTGTATACAACATTCGTGGACGACTCACGAGTCAATTTGCATAAAGTAGTGGCTCACTGACCTCTGGCTTGTTGCCAGAACGCGGATTTTTGGCCTAAATCACAAAATAAATGTTTCAATTGCAGGCTTTGTTCCACCTGTCTCATTGTACAATATACGTCAACGAAAACATACTGCTATCTCAGAATTTTCAATACTAGCTTTTGCCCGCGACTCCGTCCGCGTGAAATTTAAAGATAACAAAGAAATAAAAAAGCCTATGTTACTCACAGATACGAGTAAATTAACTTTCTAAAGATGAAATAATTTTTAAAATTGGCTCAGTAGTTTTCGAGTTATTTCAATACGTACAAAAATTCAAATCTTTCCTCTTTATAATATTAGTATAGGACTGTAGAATGACGTCATAGTACATTTAATTAGTTTCCCTAACATTAGCCGTAGTTAGGTTTTCGTAACTTTACCACGAGCCTGCAATACTTTAAAGTTTAAGTACATCAAGTACGTTTAGTACAAGTACAGTACATAGTACAAGTTCATTAGTACAAAGGATTTTATAACTTACTCTATACGCCCTTTTCCTTTTATATAAGACTATCTGTTTCTCGCGAATTCGCTAGCGCGAAATAAAAAAAATAATATAAAATATAGCCTAAGTTACTCACTGATAACGTAGCTTTTTAACAGTGAAAGAATTTTTAAAATCGCCTCAGTAGTTTTTGAGTTATTTAAATACAACAAAAATACAAATCTTTCCTCTTTATAACATTAGTATAGAAGAAAATAAAAACAAATGCTTAAAATGTTATAATAAAAGTTAACCCTTTAACCGCTGAGCTATCATGACAAAACATAACTAAAGATCAGTCGCACACCTTTGACTAAACTATCGCACAACCGTTGTGCGATAGTTTAGTCAAAGTTGTGCACAACTAAAAATCGAATAGTGTGCGCACTTCCATATAAGCTCATAGGAATCAAAGCAAGACTAAACAGTTGTGCGATTAAGTTACCCTTGGTCGCGCGCTTTAACTTACCCTTCTTAATTACAATGGACTATGTACAGGGATCAATTGACAATAGCCATTCTTAAGCAATCCTTAGGCATTCAATTAAGTTGTTTTAGTAAGTATAATGGAAATGGGTAAGACTTTATTGGCAATAAAGAGTTAGTGCTTAACACAAAGCGTATAATATATTGTCTCACTTTTATTAAGGAAAAAGAGTAGGATGACAATAATATTTGGACTCGTATTTTGGTAGTCAAGCTTTCTTTTTACTATATCGACTTTCCTTCGCGACACAGAAGTTAAACCCCATTCGATCGGACGCTTTTATAACGCGCGTTAAAAAACCGTTGATAATGCAATGATCGTAGAATAAATGCATGAATGTATTTATTAAAATGGGACATTTCTAACGCAAACAAGAGTTATTTTAAAGTGTTGGTATGAGAACGTTAAAAAAACGCCCGTTTAAAGTGCGTTAAATATTAAAAGGTTGCATTATTTTTAATTTAGTAGAAATATAAAAAAAATGATTATAGCCTAGTGAATCCACTAAGAGCGTGCGCACACTTTTGGCTAAACTATCGCACAACAGTTGTGCGATTGTCGATTGTTTTGCAACAAATTCAACTGTTTAGTTCCCCAACTAAAAATCGAGTAGTGTGCGCACCTCCATATACTCGTAAGTTTATAGGGATCAAAGCGCTACTAAACAGTTGTGCGATAGTTTTGTCAACGATGTACGCCCTTACAATAGATGTTTATGCCACTAGCTGTAGGATTAGGTATCTCGAGTTTGTATTTATTTATTACATTACATGATAGTAAATCTTACTAATATTATGAATATAACAGTTAAGATGGATGGATGGATGTTTGTTAGAGTTTGTAGCCTAAACTACTGAACGGATTTCAATGAAATTCGGCATAGGTGTAGAGCATAGTCTGGAACAACACATAGGCTACTTTCTTTTGTTTTTTTAATACCACGCGGTCGGATTCGCGGGCGAAAGCTAGTTGTATATGCAATTATGTTTTCAAAGCTACTGAAAGCGTTAGTACGACTGCGTTAGATTGACGCAAGTAACTAAATTAGTAACGTTGAAAGCCATTTATAGCTACTCGTCGGTCCTAGTTGAATTACTTATTACATTAATTCTACCTCAGAAGTTATAAGCTGTATTATACTAAAATAGGTGTTGTGATTAGAAATATAATGCTAGGTTTTTGGACAAGCCTAGTTTAGTTTCTATTTTTATACTAGAGGGCAAACGAGCAGCGGATCGCTTACAATTGATCCGACGCCCATGAACATCCGCAACGCCAAGGGAACTGCAGATGCGCTGCCCGCCTTTGTGGGAGGAGTACGCTCTTTTCTTGAATGCCCCTAAGTTGTAATTGGTTGGAAATACCGCTGAAGACAGTGTTCCACAACGCGGCTGTACGAGGTAGGAAGTTACGTGAAAACCTTGGCCTTGTGGATTGCCAAACATCGAGGTAGTATACGTAGGTAGTTGACGGTGAAGTCTGATATGTTGTATTTAGAAAAGAATTAGATAACAATTAGTAGTTCAATAATAGACTATAGCTAAAACTGCTACAATAAGAAGTAAAAAAACTATTCTCTTATTTTTGTCTCCTCAGTAATTGCCGTTTTAATTAAAAATTTTGCAACAAACAAGTGCAAAGAGAATACGTTTCAAGGCGTTTATTTTCTTTTTATTTGTAACGATCGTGTTCAGGATTCGTAATAATTTTGCGTCTTTATTTTAATGAAGAATTTTTACATTTTATTAATAAACGTGAAAGTTTAGAAGTTTGTTTGAGTTTGTAGCCTAAACTGGATAGTCTGGAAGATCACATAGGCATTTGTGTTTTTTTTTAATTCCACGCAGACGGAATCGCGTGCATAAACAAGTCTTAGTTGTAAATATCTTAGATGGATGTTTGTAATACTTTGTAGCCTAAATTGCTGAACGGATCTGGATGAAATTTGGCATAGATGTAGAGGATAGTCTGGAAGAACACAGACTTTTGTTATTTTAATCCCACACGCAGTCGCGGCCGACAGCTAGTCTTAAATATTTATCTTTAAATCAGTAATCATATTTAACACATTTACTGAAATGTCCGAAGCAAATGGACGTTCGTGATTTGTTTCTACGTGGAGATGTCATAGATATAGGATGACGTAACAATGCGTGACGTAACAACGGATCTTGTGTAGAGCTCTTATGTCCCCGTAGAAGTTTTAGGAGTTCGTAAAGAATGGAATTTTCTAAGAGCGAGCGCACATCTTTTACTAAACTTTTGCACAATTATTGTGCGATTGTCGATTGTTTCAAAGGCAATTCAACTGTTTAGTTGCACAACTATAAATCGAGTAGTGCACTTTCATATCAGGTAATTGGAATCAAACCGCGACTAAAAAGTTGTGCGATAGTTTAGTCAAAGTGTTCGCGGTTTAATATTACTATTTACGTTTACATAGTATTTATTTTTAATATCACAAGATTAAAATTATTATTTGAAAATAGTATTCATTAAAAAAACAGGAATTTGAAGTCTCTAAATTATATGTTTTAAATGAAAATTAATATAAATAAATTGTGCAATAATTTTCAGTGTTTGTTTAATTAAAAAAATAAAGAAGTGTACAAAATGAAATCCAATTATATAAAAACACCGCATTTTGGTCGGCCCGCTTAAATTGAACTTGTTTTAATTTACTTCATACATGTTAAAAGTATGTTGCGTAAAATAAATTCAAAGTAAAATGTAACATGAAAAAATGCTGTTAAACTTTGTAAATCATGTATTAGTAAAATTAAATAACGTTTACTATATAACTAGCTGTTGCCCGCGACTTCATCCACGCAATATTAATATAAAAAGTAGCATATAATAAATCCGTCTATGTCAGCCACCCTTCAATGAAAGTCCGGTCGAAATCGGCCCAGCCGTTTCGGAGATTAGCCGGAACAAACGTGGCTTGTGGACAGACAGACAAAAAATGTTTAAATGCGATTTTTGTTATCAGCAACGCAAATAACTTCCCGATATCTGGATTTTTTTTGATACAACAAACAGATATTCCAAATTCTTTATATCATACACTAATCATACTAATATTATAAATGCGAAAGTTTGGATGGATGTTTGTTAGAGTTTGTAGCCTAAACGGCTGAACGGATTCGATGAAATTTGGCATAGTTGTAGAGCATAGTATGGAAGAACACATAGGCTAGTTGCA
This sequence comes from Papilio polytes, assembly GCF_000836215.1. Classification (NCBI taxonomy): domain Eukaryota; kingdom Metazoa; phylum Arthropoda; class Insecta; order Lepidoptera; family Papilionidae; genus Papilio; species Papilio polytes. The sequence goes on along the minus strand of NW_013525303.1, from coordinate 979,889 downwards.
TTTGTTTTTTTAAATACCGCACGGACGGAGTCGCGAGCGAAAGCTAGTGTATAATAGATTTTTAAAAAATACTGATAGTCTCTAAGTAGTATCGTCGATAATTCTAGAATGTTGGAACGTTGAGAATAAATTCAAAGACATGTGTGAAGTCAATCTGCACATCCAGTGTTGACTGACGCACCTAAGTAAAGGTAGACTCGAAGCCCTCGGTCTTTACGTCTATGGGCTCTTGACATATCAAATGTTTTTATAAGACTGTTTATACGATGTAAAATCTTTACCCCTTAAATCTACAGTTCCCATAAGTGATATATTTTACATAATCCCATATATCTGCTATCAAGGGATATTAATGTAATATATTACTCTATCGACAGCGTAAATGGTACTTAAACATAACTTAATTGTTCATAAATGAGAGTAAATGGTGTATTTTAACTTTGACCCTCACCTTTCCCGTAATAAAGCGAGTTCAATTAATCAGGTTGAACCTTTTCATTGAAATGATATGCTTTTTTTTTCTCTTCTCGTTCCCCTAGCATATTTTTGGGATAGGGACGTTAGGTGCGGGTGGAACGTTTATTTCTTTATTGTGAATTTTTTTTGTCAAATAACTTTACAAATTTACTAATAAACTAAAGTTACTAAAATGACTAGATTTATATCACTATGTTAACATTACTGAAATTATATGCTTTAACAAAAATCGGTTACAGCACATACTTGAGTTATAATTTATATTAAACAATGCAATAGTAACAGTGGTAAACGCCAGCAATACAATTTGCACGAATAGGTCGGTTCGACCAGTGCAATAACGTGACCACACAGAAGACAGCAGTGAAGTGGATGTAATTCCGTATTTAGTCTAGTAAATGTGCATGCAGACGGATTAATTTTATTCATCTTCCCATCATAACCTTTAAAAACGGATAGGCAGCGATAGTAAGCGTAGGAAAGGGAAATATTCCTTTCTGTGCGTCCCCTTCTTTGTCATTTAAAGTTTTTTTTTATCACTTACTTTTTACAACAAAAAAGTGTGATATCCTCTCTAAATCTATACCTATACTAATATTATAAAGAGGAAAGATTTATATTTTTATTGTATTGACATAACTAAAAAAACCACTGGCCTGATTTTAATAATTCTTTCACTGTTTTAAAGGTAATTTATATGTGAGTAACAAGGGCATATATTTATTTTTTATATGCGGGCGAATTCGCGAGTAACAGCTAATTTGATTATGTCGGAAAAACTAGTGTTTTTCAATTACCAGACAGGAAAAAGGAAGTACAGAAAAAGAATTCTTATGCATCTCCTACTCTGCACAACTTATTTTTGCTAAAAATATATTTGTAATACAAACACATGGTAATATTACGAGATAAACGAATATACAATATGAAACACTTGCTGGCAACACAGCAATGGCCAAAACGTGTCTACAGCAAGATTTATTTACAAAATGGCGGTTGCAATATATCACGTCTTAGGGTACTCTCTGTTATATATTTTACACACATTAATTAAATTATCAAACTATTGTTTCCCGCCAATAACCTAATGGTTATAATAACATCTGATTAGATCGTGGTCGTGGGATCCAATGACACCATTCGAAGACCATGGTATGTTCCCACAGTCGTTTCATGAATAGAATAAACCCAAAGCTTAGTTGGAATGGTTGAAAGAAATGTTACTTAATTTTAGACACTAATACTTCGTCCGGAATTAAAATTGGGTGTTCTTCCAGACTATCCTGTATAACAATGCCAAATTTCTTCAAGATCTGTTCAGCAGTTTAGGCTACAAACCAACAAACCATCCATCTAAACTTTCGCATTTATAATATTAGTAAGATAGAAGACATATCACGTATTAATTGGAGTAGGGTTCATACTTTTCTTGGCAGGGCCTGTCCCACCAAATTGTAAATTGTCTGATAACTCCAACGTGTAAAATATGTGACGGAAATATCGGATTTTGTTATCTTATCTGACAGTGACGTCATTTTTAAGCTATTTACGCCTCTATCCAACAGTGGTGGGACAGGTCCTTTTGTCCTACATAAACGTGTGGTCTTATCAAGTAGCTATACTTAGAAGACAATCTGGTCAATTTGGTATTAATCTAGATTAATCCTTCTCATGAATATTGTATGAGTCAATCTTGGTTGAGGTTAATTTGATATGGTAATTATTTGGTTATTTGCATTTATACAATTGGTTTTATAGAGTGTCGGTGGCTCAGTGGTTTGAACACTTGACTTGTAATCTACAGGTCTCGGGTTCGAATCCCGCCATGTACCAATGTGATTTTCCATTTTTCGAATTTTCATATGTACATAATTTCCCCGACGTTCTTACGGTGAAGGAAAACATCGTGATGCAACCTGCACATATCGGCCAAAATATTCAAAGATATGTGTGAAGTCAACCAACTATGGCCTAATCACCCCTTATTAGGGTAGGCTCCGAACCCCTCGGTGGGGACGTATAGTGAGCTGGTGATGATGATGATGACCTAGTACAATTAAACTACACAGATACTGAAAATTTCATTGTTCCTCCTATATAGAACCTTAAATCCTTGCATTTGTATAATTATTATACACGAGCTGTTGCCCGCGACTTCGTCCGCGTGGTATTAGAAAACATACGAAATATATAAATAACAAAAAGCTACGTATCCCTCGGGAAGCGGACATCTCGGGGATGAAGCTTATCCCATGTGTACTTCAGACTTAGTTT
>NW_013525303.1:966192-976715 GCF_000836215.1 Papilio polytes | reverse complement strand
CTTCGTCCGCGTGGTATTAGAAAACATACGAAATATATAAATAACAAAAAGCTACGTATCCCTCGGGAAGCGGACATCTCGGGGATGAAGCATGTGTACTTCAGACTTACTTTTATATCTGTGCCAAATTTTAATAAGATATGTTGAACCGTTGCAGAATGATCGAGTAAACACTAAATTAATGAATCCCACGGGAACCGTAACTTATCCCGGGATAAAAAGTACCCTATGTGTTCTTCCAGACTATGCTCTAAATCTGTGCCAAATTTCATGGAGATCCGTTCAGCTGTTTAGGCTACTAACGCTAACAAACATCCATCCATCTAAACTTTCGCATTTATGATATTAGTAAGATAATCTTACATATATACATTAGCGCATATACACCTACACATTCACACACACACAAACACACATGCATAGTAACATTTGAATTCACAAACAACATACCATTTTATTGTAAATTTGTTTAAATTTATATTACTGTGTGTCCTAAAAAAACAGCACTAAGACGGAAGAACCCTGTCTCCTACAAGACGGGCCTAGAGCCTAGTGTAGGAACCAGGCGATCTACCACAATTGTGTTAAAACAAATTTTGTAATTTTATAAATAAATCTTTTAAATCTAAAATAGACATTTCTAGTATACTCAAGTCAATAATACTCTAATCAGCTATTTTACAATCTTACATTATTAATCTGCGATCTTCCGAGCTTAAAACGACGCTTAAAAAAAACTATTCTAAGACTGTGATTAAATCTTAATTGACCTCCTTGATAAAAGAGCGGGAAAACGACTTGAGATCTATGACGTCATTCTGCACTTCGACACAACTGTTGCAAAAGACAATGTTACCGAGAAAAATCCGCTTTACTAGTTGAATTTTACAATCATCATCATCTTAGTCCCGTAGGCGTAACAGGTTTTTGTCCTCCAAATAACTCTATCATACGTCATCTCAGTCATCAATTGAATTATAAAATGTATATTATATATATTTTTTTAATTCTAACACATTTTTGTATAGAGTTAAATTTATTTTTAATCGAACTTAAGACCTATCCCACTAAATTGTAAACAATTCAACGTGTAAAATATGTGGAAATATCGGATTTTGTTTCCTTATCTGATAGTGCCTTTACTCGCAGAGAGGTTCTCGCAACGTCCAAGACATAAAAAAAAAATAATAAAAAAAAATAAAAAATATACACCCTGTTTTTTTTAAAAAAAAATTGAAATGTCTAAGTAGTCATTTAAAAGAAACATTGTAATGTATCTATTGTAATGTATGTAATTATTAAGTTGCTGGAAATAAAAGGATTTTTCAATTTTATTTTATTTATTTATCTGATAGTGACGTCATAAGCTTTCTGAGCCTCTATCAACCAGCCGTAGGACAGGCCCTTGAAAACTTATTCTTAGAAGTGTAGTCATATTTCAAATTAACGTCAATTTATTTCAGTTAATTTATCCTTAAAAATATCCTTCTGTCACTTTATAAAACTATCAAGATTTTTGATGCCGGGTTAAGAATCTGCTGGTCTTCTAATATTGTCGATTCCCATGTGTTGATAAATAAACCTCTTAGAAAAAAGCCTTTTCTCTACTTCCTACTGCTCGATATAGGCCTTTACTCCTTCCATAGTGTACGATCTTTTTTTTTTATTATAAGGTGGCAAACTAGCAAGCGGCCACCTGAATCCACCGAAATGGAAAGCGACCGCAGCCCATAAACATACGCAATTTCAGATGCGTTGCCTATCCTAAATTGACAGAGGAAGACGCATATAAATCGGATATTTCCCCTTCTTATGCGTCTCCTCCACCGTCAAATTCACTTTTCTTTCCCATCCTTTCCTCTGAAGAAAACGGTGGAAAGGGGAAGGGGCTAAATAAAGGCCGATCTAATATTATCCCGTAGTCTATTCAGTACAAAACAAACAAACTGAAATCCAAACAATAAACAGGTATGTTGCGATATTGTTGCATGAAAATATAATAAAGTTAGTCTAACAATTCCCGCAGGAGTAGTTTGTTGACCGATATTACGGGCGAGAGGATATTGAAAGACAAAAGTATTAAAGTGGGGAAAATATCCTGTAAGATGTCAATTTTAAAAACAAACATACGAAAAGAACTAAAAAATTCTCAAGTTTCTCACAAGCTTTACATTGATTAGAAAATAAAGCCAAGAATACACAAAGTAGGACTATTTTGTGACGACCTCGAATGAAACGACACATGTCGCCTGCTGCACTGGCAAGCTAATTGTCCATTTTACTGGAATTTGTATGCACATTGCGCCAGTAACTGGCACCTGCTAGTTACCGACTAACAAGAAACTAATCAATTCCAGTGGCATGTGTATTCCTGAACTGATTTTAATTCACTTTTTCTCTATAACTTTCGCTTGCGAGTAAGTCCGCTTGGAATTAAAAAAAAAACAAAAGTAAGTAGCCTATGTGTTAAATATGTGATGGCAATATTGGATATTGTTACCTTATCTAATAGTGTCGTCATAAGCCCTTATCAGCCAATAGTGGGACAGGCCCTAAATCTCTTTTATCCATTCAATTACTAATTGAATCCCAGTCACAAATAGCTCCTTTAAGTATCTTTGTAAGTAATGTGGGTCAAGGTTTAATGGTCAGTACTTAATTGATTTTCATTCCTTTATTCCGTTAGTATACCGTCCGTTAATTAACCCAAGCGGACATCACTAGCGCATATGTGATATGAAATGATTTAATATAATTAGATATTCTTATGGGTCATTGGTTTCTAATTATCTAACCCGTATTAGATAGCGTGTATAAAGGGAAGGGAATGATTTTAGATATGAGGGCTTAAGAGCGGACGCACACCTTTGACTATCGCATAAATGTGCTATTGTCGATTGTTTAGCAGCCTCCAACTGTTTAGTTGCACAACTGAAAATCGAGTAGTGTACGCTCCATATAAGCTCATAGGAATCAAAGCAAGACAAAACAGTTGTGCGATAGTTTAGTCAATTTCGTGTGCACACTTACTTTAATTTTCGTCTGTCCATTGCTATAGGACTTTCAACGCTCTATTCTAACTCCGGCCTTGTAAAACTTTTATAGTTTGAAGTTACAAAACAACAGTTTTTACCTTTGAGTTACAAAGTCTCAAACATAGTGTATCATTTTGGTTCACACAGATTGTAGAAGCTTACTTTAGTATGCATTGCTCCGGCGGTCGCAACTCCCGGTGCGGCGTAACTTTGCAAAGGTACGTCCTGAGTTTTTAGAAAAAGCCTTCAGAGAATAGTCTTTTATTACTCAGCCATCAACATCAACTCTGATTGCAACGTGTGGATTTTTTTTTGGACACAGATTTATCTTACGTCTTACTAATATTTTGAATCTGAAAGTTTGGATGAATTTTCGTTAGAGTTTGTAAGCCTAAATGGAAAGGATCTCGATGAAATTTTGCATAAGTGTAGAGGATAGTCTGGAACACATATCTACTTTTGTTTTTTTTTTAATCTAACGCATACGGAGTCGCGAAATAAATGCAGTATATATATTAAATAGTTAACACTCGTTGAAAATCATTAAATGACCTTGAAAACAGCTGTTAGAAAGGTAAAATACTTAGAACATAAAATTTAATAAATCCAATAACTGTAACCTACACTATTTCAGTGAATAAAAAAATCATCATTTACCTTATTATTATTACTAACTAGCTTCCGCCTGCGACTCCGTCCGCGTGGTATTATTGAAAACAAAAGAATATGTGCTCTTCCAGGCTATCTTCTATATCTGTGCCAAATTCCATCACAATCCTTTCAGCGGTTTAGGCTACAAACTATAACAAACATCCATCCATCCATCTGAACTGTCACATTTATAATATTAGTAACATAAGATAATTACTAAATAAATCATATTTATATATAAAAACAATAGAAAGTACATACATACTTAAATGCCAGTGAACATGTCTATTGTACTAAAGGTCATTGCACTCTACCGAAAAATTTGACTGCGAATATCAAAATGTAGTAAATGACTTTGGTATTAACTCGTTGTGACTTGTGAAGCGGCCATAGTTCAATGTTGTAAGTCAATTAGGATCACTCGCTTCGGTGATCACTTGGCCAGTGGCCAAGCGACTGACGTTTAGTTGCAAACAAAAACCACATAATAAACCAAAATTATTTAGATCATTGCATAGTATAAAACACTTCTCGTTGTCTGTCCCTACGTAGATCTTTACTACGCAACGGATTTAAAAACAGTTTTTTTAAATAGGGTGATTTAACTTTTGGAGCTAAAACCCGTCATCGAGTTTCCTGAAAATGTTGTCACCAATCGATAGTAAGTATGACTCTAAAGTTGGGACAGGAAAGAGCCAATTCCTGGCACACATTTTTGTTATAACAAAATGTGGCAAATGAGCAAGCGGCGACCTGAATCCGCTAAAATGGAGGTACCGCTGCCCATAGACGACGGAGGAGACGGTCTTAAAAAGGATATTTCCCCTTCCTATGCGTCTTCTTCACCGTCAAATCCACGTTCCCTTTCCCTTTCTTATGAGACAAAGCGTGGGAAGGGAATGGAACTGAAGTTGGGCCTCCGGCACCACATTCATCAGACGGAACGGTGAATTGCTCCAACTTCACAACTGTCTTCTGTGTGGTCGTGGTATTGGACCGGGAGTGCCAGCCAGTGCGAAGATGTTAAAGCGGGCTCTACTATACGTAAATTTAAATCCGTAAAAAACAATAAACTTTTATAATCTGTGGAAAAACAGTATGCATTATGTATTGTGGTATACCTATGTAATAAATACCAACAGATGTACATTACCAGGAGTGGAAGTAATGCAATTAACTGCGATAATGATTGGACTTCGTACAGATTGTTACCAATTACATAATTTGCATGTTGAATTTACATCGATTGCTTTTATCAGAACATGAGTTCGTTTTCGACCGACTTACCAAAAGAAGGGTTCTTCAATTCGTCTGTATGTTTTTTTTATTAATTAATGAACTTATTCCTACGTAGAGTCAGCACAGTACACAGTTTTTTAAAAACCCTGAACAACTGACTTATGACCAGTTTCCCAGCCACGTTTTACTATTCGTTAGTGTTTTTATTTCGATAAATTCATGATATTTCAGAATTTCGTAAATTGAATTGTACTCCTTAAAAACTCAGGATAACCTAACACCAATTAGTAAGTTAGCATAAGTGTAATTAAGAAATATTCATCTCGAAAAGAAAAATCAAAAATTATAGAAAAAATATTAACTGATATTCGAACTCGGTTTCATAACTATTTATTTATAACTCTCGCATCCATTTAAGGGGTTTTGTGTCAATGTCAATACTCTATGACACTCCTGGAAAGAAGACGAATTAAATGACACCTTATTCATCAAAATCGGTTCAGTAGTTAAGGCTGTAGGCCGTTACAATGAAATTTACATACATAAAACACACCTACGCGCGAAAAACATTGCGCTCTTTGTCAGTCGGGTAAAAAGATGTACCTAATTCGAAAAACGAATTTAAACAACATTGAAAATACTGTTACACGGCTGTGTTAATCTTACTTCTTACTAATATTATAAATGCGAAAGTTTAGATGGATGTTTGTTAGAGTTTGTAGCCTAAACTTCTGAATGGATCTAGACAAAATTCGGCATAGATGTAGAGCATAGTCCGGAAAATACATAGGCTTCTCACATTTGATTTTTTTTAATTACACGTGAACGGAGTTGCGGGCAAAAGTTAGTCGTCAATAAAATTTAGAAAGATGTGCTACAAAACTCAACGGTGAACGAATCAAAGGGAAATTATGAATTCCTTTATGTATTTTACTTTGTGAATAATTCAATAAAAATGGAGTTATTAAATTTTACAGGCTTAAATGAATTTCCATCTGAATTTGTTTAATGAAAATTTGCATGAGCAAATAAATTTTCAAATGAAATTAATTCGTAACGCGATTGTTTCCTGTACAATTGAAGCCTTGTTCGTGATGTTTTAATTGGGAATTAAAAAAAAATATTGCAGTCAACTGGCAATTGTTATTGATAGACAGCCACTTGAAAATACGCATTGAATCTCTTAAAGCGCTCGCACACCTTTGACTAAACTATCGCACTACTGTTTAGTCTTGCTTTGATTCCCATGAGCTTATATGGAGGCGCACACTACTCTACTTAGTTGTTTTTTTTATAACATGAGATGGCAAACGAGCAAGCGGCCACCTGAATCCGCCAAAATGGCAAAGCAGCCGCTGCCCATAGACATCCGCAACTGCAGATCCGTTGCCTACATACGACGGAGGAGGAGACGCACATAAAGAGGACATTTCCCCTTCCTATGCATCTCCTCCACCGTCAAATCCACTTCCCTTCCCATCCTCTCCTTATAAGAAAAGGGTGGTAAAAGGAAAGGGACTTAAATTAGGCCTCCGGCACCACACTCATCAGACGAAACACGGAATTGCTTCCATTTCATTGCTGTCTTCTGTGTGGTCGTGGTATTACACCGGGCGTGCCGGCCCATTCGTGCTAAGATGTTAAAGCGGACACTACAACAGTTCAACTAAACAGATGAATGGGCTGCGAAACATCAGACAATCAAAAATTGCACAACAGTTGTGCGATAGTTTAGTCACAGGCGTGTGTCCGCTCTTACTAGATTTTGCAGCAGTTAACGATTAAAAATTAAAAAAATTACTATACTTGTTCAAGAGGATGGTATTTATCGGTTTGTAAAGACGTAACCCTGAATTTACACTGCTTGAATACCTGGTTATTAAAAAAAAACTAAAACAGGATTTCCTTTATTTAAGTTGACTGCGTGTGTTCTCTCTTTTTTTTGTCAGAAAAAATCTGTCACTACTTTGCCACGGCAAACTTTAACTTGTGTATTTCCGCATAACTTAACCGCCTTAAGTCAAATATTTTTCAGCTTAAGTGGCGTTAATTAATTTTTTCCACTTGAAAACTTACCAAGTGGTGCACTTTTGAGATTTTTTTTCATTTCCTTTGAGACTAAATTAGAATATTTTTAGGTTACTATGAAAAAGAATTTTAATTAAAACCCCTTTTATGATTAAAAATAGAACGAAAAAAAGCGTTGCTAATTTTATATTAACACGTTAGTTATTAAGGAAATTTTAAAACAACGCCATCTGTATTCAGAAAAAATAAATTACTGAAATAATTGCTTGCTTGCTTTTTCAGTTAATGTTACTTGGTATAGTATTCAAATAACAAATATAAATTACTTTTCAGTGCCAAAGTTATTATGTTACCTTTAATATTAGATAAATAAAATTTCGTTACATATATCGAATAAATTTAAGAAAACGAAATCCCTAAAAGCTTTATAAAACTTTTGTAGTCGCTATTGGAGAGAAGTGGATACTTGAATGACTTCGACTCGAATGCCTTCGGGCAGATTCCATTAAACTTTTATGAGTATGAAGAACCTCCTTTTTATATTAACTTATCCAGCAAGGGTATATGAAATAGTGAAGAAATTTAAAAGTAGTTTATTGTAAAAAAACGCACCCCTTTAGTTCTAGAAAGGGGTAATCTACATTTTTTGTTTTCACTACCGAAAACTTTGCTACGCTTTTAAGGTGGACTACCCATTATTAATCCGATTATAACTTCGTACTTATTTATACTAATATTATAAAGAGGAAAGATTTGTTTTTTGGATTTTTGCATGTTATTGCAATAACTCAAAAACTACTGGGGCAATCTCAAAAATTCTTTCACCATAAAAGAGCTCCGTTATTAATGGGAAACATAGGCTGTTTTTTTATTATTTTTTTTATTTCACGCGGGCGAAGTCTTAAGCAACTAATATTATAAAGTGGAAAGATTTGTATTTTTTATGTATTGAAATAATTCAAAAACTACTGGGATAATCTCAGAAATTCTTTCACCATTAGAAAGCTACGTCATCGCTGAGTAACATTTTTAAATTTCGCGTGGAAGTTGCGAGCAACATCTAGTAAAATATAAAACAAATAAGATCTTTTATGATTAAATAAAAATCCCGTGAGTAAACGGAGTAAGCAGACGCGTTGTCAAATAACGTCGTTTGGACGGTGGATTCATTTACATGCGGAATACGATTACCCTCCGGCCGCCACTCAACGGAGAGGACCCACTCATTATTAACGAACTCTTTACATGTTTGTTTTAAGTTTAAACTAAAGTGACACTTAAATAAAAAAGAGAGAAATACAAAAGATTATTGTAGATTTTTTAATATGGTCACATTAAAAAAGTATAAAAAAAACCTGGCATATCTTTTTTACAGTTTAGTAGTTGATTGAGTGATTTTAATATATTCTAGTATCAATAAATAAAAGTAACTTAAATACGTTGCGACTTGTACTTATGTTTGTAACAATTATGTACTACTAGCTTTCGCCCTCGACTTCATCCCCGTGAAATTAAGAAATTGTACACAGCATGTGTTAACGCAGCTAATTATGGGTAAAAGATTTTTTGAAATCTATCCAGTAGTTTTTGAGTTATTTCAATACATACAAAAATACAAATCGATTCTCTTTATAACACCACTATAGACCTGTTATTGACTGTACAATTTAACTACCACTATACCAACTTTGTTGTAATAGTTGTTGGTCTTCTATGAAAATAAATGAATGAAAATGAATGAATGAATGAATGAATATAGACTCGCTTTCGCACGCGACTTCTTCCGTGTGGAATTAAATAAAAAAGGGCTAGTTATTCTGCTAGAACTTTTTCTAAATCTTTGCCAAATATCATCGAGATTAGTTCAGTCGTTCTGGAGACGTATTGTAACTAACATGCATGTAATCAATTTGGTATATAAACAAGCAAACATCAGTGGCTATATATTATAATATAAATTTAAGATTAACAACGACATCGCGTTATAAATCAATTAATCTGTTATTGATGGATCGAATCTGTGCCAAATGTTATCTCCACAACCGGTATTGATGGTGTCAGTATTAATTATTATTTATATATACTCGTATATGTAGTATAAATTAATTAAGAGCTGTGTTAGTGTCATCATCATCACCAGCTCACTATACGTCCCCACCAAGGGGCTCGGAGTCTACCCTAATAAGGGATGACTAGGCCATAGTCAACCACGCTGGCCAAGTGCGGGTTGGTTGACTTCACACATATCTATCAATTTCTTCGCCGATATGTGCAGGCAACACGATGTTTTCCTTCACCGTAACAACGTCGGGTAAATTATGTATATATGAAAATTCGAAAAATGGCAAATAAAAAACCTAAGACCTAACCTAAGACCTAAGACCTGTAGATTAAAAGTCAAGTGTTCAAACCACTGAGCCACCGACGCTGTTAGTGTTTAGAGATGTAAATAGTCTTGTATTTTGTTGAAGTGTCTACGGCGAACACTCTACATCTACGTGTTTGGCTACGAATAAGTTTACGAAAGCTACGATTGCTACGACTACGGGTCCGCCTACGTCGCATTGAAAAATATAGTTCCCTCGTCAAATTATTCTTACTTCTTACTAATACAAATGCAGAAGTTTAGACGGATGGTTGTATGTTACAATTTGTAGCCTAAACTGGATGGGGGGGATAGTCTGGAAGAATAGATAGGCTATTTAGTTTCATTTTTTGAATGCCGCTTGTACCAATTCGTAGACCAAAGCAAGTTTATAAATAAATTCAATTAAATTTATCTTAGTAGGACTTATGTATAAATCATTTTATATACAAAGGTTTAAGTTTTTTTACATAAATATGTAAGAAATTCATTAAATCTGTTTTTTAGAACAACATAAACAAACATAATAGATACCGCAAGAACCTCTTATCTCTTTGGCCGACTTGCGTTCACGGAACTCGGCCAAAAACAAATAACAACCGAATGTTCTCTTAAATTATAGAGCGCTTTGTAAACTTGATACTTAAAGGTAAGTTGCAGCTGTATGAATTAACTAAGAGTACAAAAATCGTGGCTTGAAGGCGCTTTAATTGACTTCTTTTTAACCGCTACTTTTAGCGCTTAGCATTTAGTTACAGATAGTACCAGTGGTAGTGCCCGCTTTAACATCTTAGCACGAATTGGCCGGCACGACCGGTGTAATAAAACGTCCACACAGAAGACAGGCGTGAAATGGAAGTAATTCCGTGTTTCGTCTGATGAGTGTGGTGCCGGAGGCCTAATTTAAGTCCTTTTTCTCTTTACCACCCTTTTCTTATCAGAAGAGGATGGGAACGGGAAGTGGATTAGACGGTAGAGGAGATGCAGAGGAAGGGGAATTATCCTCTTTTTTCTTTTTTATTTGTGCAATTAAACAGTAGTGAGCTGCGAAACAGTCGATAATCTACAATCGCACAACTGTCATGCTATAGTTTAGTCAAAGGTGTCGCCTGCTCTTATGAAGGATATCTCATCAAATATGTTTTGAAATTAATAGTTAAATATCAAATACTTTTGAATCGTTTCCTTAAGAAAGAACTGAAAAA
>NW_013525303.1:965554-965902 GCF_000836215.1 Papilio polytes | reverse complement strand
ATGGAGGTGCGCACGTTACTCAATTTTTATTTGTGTAATTAAACAGTAATTGGCTGCGAAACAGTTGATAATCTACAATCGCACAACTGTCATGCGATAGTTTAGTCAAAGGTGTTGCCTGCTCTTATAAAGGACACTTTTTAATTATGTTTTGAAATTAATAGATAAATATCAAATACTTTTGAATCGATTCCTTAAGAAAGAACTAAAAAATATTATCCGATTTTAGATTTTAACATAAATTGATATTAAAAAAACACCCACAAACCAATAAAGTTCAGAAACAATACCCTATTATCAGAAAAATAGAACAAAAATAAAGTTTTTTTTTTATACTAATAGGTGGCA
>NW_013525303.1:964120-965539 GCF_000836215.1 Papilio polytes | reverse complement strand
GAAGCGGCCGCTGCCCATAAACATCTGCAATTGCAGATGCGTTGCCTACCCTTAATTGACGGAGGAAGAGACGCACATAAAGAGTATATTTACCCTTCCAATGCGTCTCCTCCACCGTCAACTCCATTTTCCCATCCAATCCTTCCCTTATAAGAAAAAGGTGGGACGGGAAAGGGAGTAAAATTGGGCCTCCGGCACCAAAATAAATGTATTATATTAATTGTTAGTATACTAGTGAAATAACATTGTAAATTCACTTAAATAATCCTTTTGAAAAGCCCACTGAGGACTTAATTTCAGAGGTGCACTTATAAAAATTCTTTAAAGAAATATTACCCACACACTTCCACGGAGTAACTTACTTGAATCCGCTCCTGGAGGCCGATTTATGCGTTCATTTTATCGTAATATCTTTTTCATGAAATCGTCGTATGGAAAATATATCTTATATGATGACGATAAAGTTTAAAATGCCTTGATAATAAATGCATGTGATACTTTTCTCACCACATTGGAGTGTTATTTGGTTGCAGGTAAATCTAAATAATTCTTATTATGCTTCATGTAAAAGACATAATTTGCTTCTATATTCTTCTTTTAAGGAATATGTTTTTTTTTGCACTATCTTTAGTAAAGGAAAACATAACTCACGCCTTTAACCAAGGGTAGACAGAGGACATGGACCGTTATTTGTGTCGACCCTGGCACCTCTATTTTCTGCATTCGTCTACGTACATACACGTCGATTTCAGGCACACTTGTCACCACTCTTGAGTTAATCAAATTAATCGTATCTGGAACTGCCCCTACAACTCATTTTCAGTCTCCGTCTACGTGGAATAAGTAAACTATGTGTTCTTTCAGACTATCCTCTACATCTAGATTCAATTACCAGTTTAGGCTACAAACATTCATCCATCCATCTAGACTTTCGCCTTTATGATATTAGTAAGGTTTACTCAGGAATAATATAGCATTTTAATTGTGAAAGAATTTTTAAAATCTTTAGAGTAATATTTGAGTTTATTTGTTACAAACATGTAAAACCAAGATGCAAAACATAAAGATTAAAAAAATCAAAATAACTTCAATGTTTTTAGCAACTTTGTTAATGATAATATCACACGGAATACGTCATTAAAATGTTATATTTAAAAGTTAAAACCTTCTTCACACGTGCAGATACAAATCACTTGAGAGATCTCTCAAGTGTCGTGTGGAGAGGCCATTAGTTCAGAAATATATATTTTCCTCTCATACTGAGATACTACTTTAGTAACGAACTTGTTTTTATCTAGGTTACATATCGAGTGCTTTGTCAAGTTTCTCATTTGAATATTGCTTAAGTATTATGTAATACAGATAAAATATTTTATTTTTTACATCAAGATGTAATCTATATATTTGTCAATTTATCAA
>NW_013525303.1:953455-964097 GCF_000836215.1 Papilio polytes | reverse complement strand
TCCTCTTTATGATATTAGTATAGATATAAATTGAGGTGTCTGTTTTTATATAATTGGCAGAATTAATTATTTTTCTTATTGTATATTAAACTGGAATTAAAATTGTAGGCTCGTAGAGTAAAAGAATCTCTTCTAATTTGTATTCCGAAGTCAGCCGCTTTGTCCACTCTAATGAAGTTCAACATTTAAGCAAAGTTTAAATGGACTTTGTTCTACAATTTAGATTAAGAGCTAATTGACAGTACAGCATTAAGATTAAGTTGCATTTAAGTTTGCTGATATCTACTAAATTTAAATATTACAAGAACAATTGAAAGTGTCAATGGCCTATTTTAAGATGACATCCAATCAAATGGTTGATGTTTGTGCTTGTGTTTGAGAGTAGCTGTAATAATTGCACAATATATAATATATAGACTAGCCTTTACACGCGACTCCGTCCACGTGGAATAAAAAAAAGGTATGTAGACTATGTGTTCTTTCAGACTATCCTCTGCATCTATGCCGTTCGTCGCGATCTATTCAGCAGTTTAGGCTACAAACTCTAACATCTATCTATCTAAATTAACCCATTTATAATAATAGTAAGATTTCCATTGAAAATTAACTATGATTGTTAGAGTATTATAAATGACGCATGTAAATCCACAGACAATAACTAGTATATGTTAGTATATACTAATGTTATAAAGAGGAAAGATTTGTATTTTTGTATGCATTGAAATAAGTCGTAAACTAGTAAGTAGAATTTAAAAAAAAATATCATTAAATAGCTACATTATCAGTGAATAACAAAGGCCAAATTTTATATTATTTTTTTAAATTTTACGCGGGTGAAGTCGCGGAACAGCTAGTGTATTAATATTACAATATCGCTATACATCAAATCTACTAAATACCCAATGAGTATGAAGTAGTCGTGCCAAGGGAAACTGTATACAAGAGTCTCTGCGCCGAAGTAATTGCCACTTTGATTTATCACTCCTGAGCAAAACCACGACTCAATTTTACGACTAATAAGTTACACGCACGAGGGACTCGTTTGTAACAATACTGATCGAAGTATCTCTTAGAAAATCTTACAAATAAAATGATAGTATACTCCTGTAAGTGACAAACACGGAAGCAGCTACGGAATCCCATAGACGTTAGCATTTACAGATGCGTTGGTTACATTTAATCAATAGAGATGGGGATAGGAAAAATAAATCTCCTAACTACACGTCCCATACCTGGCTATTCTACTTACCTCTCCACTCTTTCCTTGTAGAAAAAAGGGAAGAGGACTCAAATTACGCTCCCGACACGCACACCTATAAGATGAAACGTGGAGTTTCTTGCACTTGCATATCTTCTTGTGGTCGTGGTATTGCGCTGTACTAGCCAACCAATTCGTGTGAAGATTTTAAAGTGGGCCTTAAACCATTCTACGGTTAGAAATTTTGACTGCAACTGATATACTTTGGAAATGCGCATCGACTTCGAAGCAGTGCTTATATAGAGCGAACACACATTCGACCAAACTATTTGCCCTACTGTCGTTCGATTGTTGGTTGTTTCGCAGCCAATTCAACCGTTTAGTTGGTGTTCACACCTTCATATAAGTTCATAGGAATCAAAGTAAAACTAAACAGTTGTGCGATAGTTTAGTCAAGTGTCTGCGCGTGCTCTTGAAGTCAAAAATTTAAAACCATTCGAATTCAGCACAGTGGAAATACAATCCTGATCGTAACTTTGTGAAGTTGTTTTTTTATTCAGAATTCATTTGGCACGATTTTGATACATTTGTCTTTTCGTTTACATATCTTTTTGAATTTCCTTTTTCATGTTTTCTAGTTTTCTGATAACTTCTGATTTGATTAAAGATAAATGTTTTCAGAGCCAGAGCTAGTTTTTTTTACTGTCCCAATATTTACGATACAAGAATGGTAACCGAATTTAAAAGTAATATCGGGGAATCTGTCCGTGTTCCACCTTAATTGTTACAGTCGTTTGAATGCATTGAAACCACAGCGGAACAATCACCAATAGGAGTCACGTTGGAATTTTTTTTTTAAATTTCGGTACAAGGGAAATTGCTTTTTGACCGACTTCCCAAAAGTAGGAGGTACTCTTTTTTTTATTATTATCCCGTCGTGTATGAAACCTAATTGGTTATTAATAAGAAGCGGAGTTTGTCTCAATATAAGGAAAAGGCACTTAGTCTGTTAATGGTACACCGCGAATTGCTCTAACTGTACTTAGATGAATAAAATTTAAGTATACAAAAGATTCTTTCGATTTAAATAATGTTTAATTTGATAAATTAAATTAATTTTAATGTAAAAATATTGCATCATTTACATACCTTTTTAAATTTCGAAAATCTTTTTTTCTTGTAAATTTTTTAATAAGCTAAAATTCTTTGCATTTAAAACCTTTTGAATAATATGCAGAACGTTTTCAGCAAGATTAAGCTCGTTAAGTGAGACTAAGTCAACGTAATAAGCCGATTTAGTTTCAACTTGCAACTTAGAACTTCATAACTCGTTCTGGTTTGCGCTTTTTTTATCTCTCGCCTGGTCATATGCAAAATTAAAAAGATTTCTTTCCGCATTTATAATGAAAAATTTTTATATTAGCTGTTGAATTCAATTGTGTTGGTAATAAAAAGATTATTACCATTCTTGTATAAGTTAATACTAGCTGTTGCTCGCGACATCGTCTGTGTGGAATTAAAAAATATATCTTGTAATTTTTTAAACATCGCAATAACAATTTTTATTTTTTTTGGGTTGCGTGGCATGCGTGTATACACCTTTGACGAAACTATCGCACAACTGTTTAGTTGTGCAACTTAGCAATTAAATTGGCTGAGAGACAATCGACAGTTGTGCGATAATCAGTCTTAAGGGTGCACGCTGCTAAGTAATTTAGTTTTAAAAAGTATTATTTTCTTACAAATAAAAATACTTTTGTTTCCTATCTTCGTGTCTTCCCAAGAGTTACAAAGAGTGCAAATTATTTAACTCGAACATGTTCTTTAAACGCTTCACGCTTGTATAAAATATTCGAGTTTGTACGCGACTTGCATCGTAATCTCTCCCTTACATATCGCTCTCTTGGGAAATATGGTAGCCTTCAATACTGCATGCTTTCCACGAGGCCAAAGTACTATGAAATCCAAGAGAATGAAAAGCGGGATTTATAAAGCCAAGCGCTTCGTGTGGTTAAGTATTGTAAAATGCAGTCGGGGAATTATATTCCAATATAATGATTGAAGCGGCAGACATCTATTCTTTCAGTTTCTTCGGTAACAGGGGTAGCACACCTTGTATATAATGTACTAGCTGTTCCCATGCGACTTCATCCGCATAATATTATAAAAAAATCATTCTATCGTTTACATTTGTCAAGTTATCAATTGCAAATGTCAAAATGATATGACATGATGTCAAACCATGGCAACCTTGATTCCTTGATGTTGGCAGCAACTTATGGTCTCTTTCCCACATTAGGGTTTTATCCAAAATATTTACCCCTAAGTTTAATGGCGTGAAAATATATAGCCTAAAGCGTAAGGTAAGTGTACGGCTTTTTATTACAAAAAGAATTCAAAAATATGCTGTGATTGCTGTCATCTTAAGCCACAAAGAAGTGTGTGTTTACGCTTTATTATATTAGTATAGATATGTGGGATGTGTGAGTGCGTGTTCCCGAACGAAGATGTAATAAAGTTATTTGTAAACGAAGACTAGAGTGTACTGATTTGACTGACGTATACGACTGGAGTGAATGTAGGAATAGAAGAAGAAGCGAAGAGATAGCCGTAACTTTTTCTAAGTTAAAGGTGAAAAAACTACGGGTAAGATTAAGAAATTAAGTGATTAACGAAGACTGTTTTATCGCCCCAACCCTACATATACATTTCTTATAGGTATTGTAAGCGAGATATCTACCAGGTGTTTTAGAAGTGGTTTCGTATTCAACGTGTTCAAAGTAAAATATAGTAAAATGCATCTGCATTTTCTCTGGTGGATGTATTTAAAAAAACCGTCGCCTTAAGACTTATTTAGCACGTCTGCTGTGAGAACTTTTGTGAGCGTCGAATTACGGTTAGGATATTAACTTCCTTGACTATTAATAATGTGAAACAAAAGCAAAACGTCGAATGAAACCGATTATATTCTGAGCGTCGAAGACATGTTTTGCTTTTTAAAATACTCTGGAAAACTCCAACATATTTTATTAAATAAAATAAACAAGCTTGCGACGTTCGGTATCAAAAGTTTTCGCAAGTGATGCAGAAGTTGTACTTTATTTGAATTCGCCAACATTTATAGCTCTCTTGACAGTTGAAGAGAACATTTTGCTTCGACGTTAAAGTTTTTAAAACAAGACATCTTTGACTAGATATTTACTATTTAAACACGATTTCTCATAAGTACTAATAAATACAATGATGTTTTTTTTGTAATACTAACATATCTTTAAAATATTGTTAGCGAATTGCGGGTTTGCAAATTCTTTCTAATCAAAATAAAGCGTAAACACACACTTCTTTGTTGCCTAAGATGTCAGTAATCACAGCATATTTTCGCATA
This sequence comes from Papilio polytes, assembly GCF_000836215.1. Lineage (NCBI taxonomy): Eukaryota > Metazoa > Arthropoda > Insecta > Lepidoptera > Papilionidae > Papilio > Papilio polytes. Next base: position 959,514 of record NW_013525303.1, on the reverse strand, counting down.
ACTCTTTTTGAATAAAATGCCCTACACTTACGTCATGGTTTAGGCTATATATTTTCACGTCATTAAACTTAGGGGTAAATATTTTGGATAAAAACCCTAATGTGGGAAAGAGACCATAAGTTGTTGCCAACATCAAGGAAGCAAGATTGTCATAGTAAGGTGTTTTGACATTTTCAATTGATAATTTGACAAATGTCACAATTAAATGATTTTTTTTATAATTTCATGCGGATGAAGTCGCATGGGAACAGCTAGTATTAAATATTTATAAACTTAACTGGACTACTGGTGTGTGTGAATGTATTATGCTAAAAAATTGTTTCTCATCAAGTAAATTTGTGTTAATTCTTAAGAGAAATAAATATCTTAAACCACAAGTAAGGTCAGCACGCATTGCTCCATTCCTTATCCACCCGTGGATAGGCGAGAAGTGGAGCAATGCGCGTTAACCCTTTAACAAAAGACATCTTTTCGTAGTCATTGCTTACTTATAAATACTATTCTGACACAACTTAGCTTACTAATATTATAAATATGAAAGTTTACATGGATGGATGGATGTCAGAGATTGTAGCCTAAACAGCTGAACGGATCTCGCTGAAAGGCATAGATTTAGAGCATAGTCTGGAAGAACACACTGGTTACTTGCTTTTGTTTTTATAATACCACGCAGAGCTGCGGGCGAAAACTAGTAGTAAATATATAGCACTAAAATACTATTTTCTACTTAACTTCGCACGTCACTACAAAAAGAAAATGCTGTGTCCATGGATTCTAACACGTCACGTTTGACGTTAGTAAATGGATACGTCGGCTGTTTGTATTCAGTGCTGTGGAAACGCAATTTAGATCGTATCGTTGTATGGAATTGTCATAGGCTTAAGTGCTTTTATTTTTTGTGATGTCGTTGATAAATTTTAACGCTCGCCAGTTTTTAATGTGACTAGATATGAATAATATACACTGATATTCTTTTTTTTAAATAAATTGTAATTTCCCGATATTTTGTAATCATTCTAATAATATGGTCAATTTGCATGTATATTTTTAGATATGTTTTGCTTGCTTGCATAGACAGTTTATTAACTGTAGGCAACGCATCTATGCGATTGTCTATGTGCAACGATAGCTTCGCTATTTCGGCGTATTCAGGTCGCTGTTTACTTGTTTGCTTATCATATCAAAATAATAAAAACAACACGACAAAATATTTCTAGTCTAATTTATTATTGACGGAATTCACAATCGATAGGTGACATACGTAACAAAATGGTGCTGACATCGAGAATAACGAATAGCCATTTCTATCTTTATATCACTTAGCGTTTGTTTAACTAAGAGACAAAAATGGGAGAAAATAACAGCAACTTTTACGTATTACTAGCTTTCGCCCGCGAATTAGCTGTTGATCGCGACTTCGCCCGCGTGAAATTAAAAAATATAGCCTATGTTACTCACAGATAAATTACCTTTCTGACGGTGAAAGAATTTTTAAAATTGACCCTGATGTTTTCGAGTTATTTCAATATATACAAAAATAAAAATCTTTCCTCTTTATAATATTAGTATAGATATATAAGATTTACGCTGAAAATATGTGATTTTGTATTCATGGATAATTACATTATTAGTAAATAATTTACCTGACGCCTGTGATGAAGGGAAACATTCTGATGCCTTCACATATCGGCGAAGACATTGTCATGTGTGAAGTTAACCAACAAGCAGTGGGCCAGTATGATTGACTTGACTATGGCATAGTGAAGTCAACCACATTGTATAGTCACCACTTAGACTCCGAGCCCCTTAGTGAGGACGTATAATGAACTGGTGATAATTACAAGTGTAATCTTTTATTTGTCTATTTTGTTGGTAAAAATTAAAACGCATTATCATTAGACTGACGCTCAGAAGATTTATGTGTTTGAATTCCCAGACGACACATGACGCGGCTTGTTAATGAATCATAGGTATACATAAATAGATAGGCGATTGTTTGCAAAGACAGCTTTTGCTTCGTTCCGTCTAAATCTTTACTAATAGTTAAATCTATTTCGCAATCCAACAGCAACCATCATCGAAAAACCGACATAAAATACCACAGTTTAAAACCTGTCCATTTATAAAGGTCAATGTATCATTTTAAATATAACGGTAGCTTTTGTTTCATGTCATCTTTCGTGTGACTTCTGTATAAATAAAAAAAGTACATATACACAAGAAAACTTTGATGCGATGGACGTAATGAAACTAAATTACAAGACCTCACTAGAATTTCACTGCCAATGGAAAAATTCTCATAAAAATCTTGTCAGCTTTACCTTACTTGTTAAGTCATCATCTCTCATACCTTATCTTCCTCCAGTAGGGTCAGCGCACGGGTTTTCGTCCTTCAATAACTATCACCTGTGTACCTCCTCACATTCATAACTGACGTCTTTTTTGTTAAAACATTGGTTTTATGTAATTTTCTGACAAAACAAACAGCAGTAACATCGCCTTCAGTGGGACATATAAAATAGCCATTAAATATTAAAAAAATATTAATTGGATATTTCATGTCCATTTATTAAAATAGATAAATCTATATTTATTGTACAAAACTTTATCAGCTACGTCTCCTTCAGTAGTTTATAGTTCCGAGTAATATACAATACAAAGTAAATAATTGCTCAGGTAGCCACTTTTATTATACCTTCAAAGATGAAATTCTACTTTATTACATTTTAATATAGAGTATAAAACTAAACTTTTATTTACTACGAGTCTTTTCCCGCGACTCTGTCCGCGTGGATTTTAAAAAAAGTGAGTAGCCTATGTGTTCTTCCAGACTGTCCTGTAAGTCTTTGTCAAATTTCATTGAGATCCGTTCAGCAGTTTAGGCTACAAACTCTAACATACATCTTAACTTTCGCATTTATAATATTCGTAAGATATATTGAAATTAATGATTATTCAATTTTTAGTGTACGTGGTTATTTTGTTCTTGTGTTTTTAAGACTAGAAGTAGATAGTTAATATAAAACCCCTACAAAAATGTGTTAGATGTGATCGCTTTTATTTGCACCCAGAAAAGAAAAATTAACAGGTATTTTTGTAACTGAATGTAATTGAATATACTGAAAATCCTGATATGCTCCGGATATCTGTACAATTATTATAAAGAGGAAAGATTTGTGTATTGTATGAATTGAAATAACTCAAAAACTACTGGGCCGATTTCAAAAATGTTTACAATATTAGAAAACTACGTTATCGCTGAGTTATTTATTTAACTTATGTAAGACATATTACATATAATTAAAATATTTACAATTGACAAAAGACACTAGATCTACTTATAACATGACCTAATGCTGGCTACGTGTGCGCGCACCCAATGGCCCACGGTCGGGCTTGTCACTTAGCCCTCTTATAATGAGCTATATTTTTAAATTTCACGTAGACGAAGTCGCGAGCAATACATAGTATATAATATTTAAGTAGTTTAGTTAACTAGTACATGGTTAAGTCGGTTTATTAAAATGTTCCAACTTAGTAATAAAGGAAGCTAGAAGCGTACGGGAACGTAATTATCAACTTTGTTCAGTCTTCAGCGAGTCGTTGCAATTTGTGGTAACGTTAAGCCTTTTCAGCTTTCACATAAATGTCCCATTCCTTTCAGATTTCAGTCATTTGGTTTAAGTTTTAAATGGAATGAGCATGTTATGGAGGTATAGATAGTAGATCTAAAAAGAGATGGATTGTGTAAAAGATGACATGATCAAGAGTGATGACTGAGATGACGTATGTAGGGGTAGGGGGGGGTAGGAAGTAGGGGAGATGGATGAATGCTTGTTAGAGTTTGTAGCCTAAGCTTCTAAACGGATCTGGACGAAATTTGGTAGAGATGTAAAGGGTAGTTTGGACCATTGTTTTTTAATTTCACGTAGACAGAAACGCGGGCGAAACCTAGTAATTTTATATTAATAAGTAGTTTTTGCTTACGAATTCATCTACAATTTATAGACACTGTCTTGCTTATGTTACTAAGTGATAATGTAACTTTCTAATCTTTCTTGCAATCTGTTGAGTAATATTAAATTAATTAATTATTCCATACATAAAAAGTACAAATCTTTCGTCTTTATATGTGTAGAATATTTATCTTAAATCAACAATTATTTAAAAAATATTTAAATAAACTTAAATATTTCTTTCTTGTAAGTTTTTATTACAATAAAATTGAAAGGAAAATATATTGTTCTTTGTACACATTTATTGTCTGTGTGATTTATGTTGTGACGAATGACTTGCGGAATATTTAATGATAACAAATGGTACGCTAATGTGGTCATGATGGCGGGGAAATTACCGACCCTGATAATTTCTTTTCATTAACCGTGTAGGGTAACCATGAGGGATTAATTTAGGAAATAATGCTGAAAATGATAAAAAGTTACATTTAAAAAAAATAAATTCTGTTCTATTTAGAAATGTAATACAGGAAATAAAAATGTAAGGCTTGTAGTGAAATTTTGACACATGTCAAATTTATTACAGTTTAAAAGCATTTTTTGATTTTGTATATAATTCTAATATCGTGAAAGCTAATTTACCATTATCAAATAGAATATCTATTCACGTTGTTAGAGGTAGCTAAATTGGTGCCATTTTAATAAAGTTTTTTTTTAACATGGTTACACTAATGATAAGAGAATTTTAAAAAAGGAACAGCTTCATAAAGGCATCAAATCAAATCACATAAAAGGCTTTTTCATTTATTATACTAAGTTACTCGACCGTTAATAATTATACATGAAGGGACACTTTTAAGCCTTTAAATATTACTACAGGATGTCCTAAAACATCTTAACAAGAGTGGTACACTTTCCACCGTGAATTGTTCAAATTGGTCTACGTTCTTTTTGAAATCCACGCGCAATGGAAACCAACCTTTAATAAATCATAACATTTGTATCTTGACTAGCTTTCCTCTGCAATTCGTTGTCATAGAATTAAAAAAAACAAAACAGAGTAGCCTATTTGTTCTTCTAGACTATCCTCTTAATCTATGCTAAATTTCATCGAGATCCCTTCATAGTTTAAGCTACAAACTCTATTAAACTTTAGCATCATACTAGTCATCATCTTCATCACCAGCTCACTATACGTCCCCACCGAGGGGCTCGGAGCCTACCCTAATACGGTGACTAGGCCATAGTCAACCACGCTGGCCCAGTGCGGGTTGGTCGACTTCACACATATCTTTGAATATCTTCGCCGATAAATGCAGATTGCATCACGATGTTTTCCTTCACCGTAAGAACGTCGGGTAAATTATGTACATATGAAAATTCGAAAAATCGAAAATCACATTGGTACACGGCGGGATTCGAACCCAAGACCTGTAGATTATAAGTCAAGTGTTCAGACCACTGAGCCACCGACGCTCTATACTAGTATTATAAGTGAAAAAGAATAGATGGATGGATGTTTCTTAGAGTTTGTAACCTAAAACGCTAAACGGATGTGGCATATAGGCTAGTCTGGTAGAAGACATAGGTTACTTCCTTTTTAAACCACGCGAACGGAGTTGGAAGCGAAAGCTAGTTTATAATATTAGTAAGATCTATTTGTACTACATATATATGTGTTCTTCAGAAGCTTTCTCAGATTATTACCGTTTCCGATTTATTAGGTGCTATAAAACTTAGCTAGTCTATTTATTGGACAAAGAGTCGGCTTTTATGAGACATCTCCGATTTATTACGAGTACATAACGTAAATGTAGATATTTAATATCTATTTTCCGTTGTAATAAGCTACTAAGTTGTACTTACGAGTTTTATGTTTTTCGCGCGACTTTGCCCGCGTGAAATTTTTAAATAATTAAAAAATAGCCTGTGTTACTTTTTGATAACGTAGCTTTTTAATGGTGTAAGAATTTTTGAAATCGGCCTGTTAGTTTTTGAGTTATTTCAATAAATACAAAAATACAGTGGTAGAGCCCGCTTTGACATCTTCGCACGAATGGGTCGGCTCGCCTGGTGTAATACCACGACCACACAGAAAACAGC
>NW_013525303.1:884201-952055 GCF_000836215.1 Papilio polytes | reverse complement strand
TTGCAGATGCGTTGCCGACCCTTATCCGACGGAGGAGACGCACATAAAGAGGATATTTCCCCTTCCTATGCATCTACTCCACCGTCAAATCCACTTCCCCTTCCCATCCTCTCCTTATGAGAAAAGGGTGGTAAACAGAAAGGGACTTAAATTAGGCCTCCGGCACCACACTCATCAGACGAAACACGGAATTGCTTCCATTTCACGCCTGTCTTCTGTGTGGTCGTGGTATTACACCGGGCGTGCCGGTCCATTCGTGCTAAGATGTTAAAGCGGGCACTACCACTGTTAAAGGGCACATGCGTGGATTTATTATTTTATATTCTTGTTTGAATTTTACTTTACTTGATATAAATATTCTCTTTCATACAATAAGCCAGGCTTAAAAGGCTTTATAAATCAGGTTATTACCTTAAATGTAGATCCATTTCGCGAAAGAACCGACCATTTTGTTTTTATTAATTAAGTTTTCTACGAAAATTTTATATTCAAATCCCTTTTGTACTGCGAAAAGATTTTCCTTTTAAATATAATGTAATATTTATCTGCGTACTCAAGGAGGTTTTATTGTTAACTATTTTTAATGATTTCTTATAATTAAATTGTAATTGCTTCCCTTAGTATCCAATTAAAGGCTTTGTAGGAACGATTAATTAAATTTTGTAATCATTTTAAATGAAGTCTTTCTAAAAATCATGTTTTGTTACTGATTTTGTATTTCTTCAAACTGAAGCTTGTTAAAAATTTTCCGTACAACATTTAGTATTCTTCATGCTTAAAATAAAATTTATTTGTTCCTATTTTGAATAATGCTGTGTCATAGGAGATGTCTGTTCTAATTTCCATAGCTTAGGGATGTGATCACTTGGCGTGCTGCCAGTGGAAACAGCTGCTATTTAAAAGTATAAAATCGGCATAAAGCATGTAGTGACGGTGATGCTTGACCTAAGATCGTGAAGACACCTCTTCTTTTTGCTTTACAAATTCTTCTATAGTTAATAACATTTATTGTAATCGATATGTCGATGCAACTAGTGAACCGATATCTTAGCGAGCGTACACCTTTGACTAAACTATCGCACAACTGTTGTGTGATTGTCGATTGTTTCGCAGCCTCAACTGTTTGCACAACTAAAAATCGTGTGCGCACCTCCTTATAAACTAATAGGAATCAAAGCGAGACAAAATAGTTGTGCGATAGTTTAGTTTCAGGTGTGTTCACACTCTTCTTATTAAACTTACTTTATTTTAAAGTAAAGATAATATTAGTTGATGTAAATAAGTTACGTTCTACGCCGTAGACGTCTACGAGTTTGGGCTACGCTGTAGCTCCAAGTGTAGTACGAAACTATGTAAATTAAAAATTCCTTTTATGGTTGAATAAAACCAAAGTTAAAAAATTACTCCTTTTATTAATTACAAATATAACAATACATTAACATAGTTTCCTATTTGGTATTTATTTACAAGAAGTGGTAATTTATTTTTTACGTGAAAATAATATTTCTTTGAAAAAGCATACACTAACAAACCAAGAAAAAATTAAAACTCAAATTTTTTCATAAGAAAAACTGCTTAAAAACAAAAAAATGAAATCTAAATGCATAATTGTATGATTTTTTACGTAATAATTATTAAAAAAAAACAATGTTTTTTTTATAATACGTAAAGGTGACAAAAAAACAACATTTAATTACAACTACGCATTTTAAGTTATTATTCATTTTTCATGAATAAAATACAATGTTTTATTTAAAAATGACGTCACCTGCATCATGAAAACACAACCAAAAACACACAAAATTCATTACAATTAGTTTAAGATTTCTTAACACAAATTCAATTGACAATTTTTATAAAAGTTATCAGAAATATTCTGTGTACATAAAGTAAGAAAATCTTTATAACCAATAATTTAAAACTATCCAATAATTTAATTCAAATATTACAAAGATAAATCCATATTTTAATTACACAAATAACATGTTTATAAAACAAAAGCTAATCAAACATTTTTATACAAATTTATAAACAATTGCAAGATACAAAATTAAATTTAAATGTAAAATTGTGCTTACGAAAAAACGTTCAGTGATTTTCAGATAATTTTCTTATAAAATCTCTTAAGTTTATAAACAATAGAACAACCTTTATGAGTTGATATAAACTTTCAAGAAGTAAATTAAAAAATAAATAATAAACTATATTTTAAGAGTAACTAGACACAAATATTTAAGATAAAGAAACATAGAAAGCATAACCTTTCAATGTTGTACACTTAAAAGTTTATAAAAATCCTGTCAATAAAAAACACTATTATTATTATAAAATTTCAATATTATATATTCACATTTATTCGTACAAATTTTATTATTAAAAATCACCATTACAAAATGAATTCACCAGCGATTTTATTAAAATATAATTATTAAAACTCTACATTAAAAAAAAAACAATTTTATTATCTATCTTATCACATGTCTATTAAATTGGGGATTTTTATCTAGGTACTTCAATATCCGCTTTAACTAATATAGTTTTAGTCAATCTTCTTGGCTCTTCGTCTATGCCGTAGAAATAAACACTTCTGTGCGGAAACACTTTAGTCTTTGACTCTACAGAAGAACCTAAGTTTCTCGGTAAAGTTTTCGATTTACTGCATTTTAAATCACTTTTTAAACAATATTCATATTTTGGTCCTTCAAGAAAATGTTGGCTATAATATCCTTCGTAAGTATCAAAATTTCTACAGTAATCTGTACACACGTATGGTTGATAGGAACCCTCAGGACATGTCCTAGGTTCTTTGGGGTGTGGCCAGCAGTCTGGCGGTGTTGGGGCCCACGGTGGGGGCCCCAAATGTCAGTCTCAGCGAATCGGTTTGGAGACTATTATGACGTCAGGGGCAGAACGTGTGGTTTCCGCACTTATCGGACGTCGATCGGAAATCTTCTTAACTGAGAATACAAGAATGAAAAAATTAATAATAGTAAGTGCGCGCCTTTGACTAAAGTATCGCACAACCGTTGTGCGATTGTCGATTGTTTCGCAGCCTTCAACTGTTAATTTGCACAACTAAAAATCGAGTAGTGTGAACCTTCATATAACCTCATAGGAATCAAAGCGAGATAAAACTGTTGTACGATATTTTAGTCTAAGGTGTGCGCGCTTTTAAAAAATAGATCACATATCTTCCATTTTTAAACGAAACAAAACTCGAAATACAAAGATATTTCAATTCTTATTTCAATCCATTGCACCAACACGCATTGTATTAACAAAAAAGTACTAGGGCCTGCTTAGAGAATTAGTCAGAATAGGTAATGTCATGTATCAAAATATTTAAAACACCTCACACTTTATTATCTATATCTATACTATTATAATAAAGCGTAAACACACACTTCTTTGTTGCCTAAGATCTAAGCAATTACAGCATATTTTTGAATAATCCTCTCTTAAATAAAAAGCCCTACACTTACGTCACGCTTTAGGCTATACATTTTCACGCCATTAAACAAGGAAGCAAAATTGCCATGCTTTGTCGTCATGTCATGTCTGTCATTTTGACCTTTGTAATTCAATTTGACAAATGTAATCAAAAACAATTTTCATAATTTCATACGTATGAAGTCGCACTGGAACAGCTAGTCTAATTATAATTCATAACTTAGATGTCACTTACGTTGTTTAGAATCCTGTTTCTGTGGCATTTGCTTGAGAAGTTCTATAGTGATTTGTGATGTGTTCGTTTGTGTCGGCGGAGAGGATGGCCGCACTATCGTAGCACCTGAGTAACCGAAGGTCGAGAAACCTCTACTGTTCGTTGTACCTGAACCTAACAACAAATATAGTTATAAAATAAGAACGGGTCACAAATATTACCAATTTTATTTAAAACCATGATTCAAAATTCTAAGAGGAAGATTAACATGAATCTTTAGTTGAAACAATCTACTTCTGTTCTAAATGTCATCTAAATCCTTTCAGCTGTTCTGGAATTACGTGACAATAAACATCCTTACTATCTATACAATTTGCATTTAAAATATAACTTTCGCCCACGACTCCGTCGGCGTAGAATTTAAAAAAGGTATGTAGCCTATGTGTTCTACCAAACTATACTCTACGTCTATGATAAATTGTATAAAGATCCATTCAGCAGTTTAGGCTACAAACTCTAATAAACATCCATCTAAACTTTCACATTACTAATATTGTAAATTCAAAAATTCGGATGGATGTTTGTTAGTTTGTAGCCTAAACTGCTAAACGGATCTCTATGAAATTTGGTATAAATGTAGAGGATAGTCTGGAAGATAAAGACCACTTACTTTTAATTCCACGCGGACAGAGTCACGGGTGAAAGCTAGTAAGATATATGGACTAGTAATACTAAGATTTACATACCGTCCGAGCTAGGAGGAGCGTCCTGGAATAAACTCTCTCTCGTCTGACATCCTGATTCCTTTGTGTCCGGCGCACCGACGGACACATCTCGAATCTCTTTCCTCTCTTCACTCTCTCTTGTTCTACTCCTAATTGACTCTTCTTTTCTACTCAGATCACTCCTCCTCGATCTACCATTACGTTCTATATGCACATCTTCTGTTTGTATTGGTACGTTAGGCACATCTTTACGCCAGATCTCTTCATCCATGTCTAAATGTGTTTCTTGTACAAAATCCGATTCGATACTACTTTGCTGAAAGAGTTACAAAGTTATAGAATAAATTATGATAATATAAATAGTTGAGTGAATTAAGGACAAGTGAAGTTTAAGGCAGTTTTTACAAGTTTCCTAAAGACGTGTGATTTACGAGTATGTACATAAAAGTAAGTACTTCACAAGAAAAAAATAGACAAGAAAAGCCAAATACAAAAGAAACGGAAATTAAGAAGAAAAATGTAAAAGTAAACTAGAGTAATAAATATATTAGAAGCCTTTGGCGACTGGCAAACAGATAGTTGTGAAGAAAAAATGTGTAACTCTGTATTTATAGTTCTAAGTTATTTGTAAGCTATTTCATCTAAAAGTAATATTTAAAACAGGAAATCTTAAATAGCTGTAATTTAATAATTAAAGCGTCAATAGCCCATTGTTTTGGGGCACGGACTACCGATGTTGCGGTCAAAGGTTCGAGTCCCACCATTCGACTATCGTGAACCATATCCTAGCACAAGCCTTAGCCTAGTCGGAATGGTTAAAGAAAATATTAGTAAATTAAAATAAATGTCTGTAATAATACTTTTTAAAGTTATACTTAATATTGTTAAGCTTACCTTACGTTGAGAATATTTCCGTTGTTTCTTATACATTTCATTAGTATGGTTTTCCCTTTCCAGACTAGCTCGTGGTTGGCTGTCTCTTTGTAGACGTTTAGCGTCGAGCGTCAGTCGACTGCTGACTAAACTGTCCAATCTATCCTCGCAAGATTGTCTGATATGTTCCTAGAGTGAGAAATATTATTGAGACGAATATCGCACAACTGTTTATGTCTATGAGCTTACAGGAAGGTGAGCACACTACTCGATTTTTAGTTATGCAACTGAACAGTTGAATTGGCTGCAAAACAATCGACTCGTATAACAGTTGTGCGATAGTTTAGTTAGCAGTGTGCACCCGCTCTTAAAATACAAATATGTCTACTTTATAGTTTAAAAAAATGTACGCTAATCTCGTTAGGGTAGTTTGATTTTTTCCAACAATAGATGGCGCTGTTTTTCATCGATTTTTTGTCAATTCTTTTGTCTCTATTTGTCCGTTCTTTTGGAAAACTTTTTGACGTACGTAAATTTTGTATAAAACTGTTTTTCAAAAGCTATAAAATAGTTTGTGTGTTTGCTTACCTTAATTATTTTATGGTCTTGATACAATTTTCTTATACATTTGAATATAAATACAAAACTCATTCCTGATAATATCAAAGAAAATATTACAAGAATAACTATTATATGTAATTTGCTAATCATTGATTCAGTCGTGTGCTGGAAAAAAGAATAAATATAAAGTATTTCAGGTTTTATCGCTTTTGGAAATCTTTAATTAAATAAACCCCTTTGATTTTAATCAGGTTACATTTTGATAAGACAAATTGCTATTATGTTTTGACAGGAGTGCAATTGCACTGAAGCAAGTGGGACAAACGTCGTGATTGTTGTTATTTAGCAATATTTAAACGAAAGTCTGTCCGACTTTGCTTGTTTATAAAGATGAAACAAAGGCGATGAAATTGTATGTTTCTTTTACCTTACAGTTTTCCTCGTCCGCTTTCAATCTGCAGTGAGCGTAATCGTCGCACTCTAGGCCCGCGTTTATACACGTATTGTCGCCGCAATGGAATTCTGTAGCGCTGCATTTCTCTAAGAGTGAAAGAGATAAAAGATGAATATAGGTTGCAACATGTTTTTCGATTTAATTCAACTTTCTCAATAATTTTAATGTTTGAGAAAGAAATAGTTGAAGACCTCTTTATCATTTTCATAGTAATTTAAAATAAGGCTCAGTAACTAATTATGATTTTTTAATTTAGAGATAGATTATTTTGGTCTATAAATCCACATAAAATCTTATTTTATTTTTGAGAAATAACTTTCAATGTAACAAATAGGAATAAATGAAAGTCATTTACCATCTCTATTCGGATCTAGGCTTCTAAACGCTGTGTATCTCGCACTAAAATCTGAGTTCTTCCCTGAACTAGTTGCGTACAAACGAACATGCATTATATTCCCTTTTTCATTTCCCTCTGTATCTTTAGTTGTTACTGGATTCGCTATTGAACCACAATAATACGCCAATCTGTAAACATAATAAAATGTAAATACGAATATATGTAACTTTCATTTTTTTAACGTTTTCAAAATAATTTCTAACCTGTATTTCTCTTCAGTTTTATGTCCGAAAACTTGCACCGCATTTTGTTCACATTCGTTAGGTTTATTTAAATTGTATCCCGTAAAGTTAAGATATATCTGAAAAATAGAACAGTTTTTAACAAATAACAATAAATGGAAGTAAATAGAATTAAATGTAAACGAAATGTAACCTTAGTATTTTCGTCAGTTTCAATCCTCCATAATACATCTAATGGATGGCCCTCGCTTCCTCGTTTGCAATTTTCATCGATACTTGTCGTATTAACATAGCCTTCTGGACCCGTCAAGTTTTTAAAACAGCTATCCGGTATTTTATCTTAAACATAAAGTATTTTACAACTAATTTATGAAGAATGCGACTCCGTCCGCGTTAAAAACAAAAATCAGTAGCCTATGTGTTCTCTCAGACAATCTACATCTGTGCCTTTCTTTGATATCCGTTTAGCTGTTTATGCTATAGACTCTAACAAACACCCATCCATCCATATTAAATTTCGCATTTATAATATTAGTAAGAAGTATCTGCTCTGATTAATAAAGTGTTAGTTGAAGTCGACCGAGATAGACTTAACCTGGTATGAGCGTACCGTTGCCCTCTGTGGTTATCTGCTAATATTTTAGATGCAAGAGTTTAGAATTTGTAGCCTAAACTGCTCAACGGATCCGGATGAAATTTGGCATAGATGTAGAGGATAATCTGGAAGAACACATAGGTTACTTACTTTTGCTTCATGTTGTCATATCGTGTCTCGTTTGTCCCTTCAAATATAAGAAAGATACAAGATACTCACGACTATTGCTAGGCGATTGTATAATGTCTACAGTTATATGGAAACCTTCGTATTCTATCGTCCCGTCGGAGTGAAACTTTAGCCAGGCGAAGGGTCCCGTTGTGGTAATTTGTGGAGGGAAGTTCTCGCCGCAAAACTTTCCTAGAGTATTTGAATATCCTTTCTCACCGTCTCGTATCTGAAGAATATTTAATAATTTATAATTACAGTTGTAGTAAACTTAAATAGAGAAAATTAATGGCTTGAAAGATGCCATGATCAAGAAGGTGTAAGATGACGGATAATAGTTATTTGGAGGATGAAATCAAGGTGCGCCGACTACGAGAGTAGGATAAAGGGGGAGATGAAGGTAAGTATAAATTTAAAATTATTAAAAACTAGCTGTTCGTGTGCGGCTTCATCCACATAAAATTATATTTTTGTATTTATTGTTTACATTTGTCAAATTGTCAAATGTCAAAATTGCAAATGTCAAAATGACATGACATGCTTTCTTGATGTTGGCAGCAACTAATGGTCTCTTTCCCACAATAAGGTTTTTATCCAACATATTTACCACCTAAGTTTAATGGCGTGAAAATATATAGCCTAAAGTGTGTCGTAAGTGTAGGGCTTTTTATTAAAAAAATTATTCAAAAATATGCTGTAATTGCTGACATCTTAGGCAACAAAGAAGTGTGTGTTTACGCTTTATTATAATAGTATAGATATAGATTTAGTAATAACTTACTTCTAAAAAGTCATAAGCACAGTCCGGGTGGTCTTCTATGTGAAAAATATCAACGAATGTTAATTTTATCACACTTCCTTCAGGCCCTGAAAAAAAAAAATATTTATCTAATATACATGATGTTGAATTTACCCCTTTACTTAGTTGGATGATACTAGATGGTATGACGATGGGGACATAAACCAGAATGTGTTAAGATTGAATGTGGATGGCTACAAAGGAAGAGGAAGACCGAATACAGTATGGTTGGATTGTGTGAAAGAGGATATGCTAAAGAAAGGAGTGGATTCAGATATGGCGGCTGATAGAGATGTATGGAAGAGCAGCACATATTGTGCCGACCCTCCATAAGGGATAAGGGCAAGTTGATTATTATGACTTAGTTGGGTAATCTTTTTTATGTGTTTAGAGCTGGCGTACACCTTTGACTAAAATATCACACACGTGCGATTGTCAATTGTTTCGCAGCCAAATAAAACTCGAGTTTTTTTTGTGACTGAATGGCCACTGTTTTGCCTTGAAGAGGCATTTACAGATTCATCGGGCTTGAGGTGGCCGAGCGCATGGCGCTTAGCCTAAACTTCTTTTATGAGTAACTAAGCTCGAGGGCTCCCTCAGGAGCCTCGGCACGAGCCGTTCCTTCGTTATTATTACCGGATTAAGAGGCCACCGAGCTCTTAGATCGCTTCGGTGGACGCTCCATGGAGTGAATAGGCACAAGGGCCCCCGAGAGGGGACCTCGGCTTGGGCTGTCACTCAATACGCGTTTAGCATTCCGAATCAAGGGCGCCCGAGAGGGCCGAACCTCGACTTGATCAGTTGCTGCTATCTGATTAATGAAACTCGAGTAGTGTGCGGAGCTCCACATGAGCTCAAACAAGACTAAACCTTGTGCAATAGTTTTGTTTCTGGTGTGTGCACTCTTTAGTCACGCTTTTGTTTTATTTTTTATTAACATTGTACATTTGTAGTTACCTTCAATAGTGGTTGTACAATCTATATCACCGTAATATAGTTTGTTTGTATCATTTTTTGAATATGGATGACTTATTTGTGTCCTATCTTTTTGATAGTAGAAAGTTTCACATCGTTCTGAATCCTCTTCTCTCTTAAATCGTCTCCTTGGTCTTAGAATTTCTCTTAGAATTCTACTCCCTTCGTTCCTTCGTACAATATTTCGTTTATCACTTATATTATGTAATTTCTTTATATTAAATTTACTAAATATAAGATCGGCAGTGTATATATCGTCATTTCTATATGTTAAATTATTTCTAAGTTCTTCGATATTTTCATCAAAGCTTATATATCTATTATCTAGTTTCTTGGTCCTTAAAGTTTCCATTGTTAGATTCTTCATTATTACTTCTTTAACTAATGAATTAATGTTTTCTTGTTTTGTATTGTTGTCATGAACTGTTTGTAGCGACGTTAATCCGATGACGGAGAAAACTGGAACAAAAATATATATGTATTCTATCTAGCTCGCGGTTCACACTTAGCTATTACTGTTATTCAGTAGTGCTAATAACTGGACTGGAAATCAACTGACACAGTGAACGCTACCTGGCTAGTGTAACCATTTTATCTAAGACTAGCTGTTCCCGTGCGACTTCATCTGCATGAAATTATGAAAATTTTATTATATTATTTACATTTGTAAAATTATCAATTACAAATGTCAAAATGACATGACATGATGACAACCTTGCTTCCTTGATGTTGGCAGCAACTTATGGTCTCTTTCCCACATTAGGGTTTTTATCCAAAATTCCCCCTAAGTTTAAAAGCGTTAAAATATATAGCCTAAAGCGTGACGTAAGTGTAAGGCTTTTTATTAAAAAAATTGACATTCAAAAATATGGTGTAATTGCTGACATCTTAGGCAACAAAGAAATGTGTGTTTACGTTTTATTATAATAAGTATAGATATGAATTGGCAGTCGCAACTGTCCAACTTTACTGGCCAAATGAGAACCGCGATAAAGTCAAATACCTACGTATTTAATTTTATACTTTCTTCCGCGTATGATTTAAATATAAAAAAGTACATTCAATTAAATTCAATTTAAGACACTCCTAAGCAGCTACGAATTGTTTCTAAACCATTGAGATTTTACAACTTTTTAAACGTCCGATTGCTCTATTAAAAAAAAAAACATTTTACATAAGTCCAGTTGTAAGTACAGCAATAAATTGTACGTAAAAATTGTATGAAAAAAAGTACTTTTTTTTCGTAAATATAAACCAATTTTATGAAATTGGTTTATATTTACGAAAAAAAAAATCTCGTATGCGAGATAGAACTGTCGGATATTGAAATTCAATTTCACAGCTATCGGGCAAGCGGGGTTATTCAAACTAACGTAGCTAACGTCACCGTTGATTTGAGACCTGATTTAGTAAACATTTTGGGTCTTAAGTAAAAATTTAGACAGTGTTTTGAATATATTTTAGCTTAAACATATCTCAACACAAAACATACGACAAATTGTGATTAGATAGAACTGTACATATAATAAAATTGGAGTGTCTGTTTGTAATTAACCAAAAATTACAGATTTCGGGTAGTATACATCATATATTTGCGTTGCTGATGCCGAAAATCGCATTTAAAAATTGTTTGCCTGGACGTTTGTTTGTCCGCAAGCCGCGTTTATTCCGGGAATCTCCGAAACGGCTGGGCCGATTTCGTCCGAACTTTCACTGTAGGGCTGCTGACTGCTGACACAGACGGGCATATTATAGACTATTTTTTTATCTTAACATTTCGTGAACGAAGTAGCGGGCAACAGCTAGTTAGTGTTGCTGATATCCTAAGCGTCATGTGTGTTCTCGTTGTCAGTTTGTCCCCTTCTTTAAAATTAATTAAACCATTCAGTTTTAAATGTCAGAATTACTCGTATACACTATTAAATTCGCTAAGTTTTATCTGAAAAATAAAAATGGACAGAAAAAAAATGCGAGAAATGAGCGTCTATAGAGAGCAAAAAAGAGTGACGGCGGATAGAGATATGTGGAAGAGACTGTGCCGAAAATGTAGTTAAAAACATGATGATTACGTCATTGTTCTCGGTTGTTTGAAACGCGAATGTAAGTCATGAATAATTATAAAACCACCTAAGACGAACGAAATTTAGGTCCTGTGAAAATAAGTGAAGCAAAGTTTACGTAAATTTGACGACGAGCGATGAATAAATTAGCCAAAACCGCCTGCGCTCTCGGGGGCCCTGTTACAATCTACTTTTAATACAAGATAGTGTTAATGAGTATTTTTAATTAAAAACAAAGTTTATTACATAAAAAAAATAAAATTACTAATAACTTGTCTTAATTCTTCGAACAAATCAATCGAGTAAATATTTTCGAGGTGGAGTCGCGGGCGAAAGCTAGTACTTAAATAATATAAATAAAACATAATAAAAACAAAATTATTAAGTTAACTAGTATGTTTATTTTATTCGAAACGAGCTGCTGCCCTCGACTTCGTCCGCGTGGTATTCGAAAACATACAAACTATATACATTACAAAAAGCTAGGTATTCCTCGGGAACTGGACATTTCTCGGGGATGAAGCTTGTCCCATGTGTACTCCAGACTTTGTTTTATATCTGTGCCAAAATTCAATAAGATATGTTGAACCTTTGCAGAATGATCGAGTAAACACTAAATTAATGAATCCCACGGGAACCGTAACTATTCCCGGGATAAAAAGTAGCCTATGTGTTCTTCCAGACTATGCTCTAAACCTGTGCCAAATTTCATGGAGATCTGTTCAGCCGTTTAGGCTACAAACGCTAACAAACATCCATCCATCCATCCATCTATCCATCCATCCATCTAAACTTTCGCATTTATAATATTAGTAAGAAGTAAGAAAGTAAGAATAGTAAAAATCCTTATTACCTTTTATTCGGAAGAAATTTAAAACTAAAATTGTAACTAACTAATAGTAGATTTCAATAAAAAATTTACAATATTTATTGATGGCACAACTGAAAGGAAACATCGTTTGAAACTCCTCCTACATCTAGTATGGCATTATTCTGTAAAGGACATAATAAGGGTGGAGAAATCGGTTGAAGAATGATGTTCAAAAACAGTCTTATAATATTCATTTCTTTATTTCACTACCAGCTTTCACCTGCGTCTTTGTCAGCGTATTATTAATAAAAAACAAAAGCAAGTAGCCTAAGTACTCCTCCAGACTATATTTTACATCAGTGTCAAATTTCATTCAGATCTATTTAGACGTAAACTCTAACATCTATCGATCCATCTAAACTTTCGCATTAATAATATTAGCAGGAAGAACTATATCCTTAAAACTACGCAACGGATTTTTTCAAATAGACAGAGTAATTCAAGAGGAAGGTTTACTTGTGTACACGTATAATATAGTGCTGAAATATATACGAGTAATTTGAGATGTTTCTAATGTGATGTAAATACATTTTCGTAGCAGCATTGGACGTGTGGAGCCATAGCAAGTCGCTAGTGTAGTATAAGACTAGTTTTTGCCTGCGTGAAATTAAAAAAAATAATATGAAACATAGCCTATGTTACACTGACAACGTAGCTTTTTATTGGTGAAAGAATTTTTGAAATCGGCTCAATAGTTTTTGAGTTATTTCATTACAATAAAAGTTTTCCTCTTTATAATATTAGTATGATAGATCTAGATGGATTACAATAGTAAATTGTTGGTTAAGTTTATTTTCTTACTAGCATAAGGTTCAATAATATAACATTTAAAGATAGTTCAAGAAGAACGTGGAAAAACAGACTGTTTTATATTTATCCGCATTAAATGAGACGGCCGCTTTCGTTGGCGTCGGGCCAAGTGTCACCGAATCGTTTCTTATTAAAATTAGGTTAGTCAGTTTACTCCGTGACCCTTTTTTATGAGCTATTTGAGGTAAAAATACTACAAAAATGTTGATTTATGATAGAAAGTATAGTCTATGTCCTCGTTGAATTAAAAAATGCCTATGAACTATTCTGGGTTTATGATCTAATCTATGGTCCAAATTTCGTTCAGAACCATCTTTCGGCCACATCTTCGATCTCAATAGGTAGTCAATCCTCACTCTCGTGGTTAAGCGATAGCTTAAAAACTAAAAAAAACCGTTCCGTCTTACTAGTTTCGTGATAACAAACATCTATCCAATAGTCTAGAAGAACGCATAGGCTTCTTCTTGAGGTATTTTTTTGGTTGAGTAAATTAAGTATAGGGCTATGGAAAGGAGTATGACAAATTCGAAACGACAAGAACGAGAAGACATCTTGTGCGAAATCGTTCAAATGAAATGGCGATGAACAGGCCACAAGCGTGACACAAGACAAATGGAGCAAGGTGGTGACCGAATGGTACCCGAGGGATGGAAAAAGGAGTCGCAGACGGCAACAAATAAGATGGGAGGACGACTTAAGGTTGACTGCCGGTCCACATTGGAGAAGAGTTACGCGAGATAGAAAACAGTGGAAGAGTTTGGAGGAGGCCTATGCCAAGAGGCACGCTGAAATTAGGGACATACTATAAGTCACTAGTAAATAATAAAGTTAACACCGAAAGGAGTATGGTAATACACATTTAAAACGTGTTTTACTAAACAGAGACTAAGTTTTTTGAGTGACAGATGTCTTGTAATCGTTTGTGTGATTGGATCTTTGATTGCTTTTACATGATTACTTATGAAATTCTTCATACCGAAACGGAAATTGTTCGAATTGGCGCAAGCGGGTAATGAAAATTCCATCTCAAATTCATCTAAAGGAAATTAGATTTTAATTGATCTATGTTTGGTATCTATCATATAATATTGGTATGTGAAAAGTTGTATGAAGTTTGCTGTTTTGACTTTTTGAACTAAGCAGGTAGTCCGATAATACTTATCAATTTTATATTACTAGTATAGATATAGATATAGCAATAGATAAAGATATCAGCACTGCATTCACATTTCAATTATTTTGTTTGTCCTGTTGACTACGTGATTATTATTTTTTTTTTTTTTAATTACATTGTTGTGTGTCTTTTTTCTCTTATTCCAAATTGTGTTGTAGTTGGTGATAAGATTAAATGTTATTTTATTTTATTTTTATTTTATGTTACTTACTCCCGTAGGGTCGGCGCACCGGGTTTTCGTCCTCCAAAGCACTCTATCATCAGTCATCTCAGTCAACACTCCCTTTTTGATTATGTCACCTTTCACGCAATCCAACCATCTCTTTTTATGTCTACCTCTACCGATGTACCCCTCCACATTCATAACTATAAACTATATAGATATGTGTCAAATACTGGGCCGATTTTAAAAATTCTTTCACCGTTAGAAAGATAATTTATCTTTGATTAACATAGGCTATATTTATTAATTTAACACGGGTGAAGCCGCGAGTAACAACTAGCAATAACATTCTTCTACTTTTATAAATGAGAAGGAAATAATTTAACTTTATTATAATACTCGCAACAGAGGTTCTGCTGAACATAAAATTAACGCTGTTTAGTTAAAATGGGTTCAAGATGTTTGTTAACCTACTTCTGACTTCGCTCAAGACGTAAGTACCGCTCTATTGTTGAATTTACAATGCTGCTATTAACTTGTTAACCGGACATTTGGGTTTTAATAAACTATTCTTTTTGGTTAAAGTTAAATGGTGTTGGAGAACGCAATTGTTGCATGAACAGTTCGTGACTGTTGAAATTCTGTGACCTAACAAAACAGGGAACAGTTGTCTGTTTTTTTATTTTTTCACAGCAAGATGTAATTTCTTAACATTCATAATTTAAAATCTATACTATTCTAATAAAGCGTAAACACACACTTCTTTGTTGACTAAGATGTCAGTAATTACAGCGTAATTAATGACGTCACGCTTTAGGCTATATATTTTCACGACATTAAACTTTGTGAGTAAATATTTTGGACAAAAACCCTAATGCGGGAAAGAAACCATAAGTTGCTGCCAACATAAAGGAAGCAAGATTGCTAAGGTTTGTCATGTCATGTCATTTTGACATTTGCTATTAACAATTTGACAAATGTAAACAATAAAATAAAATTTTCATAATTTCATGCGGATGAAGCCGCACGGGCACAGCAACAGCTAGTACTAGATATACTTGGTCAAAAATACGACTTTTGTATACTTACCGAGGAACAGAGAAAGCACAAGAAGTGCCGGCGATGTCATTGACCTGCCGGCCTAGAGGCCCCTTCGCCGGCATTCGTATTTGCCACACCATTAAGACAACTAACACATATCAAACGCCACTTTTTGAACCACTTCGAAAATCAAAATTCACTTGGGAATATAGTAAAATGCCATTTGGTTTTAGCAACACAACCTTCTGGAACTCCCTTAATCTTTGTCGGCATTAATACGGTTTTGCTCGGATTAATTGAATCTGTAACAAAAGAAGGATTATTAGATAAAACAAATGCTATCTATGACTAAACTAAAAATGTTATTGCAGAACTAAAAATCGAGTAGGCGCACCTCCATATAAAGTCACAGGAATCAAAGCGCGACCGAACAGTTGTGCGATAGTTTAGTGGAAGGTGTGCGCGTTATACTCGTAGTATCGCATTTGGATTCCTTAGGTAGTTTTTCTTTACCCAATTGCTTTTATCTATACCAATATTATAAAGAGGAAAGATTTGTATTTTTGTATGTATTGTAATAACTCAGTAACTACTGGGTCGATTTCAAAATTTCTTTCACCATTAGAAAGCTACGTTATCACAGAACAACACCGACGAATCCACGAGCAACAGCTAGTTTTCCGATAATCGTATAATACTACATCTATGAAAGAAGCACTGTCATTCATCTTCAAAGTACAACAGTTTGTGTTAAATATAAAAAGAATTTAAAACGAGTTGGGACATCAATGGTAAAGGCGTGGATGGCAACGCGCCAGAGCTTGTGGCATCGATTACTGTCGTCATAGAAGTTCTGCTTTTAAATGTCGTTTAACACAAACATAAGCTTACAAAGTACCTTTGTTTTGAGTTTTAATTAGGTGGTAAAGCAATAATTAATATCATGCTGGCCGCCAAGAAAGAATAAGAAAAAAAGTATTGTACTTAAAAAGAAAAAGAACAATATTTGAAATAAAGAGAAAAATGTGACGCTAGCAAACAACAACATTTTATTTTTATAAAAAAAAAAACATACAGACGAATTGAGTGCCTCCTTCTTTTGGGAAGTTCTCCCGGACTATCTTCTACATCTGTACCAATTTCTATCGAAATCCGTTCAGCAGTTTAGGCTACAAACTCTAACAAACATCAATCCATCTAAACTTTCGCATTTATGTTATTAGGATTGTAAACGGAGTAAAAGGTTAGCATGGTATGGGCATGTTATGAGGAGGGATGAATCGCATGTTACAAAGAGAACGTTAGTTATGAGTGTGGAAGGGTACATCGGTAGACCTAGAAAGAGATGGATGGGTTGTGTGAAACGTGACATGATCAAGAAGGGAGTGATGACTGAGATGACGTATGATAGAGTTATGTGGAGGACAAAAACCTGTTGCGCCGACCGTACGGGAGTAGGATAAGGGGATGATGATGATTAGAATGATTGTTTATATCGTTATGGTTTTTAAATATCTAAAGTAAAGTAAATTCTACTATTATTACAAATACAAGCTTTCGGCCGCGACTCCGTTTGCGTGGAATTTAAGAAAAAGTGAGTAGTCTATGTGTTCTTCCAGACTATCCTCTACATCTATACGAAATTTCATCGAGATCTGTTCAGCTATTTAGGCTACAAACTCTAACAAACATCCATCCATCTAAACTTTCGCACTTATAATATTTGTATGATTAGAGTAGAGCCCGATTCATAAATTGATCGAAGTATTTTAATACGAATCGTATCTAAAAATAAAACAAAGAGAGAATTTGGATTTACAAAAGACATCACGGTAAAATGACGCCTCGTTTGGTTGAACATATGCAAAACATGCTCTACAAAATCTGCGAACCGAGGAGCGACGCCATTCAATGAATTTAGATTGAACTCGCCGGACAATCCTTATTTATACGTTAGAGACAAAATATTTCTGTCGTGTGAAATATAAAAATAGCATCATACATTATTTTATTACAACTTTCAATTTTACTAATATTATAAGTGTGAAAGTTTGGATGAATGAATGTTTGTTAGATTTTGAAGCCTCAAAGGTTGAACGTATCTGGATGAAATTTGGCATAGACTAATATTATAAATGTGAATGTTTGGATGGATGGATGTTTGTTAGAGTTTGTAGCCTAAAAGGCTGAACGTATATCGATATAATTTGGTATAGATGCAGAGGATAATCTGGAAGAACACATAAGCTACTTTCTTTGGTTTTATTAATACCACGAGGACAGAGTCGCGGGAGGAAGCCAGTACTTTATAAGATACTCATATAATACTTTACGCAAATTATTATATAACTATTTAGCAATAAGTCTCGCCCGCGACTTTGTCCGCGTAGAATAAGTAAAAAACAAAAGTAAGTTTTCTTCCAGACTATACTCTACATTTACTTCAAATTTCATCAAGATCCGATCAACAGTTTAGACGGCAATCTCTAACATCCATCTAAACTTTCGCATTAATATTAGTAAGATTCATTAAGAAATGTACTAACATTTGACGATATATTTTTTAACCGTCTCGTTTGTCAAGACGATGCTATTGTAAGTTGGCTTCGTGCCCGCTTTCGATAATTCTTTCACACATAAATACAAGTGTAATAAAACATAAACACTTTCGTAAATAATGGTGTACGTGAGGAAATTAAGGAAAGGAACACAATCGGACAATAGTATTGAAAAAATACTTCTTGGCAAAATTATGAGGTTAAAAGAATTGTTAGCATGCGTAACACAATTGAAGTACAAAATTAAACAGAAAATGTTCACTTACATATCTTAAAACAATCTAAATTAAGAGTTAATTCGGAATTATACCATAATAGTGATTACGTTTTCGTGTACGTGAAATAAAAATAGTAATAAATATAACCTATGTTAGCATGACAACGTAGCTTTTTATGAGTGAAAGAAATTTTTAAATCGGCCCAGTAGTTTTTTTTTTATATTATAAGGTGGCAAATTAGCAAGCGGCCACCTGAAACTGCCGGAATGGCGAAGGGACCGCTGCCCAGATATCCGCAAATGCAAATGCGTTGCCTACTGTACATCTCCACCGTTATCAACTTTTTTTTCCTATCTCTTCCTCTTAAAAAGAGGAAAGGGAAGGGGACTAAAATGAAGCCTTACATATTCAAAAAGCATTAGTATGTTTAAAAGATTTTCTATTCGTTTTTCATGTTACAAAAAATATGCTTAAATTACATTTACAAAATTTCAATATCAAACCAACCCTCTGTATGAAAAATAACAACAATCTAGCAAATAAATAGTCCTCGTAGAGCATGGCACGTTCGAGCAGCGAGTTCGCTCAGTTCATACGACATGTTTCCCTTTGAATTAATAAGTTCCATTTATTATATCGTATGGTGCACTGCATGCATATTTTATTTTAAATTGTCCCGTGTTTGATTTCAATTGAAATGTTACAACGGATTTGTTTTTTCATACCAACTGGAATACAACAGTGGTAGTGCCCGCTTTAACATCTTAACACTGCAGGGCCGGAACGCCCCCAGTAATACCACGACCACACAGGAGACAGGCGTAAAATGGAAGCAATTCCGTGTCTCGTCTGATGAGTGTGGTGCCGGAGGCCTATTTTAAGTTAGTTTCTCTTTACTATCCTTTTCTTATAAAGAGAGGATGGGAAGGGAAAGTAGATTTGACGGTGGAGGAGATGCATAGGAAGGGGAAATATCCTCTTTATGTGCGTCTCCTCCTCCGTCGGATAAGGGTAGGCAACGCATCTGCAATTGCGGATGTCTATGGGCTGCGGTCGCTTCGCCATTTTGACGGATTCAGGTGGCCGCTTGCTCGTTTGTCACCTTATATTATAAAAAAAAATACGCAATGAATTCTAGGACATAATTACCTATGACTTTGTTTTATTATTTTCTTACTGTTTATGCCAGCTCTTAGATTGGAAAGATTGCACACTGTTTATAACGTCTAGCTTTTACCCGCAACTGCGGTCGTTCGCAATTATAAACTTGTCGGAGTGACGAGTGGTTCGTAGAATTCAATTCCGAAGGTAGACGGTAACGATCTTCTATTGTTCTATTGATTCTATAATGAACTAACAATCGCGTAATATTAGAAACACCATCATTAGTTGACCATCATCTTATTTAATACTAGCCGTTCCCGTGCGACTTCATCCGCATAAAATTATGAACAATCTATTTTGTTGTTTACATGTGTCAAATTATCAATTGCAAATGTCAAAATGACATGACATTATAACAAACCATGGAACCTTGCTTCCTTGATGTTGACAGCAACTTATGGTCTCTATCCAACATTAGGGTTTTTATCCAAAATATTTACCCCCTAAGTTTAATGCCGTGAAATATATAGCCTAAAGCGTGACGTAAGTGTAGGGCTTTTTATTATTAAAAAGAATTTTTCAAAAATATTCTGTAATTGCTGACATCTTAGGCGACAAAGATGTGTGTGTTTACGCTTTATTGTAATAGTATAGAAGTATAGATAGACACAAGATCCTCAATTACGACGGCAGACATCAATTACTAAAGAAAACCTGTAAATGATTGGAAAATATTAATCAATCTTTACCAGAAGACATAAAAATTCAAACACGATCACTTGAATTGCTATCTTAGAGCGCAACTTTGACTAAACTATCGCACAACTGTACAGTTGCGCTTTGATTCCTATGAGTTTACATGGAGGTGCGCACACTACTCGATTTTTAGTTGTGCAACTAAACAGTTGAAGCTAGAAAACAATCGACAATCGCACAACGGTTATGCGATAGTTTAGTCAAAGTTACGCACACTCTTAACGTTACCCTATTTGCAATCGACAGTTTAAGAGAATTGATGATAGATGGCCTCAGTAAAGCGAAGGGGGATTTCAATCATTAATCCTAGAAGCGGAATGTTGATGTCAGAGACATGCGTTATAACGAATGGGTTAAGAATTGATGGCCATTGATTTGATTATTGCTGAAAGAGATAATTCTGATTATTTCAAATAAAATTTATCACTATGTACTATTTCGAGAATGTAATTCGTTAATACTACGGCAAATATTTTGACTTTAAACCTGCTTACTGGAGCAAGGAGGTGTTGCCACTAAACTTGACAGATATGCAAAATGTTTCGCATTGCTATATGGGCTATTATAGTAAAAGTCAATACAACAACCGTATCCATTAATTTTTCGCCGGTTGATTTTAGTATACCGGAAATGAGGTCGATAAATGTATTTAAAATTAAATAAGTTACAGTAAACGAAATTTTCAGTTGTTTTAGGTAAGGTTTTGTTTTCATTTTTAGCATTTATGTTTATTATTCCCAACCGTCACCCCGCTATGTCCCCACGTAGAGACAGTTGTGAATTCCATCCGTCCCACCTCTTGCGACAAGACGGTTGAAACTTGTTTTATTTCATAACGGTTCCATCTGTCACCTTATTGGTGATAGTTGGACTAAAAGGTGGGACGGTTGGGAATAATCAGCATTTATAACCTATAAATTGTTTGTTAATAAATTAGAGAAATGAAATATTTCAACATTGAAAGCATTTCTGTTTTAAATTCCATACTTAAGTGATCTTACTCTAGACTTTAGACAGTTCTAAGTCAGCCTGTCGTGTGGCTTACGTTCATTTGCAAATTCCTTTTCCATCCACTTGTCTAAATTGACGAAGCGAGTCGTGTCTTGTAAGACAAAATATTTTAATTCCACGACTTGTAGTGGATAATTTTTACAATATTTCTTTCATAAACACCAATAGATAATGTTAATTATTATGAGAGATGAATCGCATAACAAGGATAACGTTAGTTATGAGTGACATAGAAAAAGATTGCGTGAGAGACATGATGAAGAAAGGAGTGACTGAGATGACGGATGATAGAGTTATTTGGATGACGCAGACCGGCGCACCGTATCTACGTGTGTAGAATAAGGTAGGAGAGATGACTTGATGCATCAAACAGTAACTTTGTTCTATTTATATAAAGATAAACAGGCATATGCCATAGTATCGTAAACGGTAAGTCTATTAGCAGTCAGGATTAAAGGGGAATCCCCTCTCTAATCTACTTTAGCTATACAGTTAATAAAGCCCGAGTGAAGCGGTAACTGGAACTATAATGAACGTTTACTTTGTGCTTAGGCGGCGTTTGTGAATGCTTTTTATAGAGCGTAATGTTAACAAGTGTAACACTTATGAGAGTATTAGAAACTATTTGTTAAATGTTTCAGAAATAGCTTGAATATGAATGAAATAGTGTAATAGTTTGATATATACTTCTATACTAATGTTATAAAGAGGAAAGATTTGTATTTTTGTATGTATTGAAATAACTCAAAAACTACTGGATCGATTTTAAAAATTCTTTCACCGTTAGAAAGGTAATTTATCCTTGAGTAATATAGGCAATGTTTTTTTTTAATTTCACGCAAGCGAAGTCGCGGGCAACAGCTAGTATGTTATAAAGAGGAAAGATTTGTATTTTTGTGTCTATTGAAATAACTTCAAAACTACTGGATCGATTTAAAAAAATCTTTCACCATTAAAAAGCTACGTATCTGTGAGTAGCATAGGCTACATTTTTTTTATGTCACGCAGATGAAGACGCCAGCAAAAGCTAGTTAATAATAAATGGTTTTGATTGTGGCAGTAAATATTGATAATCTTTATTTTAAGAGGTTATAGACAATATGCCATTTTACGATAGTATTTCAGAAGTGTTCAAGAACTGTTGGAAGACATTAAAATTTAGTTTAAGGACATTGCTAACTATAAAACTGTTTATTATTCCAAGTGTCTGGTTTGTCTAGACGGGGCACGTCAGCTGTTGGCCCGATGCCAGATTCCAATCGCTCTTTTATACTCAAAATGTTTGAGTATAAA
This sequence comes from Papilio polytes, assembly GCF_000836215.1. Classification (NCBI taxonomy): domain Eukaryota; kingdom Metazoa; phylum Arthropoda; class Insecta; order Lepidoptera; family Papilionidae; genus Papilio; species Papilio polytes. Next base: position 929,603 of record NW_013525303.1, on the reverse strand, counting down.
AGCATATAAAAGTAAAATCTACATTATGTTTAAATACACATCACTAGTTCATTATACGTGCCCACTAAGGGGCTCGGGTACCTTAAGTAAGGGATGATTAGGCCATAGTTTTTTTATATTAAAAAAGGGGGCAAACGAGTTGCGTGAACACCAAGGTAGTCAACGACGCCCATGGACATCCGCAATTATTTTTTTTTATGTATTTATAACATCAGGAGGCACACCTTACAACGTCGATCAGCACCCTTAAAACGTCTAAATAGCTATGATAATTACACCCTGACCTTGGGTCTATTTTCTGTAACCAGTTTGTTGTTAAATAAATGAATTTATTATTAATTGCCTTATTAGTACTAACGAGTCGTGTGTGCACTACTACCTAATTGGTTATTTCTCAGATGCGTTGTCTCGTTACAAGAAACAAGGCATTCTGTTAATGGTATACCGCGGAGTTGCGCGACTGTACTTATTTTATAAAGTACAATAAAGTAACATTTTCTTTTACTGTCTCTTACACTTTTGCTTTTCCTTTACATTGCATTTTAATGATCGCTCGTTTCATGCTCTTGTATTATTTGAATTACTACTCTTTTTTAAACAGTAAAAAGATATTTTCTTCATCTATTATATACTATTATAATAAAGCGTAAACACACACTTCTTTGTTGCCTAAGATGTCAGCAAGCACTACACTTACGTCACTTACGTTACAAACTTAGGGGGTAAATATTTTGGATAAAAACACTAATGTGGGAAAGAGACCATAAGTTGCTGCCAACATCAAGGAAGCAAGGTTCCATGGTTTGTTAACATGTCATGTCATTTTGACATTTGCAATTGATAATTTGACACATGTAAACAATGAAATAAAATTTTCATAATTTTATGCGGATGAAGTCGCACAGGAATAGCTAGTCTGTACTATATAAAGAGAGAGGTCTTTTGATAAGTTGTTTGTTAAATTAAAAGTAATTGTAAATAGATTTTGCATGACAAAGCGATATGCAGAAGTAATAATTGATTTATTATTAATGAGTATGCCCGCGTGAAATTAAAAACAAAAGTAAGCATATAACCCATGTTAGTCAGCGATAACACAGCTTTTTAATGGTGCAAGAATTTTTGAAATCAGTCAAGTAGTTTTTGAGTTATTTCAATACATATAAAAATACAAATCTTTCCTCTTTATAATAATAGTATAGATTAACGGTCTTATTTGAGTTCGTTTTTCCAACACTTTAAAGTCAGACTACTGAAACGAATCTTAAACTATTCGCTTCTTAAGCACCACCAAACTGTCAGATGTCAAAATTTTAATGTAGTTTGAAGTTTCTACATGACCTTATTTAAGATGATATAACGCATTTAAATCTATTTCTATACAAATATTATAAAGAGGAAAGATTTGTTTTTTTTTGTATGTATTGAAGTAACTCAAAAACTACTGATTTTAAAAATTCTTTCACTTTTAGAAAGGTCATTTATCTTTAAGTAACATTGTCTATATTTTTTTTAATTTCACGGGGGCGAAGTCACGAGGACTCTTACTAATATTATAAATGCGAAAGTTTAGATGTATGGATGTTTGTTATAGTTTGTAGCCTAAACGGCTGAACGGATTTCGATGAAATTTGCCATAGATGTAGAGGATACTCTGGAAGAACACATAGGCTACTCACATTTGTTTTTTTTTTTAATTTAGCGCGGACGGAGTCGCGAGCGAAAGCTAGTGTTTAAATATTTGACCGTTAATCTTTTTTATAGTTGGCCTGTCACCCCTAGGAGGAGAAATGTTGATATTCCCTATAACCAATAAACCCATGGGACGAAATATAAACGAACCCAAATAATATTTTTAGTGTAAACGTGGTAAAGATAATCAATATGCCTTAAGCTAAATCCGAACCGTAACTTGCAGGGAAGAGGTCTCTAGAGATCTTTTTACTTATATTTGACGGAGATAAAGTATTTGACTTATAACTATCCGTTGGTCTTATAAGTCAAATACATGTGTACCAAATCTATACTTCTATACTAATATAATAAAGCGTAAACACACACTACTTTGTGGCGTAAGATGTCAGCAATCACCGTATTATTTTGAATAATTCTTTCTTTACTAAATATCCCTACATTTACGACACGCTTTAGGCTATATATTAACACGCTAATTAACCTAGGGGGTAAATAAATTTGAAAATAACCTTCATGTGGGAAAGGGACCATAAACTACAAGCTAGCAAAATTAAGGAAGAAACGTTGCCATGGTTGACATTTGCAATTGCGAATTCTACAAATGCAAACAATGAAATAAAGTTTTTATAATTGCATGCAGACGAAGCCGCACGGAAAAATTAGTGTACAGATAAAAAGGCAAATAAGAGTACATTTTTGTTGAATTAAAATAAAACTTTCGTAATAAATACAATTCAATATATATTTTAAGTATCATATATTTACAGTGTATTCCAAACTGTCGGTATTTACGATAACAGTCTTACGAAACATTTAATATTTCGTTGGAATATTGTAAAATAGCGTTATTTTTAAATATCGCATACTGCGCTCGACGGCTTTCCAATACCGTTATTGACCGCAGTAGAAGTGAACGACTTCACTTTACACATACCTATGACTGTCTAGTATGTAGAACCTAGTTATAACCCAAATTTAGAATAACTAACAATCGACAATCGCACAACCGTTGTGTGATTGTCGATTGTTTCGCAGCCTATTCAACTCTTTTGCACAACTAAATTACAGTGGTAGTGCCCACTTTAACATCTTAGCACTGCAGGGCTGGCATGCCCGGTGTAATACCACGACCACACAGAAGTCAGGCGTGAAATAGAAACAATGCCGTGTTTCGTCTGATGAGTGTGGTGCCGGAGGCCTAATTGAAGTCCCTTTCTCTTCACAACCCTTTTCTTATAAGGAGAGTATGGGTAGGGGAAGAGGATTTGACGGTGGAGGAGATGCGTTGGATGGGGAAATATCCTCTTTATGTGCGTCTCCTCCTCTGTCGGATAAGGGTAGGCAACGCATCTGCAATTGCGGATGTCTATGGGGAGTGGTCGCTACGCCATTTTGGCGGATTTAGGTGGTCGCTTGCTCGTTTGCCACCTTATGTTATAAAAAAACTAAAAATCGAGTAGTACGCACCTCCATATGAAGTCATAGAAATCAAAGCGAGACTAAACAGTTTTGTATGTTTTGCTTAAACATAAATCAACCAATTTTCATTACTCAAGACTCTTAGTATTTTTCTCCTTTACATATAGAGTTTATCATCCACTCGTCATGCACTTGCCCTTATCCCTTACGGAGGTTCGGCACAGTATGTGCTCTTCCATACATCTCTATCAGCCATATCTGAATCCACTCCTTTCTTAAGCATATCCTCTTTCACACAATCCATCCATACTTTCTTCGGTCTTCCTCTACCTTTGTAGCCATCCACATTCAATCTTAACACTTTCTGGTTTATATCCCCATCGTTTCATATAGATTTATCGTCACGAATTTCTTGGTTACTACTTTTTTATATGATGAGGTAGCAAACAAGAGTGTGGCCACCTGAATTCGCCGAAATTGTAAAACGACTACTGCCTATAAACATCCGCAATTGCAGATGCGTTGCCTACCTTTAATCGATGGAGGAGACACACATAAAGAGGATATTCCCCCTTCCTATACGTCTCATCCACCGTTGAAACCACTTTCCATTCCCATACTTTCCTGATAAAAGGACAAGAAGGAAAAGAAACTTAAATTAGGCAGGATCACGCATTCTCCTCAAATAAACATAATAGCTTCTGTTTCACGCCTGTATTCTGTGTGGTCGTGGTATCCGAACCGACCCATTCGTTCGAAAATGGTAAAGGCTCTACCACAGTTAGACTTTTTACATAAAAGGAGAACATATATTTGTACCGAGGGATTAACTTGGCACTACATCTGACCTTACTCGCAGCGGCCTCGTCTCAGTTGGCACGCTACAGACGCCGGTCAAGGCGCATTCAGGTTTCATGTGTCACGCGCGCTCTCAATCACGGACTTTTATTAATAAATCTACTTTTTTAAAGCTCGATTGAGTGACGATTGATAACCTGTTCAGGATATAAGCCGAACCTGAAACACACAAGCGCGAAACAGGAAAACGGAGGAACGGAATAAAGGGGTCTATATCAACGGCCGTTTCAATATGCAATCTCGATCCATTGTTATCAATCTGGGATCGAAGTAATTATTAGATTTTTTTTGAGTACCATTTCAATAAACGATATTACACGATAAGTCAACCTATACTAATGTTATAAAGAGGAAAGATTTGTATTTTAATTTCACGTGGGCGAAGTCGCGGGGCTAGTTTGTAGTAAATTCAGTTAACTTAATTTTTAACGCAATAAATAAAATAAATTAAAACAACCTTATTTAATGAACCCTTTAAATGTCGGCATCAGATGTTGAAAGCGATTACAACTCGTTACTTCAAAAAGTTCAGATATCTTCGAGAGATGAAAGGAAAGTCGGACATTTTAATTTTATGAAATTCACTTTAACATAATTGGGCCAAACTTGATGTTTTTCCGCATACCGGAAGAGAAGACTGGGCTGAATCCTGAAACGAATCTTTAACACTACGCTTTTAGAAGTCGTTAAAATTTTAAGGAATGTGAATTTTAAACATTGCCTTAACAGTTAAGGCGCTGTTGCATATTTAACAATCGTTTTAATATTCCGCTGTAAGTTGTTTTTATTTTGTTTTAAAATTTACAAAGACTTATGAAGACTTTTCTTTCAATATAGTTGGGTAAGAGCGGGCACACATCTTTGTCTAAATTAACGCACAACCTTTGTGCGATTGTCGATTGTTTGGCAGCCAATTCAACTGTTTAGTTGCACAACTAAATATCGAGTAGTGTGCGTCCATATAAGCTCATAGAAATCAAAGCGCGACTAAACGGTTGTGCGATAGTTTAGTCAAAGGTGTGCGCACGCTTAATTTAACATTATTTCTGTTTTGTTATCTATAACTAGGAGTTCCCGTGCTTTCCAAAGGAAGAGGACGACCGAAGAAAGTATGGATGGATTGTGTGACGGAGGATATGCTTAAGAAAGGAGTGGATTCAGATATGACGGCTGATAGAGATGTATGGAAGAGCAGCACATACTGTGCCGACCCTCCGTGAGGGATAAGGGGCAAGTGGATAATAATACCTAGCTGTTCCAGTGCGGCTTCATCCGCGTGGAATTATAAAAACTTTGTTTTATTGTTTACATTTGTCAAATTTTCAATTGCAAATGTCAAAATTACCGTTACCATAATAACCTCGCTTCCTTAATGTCGGTTGATGTCCCTTTCCCACATGAAGGTAATTTTCAATTTATTTACCCCTAAGTTTAACAGCTTGAAAATATATAGCTTATAGCGTATTGTGAGTGTAGGGATTTAAATTAAAGAAACTATTAATTAAACATATTCTGTGATTGCTGACATCCTACGCCACGAAGTTGTGTGTTTCATAATCATCACCAGCTCACTATACGTCCCCACCAAGGGGCTCGGAGCCTACCCTAATAAGGAGTGACTAGGCCATAGTCAACCACGCTGGTCCACTGCAGGTTGGTTGACTTCACACATATCTTTGAATTTCTTCGCCGATATGTGCAGGTTGCATCACGTTGTTTTCCTTCAACGTAAGAACGTCGGGTAAATTATGTACATATGAAAATTCGAAAAATCGAAAATCAAATTGGTACACGGCAGCGGGATTCGAAACCCAAGACCTGTGGATTACAAGTAAAGTGTTCAAACCACTGAGCCACCGACGCTCCGTTGGTTGTGTTTTTACGCTTTATTATATTAGTATAAATAATATAGATCAGAGTTTCATTTACTTTTCTCGTAAACTATATTATGTTAATTTAATATAATATAGTGATTCAAAATGTTCATATTAATAGTACCGATGTGAAGCGTTTTTGGGTACAATAGAAAAGACCCTACTCCTCAGAACCCTTCCTTTTATATTCCAAGGTAAGAAAGGACTCGATTAATAATCCTTCACAAATAGATTCGAACTATAGTCCTTTTGCTCATAATTCAGTAAGTGCCCGTAGATTATTTGTATATTTGATAAATCACTTATTGCAATATTTTCCTTGAATATTTTTGGACAGATTTTAATAGAGCTACCCCTGATAGTTTTGTATATGCAAATATACATTTATAAATAATTGCTATGATTAAATTAATAGGGAATCGCTTTGTCAACACTTCAAATAATACAAAGCGTTTTTATATTCTATCACAAAGAAAGCTTTAGTGAATCTTTTCTTGTGCAATAAAAGATACGTACTATTGTGGTGTGCCGGTAAACTTTCTGAATATCTTCTTTTTCCTACTATTATTTACGTTTCAAACTTTTGCCGCGAATGTTACTTTTTACGCGTTTCCTCCAACAAACAACGCTATACTTTTTGTTTATTTAAAAGGTTTTCTATCTTACACATTTCTTTATTTGGCGAATACTTTTGTTTATTGGTTCCTAATATTATAAAATATTGTAAATGATGTTTTGTTTAAACAAATTACAATTAGAGCTTCAAATAATTCTAAAATTTAAGTCAATGACAAGTCGTATAAGAAAAATAATGTTTTTATATAACTTCTTTAATAAAAATATCAAGGAAAATTCCCAATCGTCTTCTATATAATATTTAAGATATGATTCTAAAGAAAATATCATCTTCAACATCAAAAGATTGTTCTATTTATTTGTGGCGTCAAATATTTCCGAGAAATACGATATTTATTCGGCTTCTTTAATTCTGTATAAAAATATATTTTTCTTAATGTTACGACTATCAAAATATATTATAAACTAGCTCTTGCCCATGTCTTCGTCCACGCAATATTAAGATAAAAAAGTAGCCTATAACATGCCCGTCTATGTCAGCTACCCTTCAGTGAAAGTTCGGTCGAAATCGGCTTAGCCGTTTCGGAGATTACCCGGAACGAACGCGGCTTGCGGACAGACAGACAGACAAATTATTTTTAAATGCGATTTCGTTACAACACAAATACATCATCTTCCAGAAATCTGAATTTTTTCTTTTCATATTACAAACAGACACTTCAATTTAATTATATGTATAGAACATAGATAACCTTTGAAAGTTTTTGTAATACTTTTTCGTGTGTTAATAATTCAACGCTTTATACTTGTTTACTCGTTTAATTATCAAATAAACATAATAAGAGTGTAGAAAGCAATTTAAAGTTTAATTGTAGATACGTAATACCGCTGACTACTAAATTAGTTAAATTAGTCTCGTGAGAACAATTCTAATGTGGAGATTAGTACTGAAAATACAGGTAACATTAATTATGGTACTTAGAAAAACTCAACGATATCTATACTCTTACCCGCATTAGGGTTTTATCCAAAATATTTACCACCTAAGTTTAATGGCTTGAAATTATATAGCCTAAAGCGTGACGTAAGTGTAGGGCTTTTTATTAAAAAAAGAATTATTCAAAAATGTACTGTAATTGGTGACATCTTAGGTAACAAAGAAGTGTGTGTTTACGCTTTATTATAATAGTTTAGATATAAAAGTATAGATATAGATTGCAGTGTATGTAATATCAAAAGAACAATTACAGATTCCAGGAAGGTCATGTATTGCGTTGCTGATAACGAAAATTGCGTAAAAAATTTTTTGTCTGTCTGTACGCAAGCCAAGTTTGTTCCGGGCAATCTCCAAAACGACTGGGCCGATTTCGACGGGACTTCCACTGGAGAGTAGCTGAGATGGATAGACATATTAGAGGGTACTTTTTTATTTCTGTGATGTCAAAATGGCGTAACGGGTGTTGTAAGTTTGCGGGCGACAGAGTAAACATGAAAATGCTACATTAATGTATCCCACGATAAACGTAACTTTATCCGAAATTAAAGATTATGTGTTCTTCCAAGGTATGGTCTACATATTTGCAAAATTTTATCGAGATCCGTTCAGTTTAATGTAGACTCACGTTTAATTTGCACAAAACATGAAAAACGTCAACACTCTTTTAAATAATCCCTCGCTCTCGCAGGTTTAAATGTGTCCGTAAATGAGGGTGGAACGAAATTTATCCTTAAGGACATACGGGTATAAAAATGTTGTACAATGGGGAAACAGAAAAAGGGATTTTCGCCGTCACAATAATATGGAGAACGTTTTATGAGGGGAATGATTTGAATGAGATTCTCTGGTTTATGTTAATTTTAATCATATTAAAAAAACACCTCTAAAGAGGTTTATTTATTAAAATAAATGTCACGTTTCAGTCCATTCTCTTCACACATTTTTCACATAAAGAAAGGAAGGGAAAGGGTATGAGATTTGACAGAATTGAGATGGATAGAAAGATGAAGGATCCTCTTCTTGTGTGTCCTCTCCCACGTCAGCTAAGGGAAGGCAACAGTTTTTACGGATGTCTATGGGCAACAGTCCCTTAGCTATCTAATTCATGGCCACATGCTCGTTTGCCAATTAATAGATTTATAAAAAAAAAACTCCACGTAAGTAAAAATAAACATGTATATTTGTATCATGTCAATTATCACCTTAGAATACTTAAAAAGAGTTTACTAAATATAAAGTAAACATAGTATTAAAATCTGACACTACCAGGAAAATATAAGACGAAAGTTTTCAGCTGAAAAGAATAGCGCAAAAGTCACATTCTTTACCAGTAATAGCCACCTTAAAATTGTGACCGACGATACCACACAAAGCAGTCGAGCGCACGGATTGTTAGAATTGACAGCAAAGATGGCTTATTCTTTGTGTTCTACAGTAAGGTGTGACTTTACTTTCAACAAAACTCTAGTTTGCTGTTGTTGAAAAGAATAAAATGTAAACCATCGTATCTCCTACCTTATCCTACTCTAATAAGGTCGTCGCACCGATTTTTTTTTGTGACTGAATGGCCACTGGCATTTACAGATTCACCGGACTTGAGATGGCCTAGCGCAGATGGCGCTTAGCCTAAATCACGTTTATGAGTAACTAAGCTCGAGGGCTCCTTTAGCCTCGGCACGAGCCGTTACTTCGTTATTATTACCAGATTGGGAGTCCACCGAGCTCTTAAACGTCGCACCGAGCTCTCGTCCTCCAAATAACTCTATCATCCGTCATCTCAGTCATCACTCCCTTCTTCATATCATCTTTCACGCAATCCATCCATTTCTTTCTAAGTCTAACACTACTGGTGTACCACACTCATAACTAACGTCCTTCTTGTAACAAAAATGCAGACTAGTTAACATGTTTGGATACCTTTAAAAATGAATGTAAAGGAATGGTATGGGCATATTATGAGTAGGGTTGAATCACATGTAACAAGGAGAACTTTTTACAAGTGTGGAGGTACACTGGTAGAGGTAGACCTAAAAACATAGAAGGATTGCGTGAAAGGTGACATGATCAAGAAGGGAGTGACTAAGATGACGGATGATAGAGTTATTTGGAGAACGAAAACCCGGTGCGAACTCTACGGGAGTAGAAAAAGGTAGGGGAGATGATTATATATGTGCCTCTTCACATAGAGTCAGATAAAGACAGAAATATTAGTTGAAAAAGGATAGTTGTAACGCTCGATTAAATTTTAATTGAGACTCCATATTTTTTTGCATTAAATGACAAAGTTTCTTTCTCTTTGAAAAGAATCGTTGACACGATTGATGAGAGCTTGATGTTTTTTCTCTATTTAACTTTAAAAGATAACATCATTTTTAATGAGATCTCTTTCAAGTGTTTGTGGTGACGTCGTTATTTTATAAATCCAACCAAATGAAGATAATTGTATACGAAAATATGAACACTTCCATACAAAATCAGTTGATATAAAAGTGATGTAAAAGCATGAAAGAAAAATTTCAATTACTTACAAAATTGTAAAATCTTTTAGAAAAGATACTACAAGCTATTGTTTCGACGGAAATCTACAAAATATGTTCAGAAGTTATGACAAAAACCTTTTTTCACTAAAATTACAAAACCTCATGCAAAATAATACAAAATAAAACAAAAGATCATTCCTATTTATTTTCGGTTAATTCACAATTCAAATTGTTTTGGTAAAATAACAAAAAAGTTGAAAATCAAAACTTTTGTTTCGAAATTTTCAACTTAACAATAACTTAAAATTCAGAACATTATACAGAATAACTTAAAATTCCTTTATTAAAAAAAATACTAGAAACAATTATTGTTCTAACAAAAGTATACTTTTTGGGACAAAACGTAATCCACGCTTGGATTACTTGCCTAAAAAAACATGGAAAGTTTTTTTTTAAAAACATATTCGTATAAATACAATCGAAAAAGTCTTGGGGTATTATGAACAAGTTAAAGACATATATCTATTAAAGCTTATCAATAGCTTTCGCCCCCGACTCCGTCCACGCGGAATTAAATAAACATAAGTAAGAAGCGTATGTTTTTTCAGACTATTCCCTACATCTATGCCAAATTTCATCGCGATCCGTTCAGCAGTTTGGATACAAACTCTGACAAACATATATCCATCTAAACTTCGCATTTATAATATTAGCAAGACTAACTATTTATAAGATTTATTTGAATTAGTCGAAATACGGAGTGACCGCTGCATATTATATCTAAACTATTATTATAAAAAAGCATAAACACACACTTCTTTGTTGCCTAAGAATTCAGCAATTTTTCCATATTTTTGAATAATCCTTTTTTAATAACAAACCCTACACTTACGTCACGCTTTAGGCTATATATTTTCACGCCAATAAACTTAAGGGGTAAATATTTTTGATAAAATTCCTAATGTGGGAAAGAGACCATAAGGTGCTGCCAACATCAAGGAAGCAAGATTGTCAAGGTTTGTCAAGTCATGTCAGTTTGACATTTGCTATTGATAGTTTGACAATAAAATAAAATGTTCATAATTTCATGCGGATGAAGCCGCACGCGAACAGCTAGTCTGTAAAATATTTGTTTAACAACGGAGAAACGCACAGAATGACGATATTTTCTTTAATGGGTCCCCAACTGTCAAATTTCCCTTTCCCATCCTTTTCTTATCCTTTAAAAAGATATCTTTTCGAATTGAGAAAGCTGGAAATACAATCATTAATTCCCGTAACTTCAATCATTATGTTAATCCAATTGTTATCTGAGTTTATGAAATAAATTAAATATAATGAATTCATTGGACTGTTCATTCGGGAAAACGATAAGCTCGGTCCTGCTGCGAAATTACAAAAAGTATCGTTTACTTTGAGTAGCGATTGAAATTTTTATATCGAGATTTGTTTTTACCTTCGACTTCTGCGCGGAATTAAAAATACTCTGAAATACACCATTTCAACAATTTGTTACTTGATATAGCTTTCTATTGGCAAAGGAATTATTAAAAATCGCCGCCCTAGTTTTTGAGTTTATAACATACTAGCTATTGCCCGCATCTTAGTTCACGTGGGATTCTTAACACAAAGAATAATAATACAAAGGGAACGGGGAATAATATAATAATTTGGGAATAATAATACAAAGCCTACTTAGCGATAACTTAACTTTTTAATACTGAAAGAATTTTTGATATTGGCCCAGTACTTTTTTTTTATTTCAATACATACAAAAATTTTAAACATTTCCTCTTTATTGTAGTACTAGTTTTCGCCCGCAACTCCATCCGCGTGGAATTAAAGAAAACAAAAGTGAGTAGCCTATGTGTTATTCCAGACTATCCACTACATCTGTACTAAGTTTCATTGATATCTGTTCAGTCGTTCAGGTCACAGACTAACAAACATCCATCTAAACATTCGCATTTATAATATTAGTATTATTTAGTACTAGCTTTCGCCCGCAACTCCGTCCGCGTGGATTTCACAAAAACAAAAGTTAGTAGCCTAGATGTTCTTCCAAACTTTCCTCTACCTCTATGCCAAATTTCATCGAGATCCGTTCAGCCGTTTAGGCTACAAGCTCTAACCAACATCCATCCATCTATCCATCTAAACTTTCGCATTTATAATATTAGTAAGATCGAGCATACTATAGAAAACATGTCGTTTGTCTTCATCCAAATTTTTTATGTTTCATAATCACTGGATCCAGAACTATTTCAATCTTTTTTTATGTAACTGTTACAAATGAAAGTGTTGGCAACGTCCAAATTCATAGTGTGTCTGTAAAGAATTATCAGCGAGAAAAAAAACAAAAAAAGTGACATAATCGCAGATAATCCTTTACGTAACAGGTAAAAAACATCGGCAATGGAAGGTCGCTGCGGCGCCATTTCCGGCTTTATCTTTTTTATTGGTAACATTCAGTCCGACGCTTCGGAACAGGAAACTATAAACGCATTTTATGATTTTCACAGATCCACCCTCTTCCTTACTTTGGTGAAAGTTACTGACTAATGTGTGATGGAAAAGCGCACACCTTTGATTGTTTAATCAAAGGTGTGCACAACTGTTTATTGTCGCTTTGATTTGATAAGCTTATATGGAGGACTACAAGATTTTTAGTTGAGCAACTAAACAGTTGAATTGACTGCGAAACAATCGACAATCGTACAGTTATGTGGTAGTTTAGACAGGTGTTTTCGCTCTAACGTTGCATTGAGTGACTCGTTGTTTGCTTGTTTCTCAAAATGCTCGGTATGTAACGTATTAGATACATAATGTCGGTCAGTACGCACCTTTACGTGAATATCATAAAATTTTCATTTCTACCTTAATATAAAACAATAATAATTTTATCGCCACTTCGTTGCATATTGCACAAAATCTTTATTTTCAATCTTTGAAAACTATACAATTATGTTAATTCTTTTTCTGCTTATCCTATTTAAGGTATTTGCATCTGTTAATTCAATTATAAGTTATTAACAACTGGGCAATTCTTTTTATATAATATACTTTCATTTTGCTTTCTAAGAAGCGTTACGTTGTGTAGGAAATTGTCCAAGTATCTACGTTCCCGGTTAACCTTTGATCAAAGCTTTGGACCGTTTTTACGGCCGGGTATCATTCGCAGCGGCCGGATATCCGGCCCGACAGGAAACGCGAGCTCGATTCCTAAAACGCTCTCGAAATGAAACCTCTGCCAGTGCGAATACAGATATGAGATTTGTGCGTGTGGAATTTCCTCTACTTCATCCTGCTACGGACTGGATATATTCATTGTGTATAAGTCCATTTTTTTATTATTATTATTTACTTGCTTTCGCCCGCGACTCCTTCCGCGTGGAATTAAAAAAAAAACAAAAGTGAGTAGCCTATATGTTCCTCCAGACTATCCTCTACATCTATACCAAATTTCATTGAAATCCATTCAGCAGTTTAGGCTACAAACTCTAACAAACATCCCATCCATCTAAACTTTCGCATTTATAATATTAGTATGAAGTATGATTTATTATTTAATGATTTAACTATCATAATTATCATTATTGGGTGATAATGATCACATTCAATACAGTATAATAATTTTAAACTAGCTGTTATCCGCGACTTCGCGCAGTATTCAAAACTTACGAAAAAAAACTACGTTTTCTCGGGAACCTTAAATTAACACTTGTTACTCTACAATTTATTTCATATCTGTGCCAAATATCAGTAAAATCTATCTAACCTTTGCAGAATTATTGAGTAAAAGTGAAAAAACAAAACTAATGTATCCCATGGGAACCTTAATTATTTTCGGTGTGTGTGTTCTTCCAGACTATCCTCTTATAGCCAAATTTCAAGATCCGTTCAGTAGTTTAGGCTACAAACTCTAACAAAAACCCATCCATCTGACCTTTCACAACTTACTCTTAATATTATAAATGCGAAAGTTTAGATGGATGGGATGTTTGTTAGAGTTTGTAGCCTAAACGGCTGAACGGATCTGGATGAAATTTGGCATAGACGTAGAGGATAGTCTGGAGGAACAGATAGGCTACTCACCTTTGTTTTTTTAATTCCACGCGTACGGAGTCGCGGGTGGAAGCTAGTATTTAATATTAGTAAGAAGGTAGGAGGCACTGTACTATGAATAACAAGATAATAACAGTTTTTAATTAGCAAACAGAAACGTTCATTTTATTCGTAAAATATAAGAGAAATTAGTATTTATTTAACTTTAAACACGGCATCGTTCATTCGTACAGTATCCATAACTTAAACGTACTTTAAAAGCGGCTACGTTGCTTTGAGTTGCGGCCACTAGGAGGCGTTGGGGTAAAGGGGGCAAAGTAATGGTCGCGGTCTCGCGTAGTTAATTAAAGTTATTGAATTCGAAGTTGGATGGATTGATAGAAATGTTTTAATTCTCTTTACGTGATATATATCCATAATTTCGATAGTTTTTTATCTATACTATTATAATAAAGCGTAAACACACACTTGTTTGTTGCGTAAGATGTCAGCAATTACAACATATTTTTGAATACTTATTTTTCTAATGAAAAGCCCTACACTTACTTCACGCTTTAGGCTATATGTCTGATAATAATCCAACATGTAAAATGTGATGGAAAAATCGGCTTTTGTTCCTTTATCTGACACTGAAGTCATAAGCTATCTGAGCCTCTATCAGCCAGTGGTGGGTCAGGCCTTTATTAATAGGAATATACGAGTACTTAAAATATTATCTCAAAAAACACGCTTAAAAATCTCATCTGCGTTAACAATTTCTATGAAAATTATTGCGAAATATTTTCGTTAATTTTCCATTGACATGTTTGTCTTTATTTTGATGGAAAATTTCCTTAAGACGATAACTAACATTAATTTCCGTGAAAGTTAATTTTTTTTTCTTATAACCTTATAAAAGCTGATTCTTAATATAATTTTCTTTGAGGATAATTGATAAGGATTTATGACGTAACTAGCTGTTCCCGTGCGACTTTATCCGCATGAAAAAAATATTTTATTGTTTACATTTGTCAAATTATCAATAGCAAATTTCAAAATGACATGACATGACAAACCTTGGCAATCTTGCTTCCTTGATGTTGGCAGCAACTTATGGTCTCTTTCCCACATTAGGGTTTTCATCCAAAATATTTACCCCCTAAATTAAAAGTTAAATGGCGTGAAAATATATATCCGAAAGCTTGACGTAAGTGTAAAGCTTTTTATTAAAAAAGGAATTATTCAAAAATATGCTGTAATTGCTGACATCTTAGGCAACAAAGAAGTGTGTGTTTACACTTTATTATAATAGTATAGATGTTATGATTACATTTAGCCTAAGGGCGATTCGACATTTTAATCTATTTCTATAACAAACATCTAGATACGTTAAGGAAGAGATACAACCATCCATTCGTTCAAACTTTCGTATTTATAATATCACTGGCCGTAATAACACAAAAGTACGTGGGTGTTCTTCCAGACTATGATACATCTACATAGGTCAAATTTCCGTTCAGCAATTTACTCTACAAATTCAACAAACATTAATACATCTAAACATTCCCATTTATAATATTAGTAAGTAGTAAGATAGTAAGACTAGCTTGTGCTTGCGACTACATCCGCACGGAGTTCAAAAAATCTGGGTATGTGTTCTTTCAGACTATGATCTACATTTGTGCCAAATTATATTGAGATGTTTTCCTGAGATACATTCTTACACAACTATCTACTAGCATTTTTAATATTAATAAGATTGCTATTAATGATAATAACATTATTTTTTAAAAGTCTCGTCATTCTTAATTTGATATGGCCAGTAGATTTAAATAAGCAAAGACATATAAGAAATGACTAGACTAGACATAGTGAATGAATATATTATTTTAAGATGTGGTTTTGAGGAGGACTATGTAAAAAATGTCTCAAGTGAAGTATCAGCTTTATATATTTTTTAATCTCTTAACAAATATGTCAAATATTCCTACACTTCTAAGCACGTGTACAAGAAATATTTGGCGACCGCAAACTAGCCAATGGCTATCCGCCAGACTGTACTAAAGATCCTTTACATTTACACAACTGTCAGCGTTATTAAATCTCAATAATAAACGAAATTCTCACAGCGAGAACTATTCGATTCTGGCTCTAACCCAAATACCTTAAAGACCACGGTGAGAGATTCTAGCAACAAAGACCGAATTCAACGCGTGGAAACGGTGCTATCACACAGTGGAAAACTACTCTAACGTATATTATCCAGAACTTTAGTTATGTTAAATTTCAATGCACTCAGTTACGTACGTTACGTTCGCCGAAAACTTTGCAATGGTAATATAAAGTTATGTGTAGTTGAACGAAAACTTGACAATTTCCTGATTCACCGATTTTAGAAATAAATTATTTCAACTCATTCGAATATTATAAAGCATCGGTGGCTCATTGGTTTAAGCAATTGACTTGTAATCTACAGGAATTGGGTTCGAATCCCGCCGTACCAATGTGATTTTTCGAAATTCCATATGTACATAATTTACCCGACGTTCTTACGGCGAAGGAAAAGATGCTGCAGATATCGACAAAGAAATTCAAAGATATGTGTGAAGTCAACCCGCAGTGGAGGTTGACTATAACCTAGTCAACTTAGGGTAGTCTTTAAGCCTCTCAGTGGTGACGTGTATTAAGCTGGTGAAGAAGATAAATATATCAAACTGTTATAAGTAACTGTTAATTGTGTAAAATGAATTAGAAGTCA
Source organism: Papilio polytes (assembly GCF_000836215.1). Lineage (NCBI taxonomy): Eukaryota > Metazoa > Arthropoda > Insecta > Lepidoptera > Papilionidae > Papilio > Papilio polytes. The sequence continues at coordinate 912,902 of NW_013525303.1, read as the reverse complement.
TGTTTCTTGTACACAAGCCAACACTTTCACTGTCTTGAAAACAATGGCAGTCTTTAATCAAGAGAAGAATAGAATGTTTAATTACAGAGTTCGTCATTGTAACGTGACGCCCTTTGTCTTAAACCGATACGGACCTATTTATTGTTCCAAGTTTGAAATTATCAAGGAGATTCAAAAGTATGCAGAGGAAGCATACTTGATACTTCACTTGAGACATTTTTCACATGATCTATTAATAAGTCTTCAAAACAACATGTTAATATAATCACACTAATATTACAAAGGAAGAGGAAGACCGAAGATAATATGGATGGATTGTGTGAAAGAGAATATGCTTAAGAAAGGAGTGGATTCAGATATGACGGCTGATAGAGATGTATGGAAGAGCAGCACATACTGTGCCGACCCTCCATAAGGGATAAGAGCAAGTTGATGATGATTGTAAATGCGAAAGTTTAGATGGATGGATGTTTGTTAGAGTTTGTAGCCTAAATGAACTAACGGAATTTGATGAAATTTGGCAAAGATGTAGAAGATAGTCTGGAAGAACACAAAGGCTACTCGCTTTTGTTTTTAATTAATTGTACGCGGGAAGAGTCGCAGAAAAAATCTACACATACTAATATTATAAATGGGAAAGTTTAGATGGATGGATATTTAAGTTTGTAGCCTAAACGACTGTGGTTCGTCGTGTCAACTATTAGAGCGTGGGCACACTTTTGAATAAACTAATTCACAATTTTGCGATTGTCGATTGTTTTGCAACTGTTTAGTTGCACAACTAAAAATCGAGTAGTGTCTCTCATAAAATGGGCATCTCTATATAAACTCATAGGAATCAAAGCGAGATCACACAGTCGTGCGATAGTTTAGTCAAAGGTGTGCCGGATGTTCGTTAGTCTATGTATTTCTATAATGACTTTCAGATATCTCAATTAGTTTGCTGCAAAGCCGTAGGTAGGAATATTTCAGGCCCAGGCTTTATTAGGAACGTGCTCTGATCCAATAAACGTGAGAGCATTTCAATACGATTTCAAACGTTTTAATTACTCGATTACAGCTTAAAAAGAATGCATTTTGAACTATTAGACAGGACGTGATCAAACCGTAGTATGGTTAAAATACATGAGGTAAAGTTTGTGTCCTAATAAATGTAATCTCTAACACACTACTAGTAATAACTAGCTGTTCTCGTGCGACTTCAGCCGCATGAAATTATGAAAATTTTATTTTATTATTTATATTAAAGGCGTAAAAATATATAGCCTAAAGCATGAACTAAGTGTAGGGCTTTTTATTAAAAAAAGAATAATTCAAAAACATACTATAATTGCTGACATATTAGGCAACAAAGAAGTGTGTGTTTACGCTTTATTATAATAGTATAGATAATATAATAAACAAATTAAGGCCTTTCATTCATATTCTTCATACCTTACTCTATAGCCCTGTAAAGGCCTTTGCTTAGTCCAGAAACTTTTGCCATTTAGCCATCTCTGGCCATGGTCGACCAGATATATGCCAAGACTTAAAATGATTAGAAGCTTTCGCCCTCGACTCCGTCCGCGTGGAATAAAAAAAGTAAGTAACCTTTGTGACTATCCTCTACATTTATGCCAAATTTCATATCCGTTAGTTTAGGCTACAAACTCTAACAAACTTCCATCCATCTAAACTCCCGAATTTATAATATACGTAAGAAATAAAATGTAATATTTTTTAAAAGTTATTTAAAATATCGGATTCTCAATAAAGCTTTTGGCTTCCAAAAGTTGAAATGTTAAAATCAAAACAAACAATTCGAACAAACAATTCCCTTTAGTAACCACTTTTGTATAAAATATTGAAACAAACATGAATTTTAATTAAACAATCGAATATAGCCCAAAAGTATTAGCTTTAAAAACTTTTGTATTCATAAAAAAAAACATCAAAAACCTTATCCATATTTCAGAAAATATTTTTATATCAAAAACCATATTCAAATTGCGTACTTCTTTGTTTCATTGTATAAAAGAATGATATAATAAAAACATTACAGAATACGAGAAACAAAACGTATAAGAACATGAATTGATTTATTTCGAAAACAATGGTATGATTTTTGTCTTTTTCCTTTCACATTCCTGGCAATTTTTAGAACAGAAAAGGAGTTCTTTTCAATCACAGAAGAGACGGCGCATCCCTAAGCTATTTAAAACAAAAACCTTATAACTTCTGAATTTCTTATTATCGAAGGAAATTACCTCCCTAACCTTTTTTTCGCTCAGATTATATAAAACTACCTGTTCCCGTGCGACTTCATCCGCATGGAATTATGAAAATATTATTTTATTATTTACATTTGTCAAATTATAAATAGCAAATATCATAATGACATGACATGACAAACCTTAGCAATCTTTCTTGATGTTGGCAGCAACTTATGGTCTCTTTCCAGCTTTAAGATGAAAGGCGTGAAAATATATAGCCTAAAGCGTGACGTAAGTGTAAGGCTTTTTATTAAAGAAAGAATTATTCAAATATATGCTGTGATTGCTAACGTCCTATGTCACGAAGTATTGTGTGTAAGCTTTAAAATAGTAGTTTAAATAGTGATAAATTTGTGTTAGGTTGAACTAATTTGCAACAGAGTAAAACTCAAGTTCCGTAGTTTGGAGACGCATTTTATAAAATTATTGAACCAGAAACACTAACGTGCGGTTAAAAGTAGCTGGAAAACCGGACATTAGGAGCACCCGAAATCGACAAAGCTAGGACCATACTGTGCCAAAAATACGTAAAAAAAATTAGTTAGAAAATATGATTTTTTTGTCAAGTAAAATCTCTATATCTATACGTATAATAAAATTGGAGTGTCTGTTTGTAATATCTAAAGAAAAAATTTCAGATTTCGGGAAGATGATGTATTTGCGTTACTAATAACGAAAATCGCATACAACATTTTTTTGTCTACCCGTCTGTCTGTATGCAAGCCGCGTTGGTTTCGGGTAATCTCCGAAACGGCTGGGCCAATTTTGTCCGGACTCTCATTGATAGGTAGCTGACATAGACGGGCATGTTATAGGCTACTTTTTATCTTATTATTGCGTGGACGAAGTCGCGGGTAACAGTTAGTATGAAATATAATTTAAAGAAAGTATTTTTCTCTATTTAGGAGACGTAGCAAATAATTTAAGATACTTTCCTTAATTTATAAAAAAGGCTGGATACTTTACCTAACAATGACGTAATAACTCTTTTTTTAATATTCCAAATTGCCGCAACCAGAGCGAAACGAGAGTACATCATCTAAACGTGTTTCCACTCCTTGAAACAAATATTAATACAAATTCTTGTCTTTTAAGAAAAATGAGAAATGACATTTATGTATGAGTCTTTCAGTGATGAAAATCTACGGCTCCTACGACTTGAGTTATTTTTGTTTTTATTTGTCCTTATTGTCCGACTTCCCAAAAGAAGTACTCAATTGGTCTGTATGTTTTTTTATGTGTGTTACGGCATAATGTAATCCCTTTTTTCTATTTAACCAAATCGTAAATATATTACCCAGATTAGGGAAATCTGAGGTTATAGGTCACCGGAAAATGAGCTAACAATTGTCTATTTTAACTAGGTATCACACGCGACTCCGCGTTGAATTAAAAACAACAAAAGTAAGTAGCCTGTGTTCTTCTAGAGTATCCTCTATGTACGCCTTTCATCAAGATCCGTTCAGTCGCCTCGGTGGCAAACTTTAACAAACATCCATCCATCTAAACTTTCGCATTTAATATATTAGTTACCCGTTTTGTATTTTATTTATCAGAAAAAGACTAATGACTGTGTTTATATACAAGTATTTAAACAATGAAAACTCAGAGAAAGTATTCCTCAGTTTATTCAGTCAGAGTGTTGAATAGTGTTTAAAGACGCCTCTAAATTACTCCGACTTTAGCACGCCCATTAAACCAGTGATGCTCTTCAAAATGGCGGCTGTGACTTCACAAAAACTACTTCAAAGAACTAACCAACGTTATTTTAACACTAGCTGTTCCCGTGCGACTTCATCGGCATAAAATTATGAAGATTTTATTTTATTGTTTACATTAGTCAAATTATCAATTGCATGTCAAAATGACATGACGATGACAAACCATGGCAACGTTGCTTCCTTGATGTTGGCAGCAACTTATGGTCTCTTTACCACATTAGGGTTTTTATCCAAAATATTTACCCCCTAAGTTTAATGGCGTAAAATATATAACCTAAAGCGTGACGTAAGTGTAGGGCTTTTTATTAAAAAAGAACTATTTAAAAATATGTTGTAATTGCTGACATCTTAGGCAACAAAGAAGTGTGTGTTTATGCTTTATTATAATAGTATAGATACAGATTTGCATGTCACTTCAACAGATGCGAACATAGGGAAGGGTATTGAATCCGTAAAAACACTGTTTAGTTAAACACGTGTTTTAACTCTGTCGCTGATTGGTATAGACGTCAACATGGTTATATTTAGTTATAAATATTTATCACCACACTGCTTTCTGTATATCATTTACTAGGTGTCGCCCTCGACTCCGTCCTCGTGGAATTAGATAAAAATAAAAGTGTAAGTGAGCCTATATGTTCTTCCAGACTACCCGTTACATTTATAACAAATTTCATTGAAATCCGTTCAACTGATAAAACTACAAACTTTAACAAACACCCTTCCATCCAAACTCGCATTTATAATTATAAAATAAGTATGACTTATCAACATTGCATTTCAGAAGCTAATGTTTCCGTGATGATTTACCAAACCATTTTAGATGTATACATCGATTTCTAGAGTGCGACATTCAATTTTTCGCATTTAAAATATGACTACATACTTCCATACTTCGAAAAGTTAAAAGTTTTAAATATGAATTGCATATTATTTATTTATATATGTAATCCATGATTAAAACTATTTATTTTGATAATAAAAAGTTAATAATCTTGTAAAAAAAATAAAGAAATTATTCATAAAACTCTTCCAGACTATGTTCTACATCTGTGCCAAATTTCATCGAAATACGTTAAACTTCTCCGGAAATAATAACAAACATCCATCTATCCATTTAGGTCTTTAAATTCATAATATTAGTAAGAATGTAATAGATAAAATTGAGTGTATTATTGTAAAAATTAAATATTAACTAGACAAATCTACATTTCAAATGATATTTTAATAAATCAATTTCACTAATCTTACCTGAAATTTGCTAGAAATAAAATTGATCACATAATTTCTAAACCGTCCAAGAAATAATGTTAGTTAAACGTCCTCGACCGAAAATGTTCAAAGGTTATTTTCATCTATAACAATTTGGCACAAACAACAAAGTCAAAAACAAGTGTACACTTCGCAGCGAAAAAACTTTCACACTACACGTCCCAAATCACAACACGCGATATTAAATTTATTAAACCTTTATCCGTTTTCGATTTTTAAAACTCGCGTGTTCGAATTTCGAACGATGTTAATACGTCCGTTGGTAACCACGGTTGGGTTGCGACTGAAATTCTGAAAATACATACGGTACACTTCTGAAACGGGAGGAACAGAGAGGTGGATCTCGCATCTCTTTCTTGCCTTCTGAAAATGCTGAATGCAGCACCGAGCAGACGACACAAAATGATTGGAATGCAGTAAGATATTTATAATAGTAACAAGAATTAGACTTTGCTTTTCTTTCAATGAATATCTAGCTCTGACATTTTTAAACACCTGATTTTAATTTTTAATCTACGAGTATACTTCTTTACTTAAAATTGAATTAATCTATACTCTATACTATTATAATAAAGCGTAAACACACACTTCTTTGTTGCCTAAGATGTCAGCAATTGCAGCATATTTTTGAATATATATTTTTAATAAAAAGCCCAACACTTACTTTATGCTTTAGGCTATATATTTTCACGCCATTAACTTAAGGGGTAAATATTTTGGAAAAAAAACTTATGTGGGAAAGAGACCATAAGTTGCTGCCAATATCAAGGAATCAAGGGTGCCATGGTTTGTCATCGTCATGTCATTTTGACATTTGCATTTGATAATTTGACACATGTAAACAATAAAATAAGATTTTCATAATTTTATGCGGATGAAGTCGCACGGGAACAGCTAGTAATTTATATTGCAAAAAGTGTGAAAGTGTGGTTTCATTTGGAACAAGAGTGCATACATGTATCTTACACACTGTCAATAGAGTACAGTACAAAGAGATGCAATTATTTTTAAAGGACTTGCCAACAAAGGCACACACGGCGTGCGTCCACACTCTCAGAGATAAAACCTTTTACATGCATTTTTAATCTGTGTCATATAACATCAATTTAATCTGCAATTTATTAAATTTAATTAAACCACTTTATTTGGATGGAATTGTAACGATGTCAAAGTCAAGGACGTGTCGCCTTTAGAGCGTCATCTTTTACTAAACAATCGAAAGACAGTTGTGCGATCGTCGATTGTTTCGCAGCCTTCAACTGTTTAGTTGCACAACTAAAATGGAATAGTATGTGCACCTCCATATAAGCTCATAGGAAACAGAGCGAGACTAAAAAGTTATTTTATTTTCTATTTTTTTTAAATATTGTATGTGTTCTAGTTTTTTACAGAGAGAGAAAATATTTCCACGACTTAAATATGTTAGATGCAATATTTCGACACATGTTAAATACAAAAATGTATACTAATAGTTCGGCGGCCAATCGGTATTCCGAGATACGCTTTTTTGGCTCCACGATCCTCCCCCATTCTCATCAAGTGGCCCAGCCAGCGAAATCTCTGGGCTTTGACTTCGCCTATGATGTTTGGCTCCCCCACCAGCCTTTCTATTTCCAGGTTGTATCGTGCGCGCCAGCTCCCGTCTCCTCTTTGTGTCGAACCCAGAATCGTCCGCATTATTTTTCTCTCCGCTCCTAGTAGCTTCTCCTCTTCTTTTAGCGTTTATCTTGGCCGCTGACCCGTCGGCCGGCCCAGATACCGCTGGCGAGACGCCGTAGAGCTGGACCTGCGAGAGCTAGAGTCGTTCAACTGGCAGGCGACAACGCAGGACAGACGACGCTGGCGCTCTCTCGTGTCGGAGGCCAAGACCCACTTTGAGCCGCTGCGCCAACGCAGTAAGTAAGTAAGTATACTAATAGTTCATAAAACGGAATACCGTTTTAAAGAGTTATAAAGATTTTATAGCTAGAGTTAACCTAAAAGAAATGCTTATAGACCAAAGTATTGACTATGAAATATTTTACTACTGCAACTACGATTGTATAACTCGATATTTACGATACGACAATAAACATTTTAAAGCTTAGATCTTACTTATAATAGAAAATAAGTCTTTTGATAGAAATCAATGCATAATTAAAGGGAAAAATCAAAAATACAGAAATAGTATCCATTTTAACTTGACCTCTAGTGTAAGGTTTTTAGGTAGTGTTCAAACTAATATGGATAAGTACTATGAAAAATTAATTAAGAAAACCTTTAAAAAGAAGTAAGATCCGCAAAAAATATCAAATATAAAAAAGTCTTGCTTTCTCTACAAAAGTTTTTAGATGTCATCAAAACCTAATCATTTTAGTTAGTGTCTATTATGAAGTCTAGGCAATTACACGGCGCCATTTATCATCTACTTGCCCTTATCCCTTACGGAGGGTCAGCACAGTATGTGCTCTTCCATACATCTCTATCAGCCTTATCTGAATCCACTCCTTTCTTAAGCATATCCTCTTTCCCACAATCCATCAATGCTTTCTTCTATTCTTTAAATTAACATACGTGATTATCGATAGCTTTGTTTAGGTTTAGATAAAAATGGAATAAACAGCAATTGGTGTTCTTTCGAATTTATGGCACTGTGTAATTTCCAAGGCTTCATAATAGACACTAACTAAAATGACTAGGTTTACATGACATCTAACACACTTAAAGGAAAGCGAGACTCGGGAGTTTTATTATGTTTTTTTTTTCGTGGGATTTAAGTATATAGGTTATACTATAACTGCATTTTTTTTATAAATACAATGAAAAAACTTAAAGGCCTGTCCCACCAAAAAGTAAATTGCTTGATAACAATCTAACGTATAATATGTGAAGGATATATCGGATTTTGTTACCTTATCTGACAGTGACTTATTTTTTAAGCTATCTGAGCCTCTATCAGCCAGTGGTGGGACAGGGATGTGACTAAAGAATAATATAACAAGATATGAAAACTATGTTTCGTAAATAGTATCGAAGATTAGGTTGTAATACTAAACACAAACACTATTATTGGAAATCTATTAAAGCTTCAAACAAGCTACCTTACGAGCCATAAAAGTAACGTAAGAGGTTATATTTACAGTTAGTGCTGTCGCGTAAAAATGATGATACAGAAAGGAAAAAACAATTGAACATCTAATATTCTAAATTCAAAAGTTGGATGGATGTTAGAGTTTGTAGACGCTGCTGAACGGTTGAACTTTGGTATAGATGTAGAGTCTGGAAGAACACATAGGCTACTTTCTTTTATGTTTTTAATTTAATAACGGAGTCGCGAGAGATTTTGGGCATAATGTGTCTATAAAATACTAGTTGTTGCTCGCGACTTCGCCCGCATGGAATTAAAGTATAGCCTATATTACTCACAGATAAATTACCTTTCGAACGGTAAAAGAATTTTTAAAATTGGCCCAGTAGTTTTTGAGTTATTTCAATAAATACAAAAATATAAAAATACAAATCTTTCATCTTTATAACATTAGAATAGGTTATTTCAATATTCGAAGGTGAGTTTGTATTTGACGTTAATTTCCTTTTCAATGATGAATTTGATACAACTTCAGAAATAAACGATCACAAATGTACGTGTTTTATTTCTTAGTATTTAAAAGTAAAAAAGCTTTATTAAGGCATCTAGAAATGTCATCCCTTCAGGTGTTTAGGCTACAAACTCTAATAAAAGTCCATCCATCTAAACTTTCGCATTTATATTAGTAAGATGTAGCAAAAACAATGTAGAATGTATATTAACATTACAAGGGTGAAATATTTATATTTTTGTATGTATCAAAATAACTCAAAAACTACTTGGCCGATTTCAAAAATTCTTTCAACATAAAAAAGCTACGTTATCAGTAAGTAACATAGGCTATTTTTTAATTTTACGGAATGAAGTTGCGTGCAACAGCTAGTTACTAAATAAGCTATTTCGCATAATTGTCGGGGTCAATTTTGAATTGATTAGTTGTAACGTGAAATGTTTAGTATTAAATACTTACAAAAATAATTCAAACGACATTTAAATTAACAACTGTGTCTAAAATAACGCCACGCTTAAGCTCCAAATTCCATAAAATTTTAACGTCTTTCAGATTGTAAGCTCTTGCGAAATGAATCTGTACTTCTATAGTATTATAATAAAGCGTAAACACACACTTCTTTGTTGCATAAGATGTCAGCAATTACAGCATATTTTTTTTATAATTCTATTTTTAATAAAACGTCCTATACTTGCGTCACACTTTAGGCTATATATTTTAACGCCATTAAACTTAGGGGGTTATTATTTTGGATAAAACCTCAAATGTAGGAAAGAGACCATAAGTTGCTGCCAACATCAAGGAAGCAAGGTTGTCATCATGTTATATTATTTTGACAATTTGTTAGATGTAAACAATAAAATAAAATTTGCATAATTTCATGCGGTTGAAGTCGCACGGGAACAGCTAGTTAATATTCGTTTCAGAATTCATCTGTAAACACATTGTAAGTGTTTTGTAAAGCATAGAAAATATCCAAACGTATAACCGTCCAAAATATGGAATACAAATAGTAAATATAAAATCACTTATAATACAATCTCCCTCAAAACTTTTACATTATCGTCTGTAAATGTAAGTTAACGAAAGGCATTAAAATGATATATAGACGAGGCATAACAAAATGTTTACACCGGTACTTTCTTTAAAAGGTTGTCAGTTGTCAAGTTTAGTATCTCGTGTGCTTGCATTGACAAGTAATAAGCCATTATATAAAAATCTAATAAACTCCATCTTTTCTTATAAAATAAACAAAACAGTGTTACAAAATAAAACTTAAATGTTTTGGGCCTGTCCCATCACTGGCTGATAGTGGGTCAGATAGCTTAAAAATTATCACTGTCAGATAAGGAAACAAAATCAGATTATACCATCACATGTTTTATACGTTAGATTGTTCATATTCCTTCCTTGATGTTAGCAGCATGGTCTCTTTCCCACATCAGAGTTTTTATCCAAAATATTTACTCCCTAAGTTTAATGGCGTGGAAATATATAGCCTAAGGCAAGACGTAAGTGTAGGGCTTTTTATTATGAAAAGAATTTTTTAAAAATATGCTGTAATTGCTGACATTTTAGGCAACAAAGAAGTGTGTGTTTACGCTTTATAATAATAGTACAGATGTCAGTAAACAATATGTGATAGACTTCTCAAGTGAAGAGTCAATGCCTGCTCTATATATTCGAATCTCTTTGATGTTAACAGATACAGTAAACTGTGCCGCACATTGTACTACGAAAGTTTTCTTGTTTCAACTCGGAGCGTGTTTCCGATCCGTGTTATTGGAGATTGAAACAGAATGTAGTATTTGTTCGACAACAAGTTATTAAATGTGTATTGTAGACACATTTGTTCTTTACTTCTGTATGTGTTTTATGTTAAGAAGAAAATTAGTACGGCGTTGTAGAATTGGCACAACACTAGTTTGCTGGCATAAACGTCACATCTCTAACTGACAGCTGTCAATGTCATTAGAAGGATTGGAATATTCGCGCGCATTCCTGATGAGATCTCTAATGGAGTTTTTAAATTAATATCGCTAGTTACAAATGTTTTAATTGATTAAAAATTATGACTAAGGAGTTTAAACACATGACTTGAATTCTACTGGTCCTAGGGTCGAATCCCGGCATGAAAAATGTAATTTTTGATTATCTGTTTTCATATGTATGTAAGTCACCCGACATTCTTACGGTGATGGAAAACATCATGATGCCTGCACATATCTGTGAATTCAAAAGATATGTGTGAAGTCAACCCGCAGTGCAGCGTGGTTGACTATGGCTTTATCACCTAACTTAGGGTAGGCTCCGAGCCCCTCAGTGGGGACGTATAGACCTGGTGATATGTTACATTTGAAACGAAAAAAGGTTGAAAACATGCTTTGGTAACTTAAAAATTCTTTTTGCTGATACGTCATTAGTTGTCAGTTTTAAGTAAATACGTCATTTGACTTTGTAAAGTTTCGTTCCTAAATTCTAAAACTGCTAATGAGCCACGCGCAAGGCACTAAGTGCATTTCTAAGTAGATTGCTTTACCAAGAGTTTCCACTGTTGAAAGACATGTATAAAAACATAAAGACATCCCTCTTACACTCTTTGATAAGACAGAAAAAGGTAGAATGTTTTTTAAGGATTAGAAAGTGGAATGTAACATTGCAAGGAATGTTTTAACATCGATATTTCAAGGTCATTTCGAAAAGAACGTTGGCATTTATTTGTACAATTATAATTCTGTAATTAATCAATAACTATATTTTGTACGCCGAATTGAACAAAATAAAAATAGTAAGTAGCCTGTTTACTTTCAGAATATATTCTACATATATACCGATTACATTGAAATTAAGCCATTCTGGAGATATGCAAAAAAAGGCATCCATCTAAACTTTTAAATTTTTAATAGTAATATTATCTCCGTTTTTTCCCGCGACTCCTTCGACGTGGAATTAAAATAAAACAAAGAGAAGTTAGCAAAAGTGTCCCTTGCCGACTTCTTCCCGACTATTCTACGTCTATGCCAAATATCATCCAGATCAGTTCAGCCGTTGAAGCTACAAATTCTAAAAACTATCCATCCATCTAAACTTTCGCATTTACAATTTTAGTATGATTATTTGTAATATAATTCTTTTTATTTTCAGAGATTGAACTAAACCACTTTAATACAAAAGTATACAATAGCTAAAGAACTAAATAAAAACTAACATATAAAACTCTCAGTTACATTTTAGAAACAAAAGTTTTACTAGACTTTGTCTTCTGTAGAATTAATTAAATGCGCCTTGTGAATCTAGAAGTGGCAACGAAATGCCCCGGGCCATGTCTTATGTCGTTACGTAGACTTTCTTAGCTCTGCAAGGAGGTTATTTTATTTTTATGTGCGAAGAATATACTTTAAGGTTTTTTTTAAGTAAAGTCTGAAAGATTACAATATAATGAACTAGCTGTCGCTTGCGACTTCATCTACGCGGAATTAAATAATCACAATAAAAAAATAGCCTATGGTACTAAATGATAACGTTGCTTTCTATAAAAGAATCTTTGAAATTGGCCCAGTAGTTTTTGAGTTGTTTCAATACATACAAAAATACAAATCTTTCCTCTTTATAATATAAGTATAGATAGATATGCGCCACACAAAAATCCTCTCTTATGAGTAGTCATGGGGTGTAGACCCCCGACATCCACTTTTCCTTCATCCTATTATTACAAGGAAATGATAAGATTTTAACAGTGGTAGTGCCCGCTTTAACATCTTAGCACTGCAGGGCCGGCACGCCCGGTGTAAAACCACGACCACACAGAAGACAGGCGTGAAATAGAAGCAATTCCGTGTTTTGTCTGACGAGTGTGGTACCGGAGGCCTAATTTAAGTCCCTTTCTCTTTACCACCCATTTCTTATAAGGAGGGGTTGGGAAGAGGAAGTGGATTTGACGGTGGAGGAGATGCATAGGAAGGGGAAATATCCTCTTTATGTGCGTCTCCTCCTCCGTTGGATAAGGGTAGGCAACGCATCTGCAATTGCGGATGTCTGTGGGCAGCAGTCGCTTCGCCATTTTGGCGGTTTCAGGTGGCCGCTTGCTCGTTTACCACCTTATGTTATAAAAAAAACATAGAATAGAGGATTAAATTAAGCCCCCGTGCAGAATCCCACGACTATCTTGTGTGTTCGTAGCCCAGTCGTTCAACGTATGTTGTTGCTGCCAACCATTGTTTTTTTTTTACTAGTTTACTAAATCTCTATAACTTTGTACTTAAAAAGTTTACTTACCTATTAAGATATGTTCGTAACTTCACCTGATGCAACTTTATCGGTTTTGGTTTTGAGCCAAAATTCTGAGTACACGTTACGAAAATGTAAATATTTTTGTACTTTATTTTTATAATATGCAGTTACGATAATGTCGATAATGTTCGATGTTATAACCGGTTTGAACTCTACAGAGTTTTTTCATCTATACTATCATAATAAAGCGTAAACACACACTTCTTTGTTGCCTAAGATGTCAGTAATTACAGCATATTTTTGAATAATTCACTTTTTAATAAAAAGCCCTACACTTACGTCACACTTTAGGCTATATATTTTAACGCCATTAAACTTAGGGGTAAATATTTTGGATAAAAACCCTAATGTGGGAAAGAGACCATAAGTTGCTGCCAACATCAAGGAAGCGAGATTGCCAAGTTTTGTCATGTCATTTTGACATTTGCTATTTATAATTTGACACATGTAAACAATAAAATAGAATTTTCATAATTTCATGCGGATGAAGTCGCACGGGAACAGCTAGTTAATAAACTAAAATATCTTAAGTTCATACGAGTTTGCAGATGTAACAAGCAACTGCTACGTTACAATAACTTTAATTAATTCTGACAATCGAGTCTGCAGAATTAAACCTTGATTAAATTACATTGAAGTCGGTAGACTAACTGGAGTCAACGTTCAAAGACAGAATATTACGGTAGGTTTCCACGGACACGCGTATAATAGACATTCATGCGACTTGCATACTTCTTGTATAAAAAAAGACAGACGTCAAGATGCCGGTGATAGAGAAATTGAGAAGCAAAAGTTTAGCGTGGTATGGACATGTTACGATGGGGACATAAACCAGAAAGTGTTAATGAATGGATGTCTACAAAGGAAGAGGAAGACCGAAAAACGTATGGATGGATTGTGAGAAAAGACATGCTTAAGAAGAGAGTGAATTTAGATATGACAGCTGATAGAAATGTAGGGAAGAGCACATACTATGCCGACCCTCCATAAGGGATAAGGGAAAGTTGATGATGAACCAAAAGACAGATGTCAGATGCTTTCATTTGACGTCTTGTCATCCCGCGTTTGACTTAAGAGTGTGTGCTCGAAGAACAATTTTAGTCTTCTTTCCCTACCCACTTAGTTGAGCTATAATTGATAATAGATGGCGCTGATGATAATTATAAATATATTTTGATAAATTTAAAACTAAAAGCAAAATATTAAACAGTAACATATTTTATAAGGAGGTTAATTATAAAATCAAAAATAACAATTAATTAAGTTTGAAAAATATAGTGGATAATTTACTAACGTACTGGCCGCCAAGAAAACAATAGACAGGATTTTATTAAAAAAAACAACGAGAATTTTAGGCGCGTTTAAGTGTGCATAATCTGAAGCAAGCAATGTAACATCATCATCATCTTCCCTGCCTTATTTGGTAAAGAAGGTGTCACCTAGCAAAGGAAATTATCCTCGTTTCGCGACTCCCTGTATATTAGAGGTAAGCAACGTATTTTAAAATTCTGTCTACAGGCTAATGGCTTCGCTGTTTTGGCGAATTTAAGTCTCCATTTAATCGTTTCGCATTCGAAAATTAAATTAATTAATTCCTACATAACAAAACTCGATTCTACTTATAATAAAAATATCTCAAAGCGAACTAGTTAACGTTAGAAATGCTTGAAAAAGTTTATTCGCTTCGTATACAAAGGAAGAGAACTATATCCAACTCTTGATATCAACTTGTACAGCCTAGAATTAATATTAATTTCGAAATTTCTGTTTAAAAAAAAATAATACGAAAAAACTTTCAGTTGTTTAAAATTTTGCAAGCTCTGTTTTAATGTACTTATTTCTCTATAAACTCAAGGCAACTTTATCCACTTATAATATTTAAACGATCTTCTACACAGTCTTTTAAATTGTCATTGAGAGCAATCCTTAGTGTAGATTTAGGACTAATTTACGTAAAAAGAATTCTTAAGTAACCATTAGGTAATTCTGCAACGTTTAGAGGGCGCATACCTTTGACGATTGTCGATTGTTTCGCAGCCAACTCAACTGTTTAGTTGCACAATAAAAAATCTAGTGTACACCTCCATATAAGCTCATAGACATCAAAGCGCGACTATACAGTTGTGCGATAATTCAGTCAAAAGTGTTCCCGCGGTCTTAATCAATAATGATAAGTAAATACAAAGCAAATATATATAATTGCATGTACTAGAAAAGACTAGAAACGTACTCGACACAGATATGCTCTCTAGAAGCGGCATTGAGGCGTCTTTGGCACAACGAAGGAGCGTACTTCGCACGTCTTTCATATGAAGAATCTTTTATTTTTGAAGTGTACAAAAAAGCTATAATTGGCTTTTAATAGTTTTCTACCTATCTTCTTATTTCTACTATCTATATAATTATTAGAAAGATTTGTGTTTTTGGATTTTTGTATCTCATACTAATCATACTTTTCATGCTAATGTTATAAATGCGAGAGTTAAAGTTATTGCGATGGATGGATGGATGTTTGTTAGAGTTTAACGGCTTAACAGATTTCGATAAAATTTGGTATAGATGTAGAGGATAGTCTGGAAGAACACATAGGTTACTTACTTTTGTTTCTTTTTATTCCACTCGGACGGAGTCGCTAGCGAAAGCTAGTAATATTATAAATGCGAAAGTTTGGATGGATGGATAGATGTTTGTTAAAGTTTGTAGCCTAAACAACTGAACGGATCTGGGTGAAGTTTTGCATAGATGTAGAGAATAGTCTGGAAGAACACATAGGTTACTTTTTTTAATTTCACGCTGACGGAGTTGCGAGCAAAATGCTAGTATATTCATAGTCTTGTATACTATTAAATGCATTAAAATCTTTTCTCTATATATTATAGAATTAAAGCCATCCATCTTTAAACTTAGTTAAGTAAATATCCTTTTAGTTCCTCTCAAATTCAATTTTAGGACATGCGATATATTTCGGCGTTCGTACAAATTGATGCAGGATCACGTCTGTTCAGTCGTCTGAAGCTATCGTTTATAGATGGACACAGCAGTGTTACAATACAAATACACGAACACTGTTTCACTAACAAGCAAGATATCTACCCTAGGAATATAAGGTTAGTAATCTGTATTATTAGACTTTTTTTTTTTTAAATACATGTCAACACTGGAAGACTGATTGGAAGACTACCACTCTATACTAATATTATAAAGAGGAAAGATTTATATTTTTGGATTTTTGTATTCGATTCACGTAAAAACTACTGGGCCGATTTTAAAAATTCTTTTACCATTAGAAAGGTAATTTATCTGTAAGTAACATAGGCTATATTTTTTATTATTTAATTCCACGCGGGCAAATTCCCGAGCAACAGCTAGTGTTTTATAAATTGAAATATTTATCTGACGTTCATACGGTGAAGGAAAACGTCGTGATTCAATCATTTTATGAAATTAAGTCTTCCTATTTTTACAATTATAACAATAACTAGCTTTCGCCTGCGTCTCCGTTCGCGTGGAATTAATAAAAACAATGGTAAGTAGCCTATGTGTTCTTCCAGATATCTTCCACATCTAGGCAAAATTTCATAGTGAACCGTTCAGCCGTTTGAGCTACAAACTCTTACAAACATCCATCCATCTAACCCTTCAAATTTATAACATTAGTAAGATTGATTTCCAACATCATAACCAACATTAAAACTATAATTAAATTGAATAGTTCAGTGTAATACTAATCTTTAAGTTGCTTGAGGAAGGTTCGTAAACTATGCATATGAATTTAATGCGAAGTTAACGAGTTACTAACGCGGGTCAATACTAAAGCATATGATTGATGTACTTCTAGACTTGGTGTTTTTGACGTGAATTAAAATTATGTTTTTTCTTCTAAAACTGGATATATTATTTGCTCATTACAATTTGAATTGATTCACAAGATGCTAGTTTCGTAATGAGAGTTTTATGACGTCACGGGCGCCTTGGCGCTGATTGGTTTGTGCATCCCGCGCGCCCCTGCGTCTCGCCTTCCCCGCGGTCGTATGTGCGTCGTAAACACTTGGGAACACCTACATTAAGGGATTACAAATTGTTTAGGTTCAATGATAAGAGATTTTTATATACTCGAAATAGTTTTTTAATATTTTTGCTAAAACGAGCTGTTACCCGCGACTTCGTCCGCGTGGTATTCAAAAACATACAAACTATATAAATTACAAAAAGCTACGTTTCCCTCGGGAACCGGACATTCCTCGGGGATGAAGCTTATCCCATGTGTACTCCAGATTTTGTTTTATATCTGTGCCAAATTTCAATAAGATATGTTGAACCGTTGCAGAATGATCGAGTAAACATTAAAAAACTAAATTAATGAATCCCACGGGAACCGTAACTACTGTCGGGATAAAAAGTAGCCTATGTGTTCTTCCAGACTATGCTCTAAACCTGTGCCAAATTTCATGGAGATCCGTTCAGCCGTTTAGGCTACAAACGCTAACAAACATCCATCCATCCATCCATCTAAACTTTCGCATTTATAATATTAGCAAGATTGAACATGTTATTTATCTTTTTTATTTGACTTAAAAACAAAACATCACCATGTTAACCCCTTATATTTTTATAACCAAAGAGTATCAAAATTATAAAATAAAACTAATTATAGTTTTTTCAACGAATTATCGTTAAAACGAGAATAAAAAGAATAAAAGGTTATTTTTGTAGTAAATCTCTTTTCGTAAATGTCTTTTGATTTTACCACTTAAATTATAACGTAACTCATAGGTTATATTCGGCTGCGAATTAAATACTGGATTTGCGTTCAATTCTCGAACATTCTAGAACATTTTCTACTTCAATAGATGAAGTTAAAGGTTATTTTATTTATTTATTTATTTATTTATTTTAAATCGTGTATATCGTTATAATAGTGGCGACGTTAACATTGTCACGTGAAATGAACCTGATGTAAATTAAATTCTTATTGTAATAAGAGCAGGGGTATCTTGGGCCGAAACAGCCAAAGAAAACAACCAATGTGACAAAAAAACAGTCGTTTATTGGTTATTACACCAATGACAATGGTCTGCGCGCGGACCCCAGGTTGGGAACCACACGTAGATACAAAAAATGTTCAAAATAAACAACGGATAGCCGTCACAATACAGCAAGCGGCTATCTGCTAAATTAGGCCGTCACTAACCGCAAGCAACCTAATTTAACTACGCTACTGTGCTATTCTGAATAAAATTAGTCACAAGACAGCAAGCTAATATATTCAGAATCGCGTCGTAGGAACTAACTTGAGAAGACAGTAATTTTAACAATATTTGTTATTTTCTAATCTTCTGATCTTCTCTCATTTGCGTAATGTACTTGAAATGACTTAACATAAGGCGCATGTGATACAACATCGTGTTTTAAAATACAGGTGGCGCCATCTAGTTTTGTACGTAAAAACTACTGGTCTTCAGTGAATGTTTGTTACATTATTAAATAAAGATTTAAAAAAGTGCTAAAAAGCAATTTATGATATCTGTGTAAGTTCTTAATTTATTATCTGTATATTTTATATTAATTTAGAGGGTAAAAAAAATCCAATATGGCGTTTCATAATTTGAACAACATTTACATTAAATTACTAAACGAGTTAACTTATAATGTAAAGAAATACATTGTTACAGTCGGGAAATCTTTCGGTGTATGACTTTGGAGCAACAGTCGTTTGGACGTTAATTTGGACTCGAAAAATTAACCAATAAGATGCTTTTAAATTGGTTTTTACAAAAAAAATCGGTAAGTACAGGGCTAATTACTTTTTACTTATTATTCCTTTGCTTGTGTCTCTGACATCTAAATAGTTATTTTTAATTGAAGGCGGAGTTTGTCTCGTAAATAACAGCGCAGTTTTTTTCTATACATGAAACATCGCGGATTGTCAAAGGATTTTTCATGTCAAATTCTTGTTTAATTTTTTTAATTTTTATCAAATAAATTTGATTTCAAATACTAGCTACTAACTCTAAGTATCTCGTTTTATATAAATACTTCATAATATTGGCAAAATTGAACGTCTATAAATAAATTCCGAAGCGTAAATCAATAACGAATAAAAAAAATTCCATCGCTTCCCGTCACTGGAGAGCGGACGATTGCAATTGATGGGGAAAAGATTTTCCAATAAAAAATATACCACCTGGCTAGTGACAATTTATACAACTGTGTATTTTATTCCGATTTACTGCGGTTATAATATTTTATCCATATCTATACATATAATAAAATCAAATTGGAGTATCTGTTTGTTTTATCAAAAGAAAAATTAAAGACTTCGAAAAGATATTTGCGTTGCTGATAACGATTATCGCATTTAAAAAAAAATTATCTGTCTGTCCGTCCGCAAGGCGTTTGTTCCGGGCAATCTCCGAAACAGCTGGGCCAATTTCGACCGGACTTTAACTGAAGGGTAGCTGACATAGACGGGCATATTATCGTGACGGCTGGTCCAAAGCGCTAAAGAAGTTTGCGGGCGACATATAAGCATATAAAACAGACATGTCTCGTTTCTAGGAAATCAATGTAACTTGTATTAAGGCAAAGAATCGATGTCAAGTACAGTTAGAGCATAAACATGTACGCTTTTTTTTAAGTTGCAAAACTTACACGCCTTTGGTGTTGTTATAAAAACGTGCAAATTCAGTACAAACAGCTAGTTCACTATTCATAGTACTTTGATTCATATTGTTTTTTTTATCCAAACAATAAGCAATATACCAGTGTTTGAACCGATAGGTGTATCAGCGTTTGGATGTTCGCCAAATCTCCGTTCCCTTTATGTTGTGTTTAGAAACGGCGCAACGGAAATACTTGGAATAACTCGGAACGGTTCAACCATAAATCGTAACACAAAGCATAACTATTGCCTTTGCCAGTTGGACCGATTAGATAGGAATTTGATATCTTAATTCGCCTTTATTTTTTCATATATTATTGTTTAATAGAATACAGATTAAATGTGCTATGAAGTGGCCAATTTAAAACTAACGTTGATAGGGAAGTTGGTCTGACATTTTGTCACCGAACGATTATGACCTCCGTAAGTTTGAAATCTGACTATAAATAAAATTATCTACATTTTTTTTATAATATAAGGAGGCAAACGAGCAAGCGGCCACCTGAATCCACCGAAATGGAAAGCGACAGCTACCCATAAACATCCGCAATTGCAGATGCGTTGCCTACCCTTCATTGACGGAGGAGGAGACGCAGATAAAGAGGACATTTACCCTTCCTATGCGTCTGCTACACCGTTAAATCCACTTTTCCTTTCCATCCTTTCCTCTTAAGAAAAGGGTGGTAAAGAGAAAGGGACTTAAATTAGGCCTCCGGCACCCCACTCATCAGACGAAACACGGAATTGCTTCCATTTCACGCCCGTCTTCTGTGTGGTCGTAGTATTACACCGGGCGTGCCGGCCCTGCAGTGCTAAGATGTTAAAGCGGGCACTACCACTGTTGTGCAACTAAACAGTTGAGGCTGCGAAACATTCGACAATCGCACAACAGTTGTGCCATAGTTTAGTCAAAGGTTTGCCCATACTCTAAATAATCAAGACATTGTCAGCTATCTGTAATCTATACTTCTATACTATTAGAATAAAGCGTAAACACACACTTCCTTGTTGCCTAAGATGTCAGCAGTTATAGCATATTTATGAATAATTATTACTTTAATAAATAGCCCTAACTTACGTCACGCTTCAGGTTATATATTTTCACGCCATAAGTGGTAAATATTTTGAATAAAAGCCCAAATGTGGAAAAGAGACCATAAGTTGCTGCCAACATCAAGGAAGCAAGAGTGCCAAGGTTTGTCATGTCATGTCATTTTGATATTTGCTATTGATAATTTGTCAAACGTAATATAAAACTTTCATAATTTCAAGCGGATGAAGCCGCACGGCAACAGCTAGTAGCATTATATTTCCTATCAAAACATACGCGAAACGTTTCGAAAGTTCTTGTGACGACAACCTACTCGTATAACTTGTAGATAATGAATTCCCATGAGCCGAGAACAAAACCGCTGAGTCGAGCGTCACGCAACTTCCCTTAATTTATCAACTCCTTTGACTCAGCTTAACGCTTTACTAAGGGAAAAATTTACGAATACCGACTTTATAAACATACTAACTCTTTCCATACGGCTTCATCCGCATGAAATTATAAAAACTTCAACAATTCTTTCATTATTAATAAGCTACGTCATCAGTAACATAAGTTCTATTTTTCAATATTTTTTTTATTTCACGCACGCGAAGTCGCGAGTAACAGCTAGTAATTAATATTAAGAAGTAAGATATGGAAATAACTGTCAACATTAACATGCTCTCTAATGCTAGAAAAACTGTTGTTTCCTATCAATATCCTATCTATTTTTACAGATCAGTGTTGACATATCGTTGTCTCAATTTTGTCAAAGATAACGATACACGTTTCAATGTAAAAATAGAGTCGAATCCTCTAGTAAAAATAAACAAGCTAAACTCCTATAGCAACATCAGACATCGATATTTCCGTTCACGTTTCGAAATAACAGTTTCGCGTGTGTATTGGTAACCCTCTTCAAAAAATAGCTAACTTCATTTGGCTTTGATAACGCGAGATCTCACTTGAATTCATTTACGTAATATTATTTTCGAGATAGGATCGTCTGCGAAATAGACAAAATATGCATGGAATGTTTTTATAAATAACTATCAGATGCTCGTGTCTTCGCCCGCGTGAAATAAAAAAAATAACAAAATATAATGCCTATGTTACTTAAGGATAAAATACCTTTTTAATGGTGAAACAATTTTTTAAATCAGGCCAGTTGTTTTTACTTGATTCAAATACATACAAAAATACAAATCTTTCCTCTTTACAATATTAGTATAGACTAGGTGTTAACCGCGACTTTGTACGGGCAGAATAAATAAAATAAAAATCTTTATTCTTCCAGACTAAATCCAACTATGCCTTTCAGCATTTTAAAATTGTAATCTTTCGCATTTAGACATTTCATTGTATTACAAACGGTTTGAATTAATATAAATGTGTTTTATGTCAAAACTCAAAGGTTCTGTGAATCCATTTTCCCGGTTACCGAAGCTCGATGAATGTGTACTTAGTAACACCTGAGACTCAAGCAATTTACTTCGCTCTATAGAAGTGCTTGTGAAGGTTCGTACAAATGTACTATCAGGGTATCTCGCGGTGTTCCACTTAAAGGATAGTCGTTTAAACATTTTGTTTGCAATGGCGACAAAAACCAATAGCACCCAGGTTTTAAACGTGTCTGTACGTAAAAATAGGTCAGTGATACACGGCTAAATGCTTTTAATATTACCAAATGCTCATCTACCTAGTTGGTTATTTGTGAAAAGAAAACTTTTGTCTTGTTGCAAAGGACGACAATTATCTCGAAAGTTGAACACCGCGAAAGGCCCTGACTGTATCTACAATACAAACTGTGAGAAATGTAATAAAATTCAGTTGCACCTAAAATATTGTAAATCAAAGTTATTACAGTCATAGAAGTAAATCGTATGTTACTTTTCTTTCGCCATAATAGCTACAAACATCTATAAGATTTCATCCTTAATAATTGTATAGTGAGTGGCGATTAACATTTTATCGAAATGGGTAGGAAAAAAATGTCCTCAACTATACACTAAATAATAACAAAAACATTTGAAACCAATGAATTTGGATTTTATGGCGCATAGATAGAAGATAAATAATAATCATACTTCATACAAATATTATAAATGCGTAAGTTTAGATGGATGGATGGATGTTTGTTAGAGTTTATAGCCTAAACTGCTGAACGGATTTCGATGATATTTGGTATAGATGTAGAGAATAGTCTGGGAGAACACATAGACTACTCATGTTTATTTTTTTTATTTCCACGCGGTCGGAGTCGCGGGCAAAAGCTAGTTCAAAATAAAATCACAATTTGGTGTCAAAACAAATTATACAAACGCAGTCATAACTAATTAGATAGATGTACTATGTACTCGTACTTGGAGTATATAACAAAGTTACAACCAGTAGAAAACGTTCGCCAAGAGAGCGACAGAATTTTACATGCAAATTTAACTGCGGGCGTAAACTGGAGAGGTTTTAAAAACACCGTGTGTACTCGAATACTAATTCGAAATTTAAATTTTGACCCCTACGATACAGGGTTCGCTGGCTTATTTCGTTTCAGCCAACAAACTATTTTATTATATGAACATTAAATGTTGTTACGTATTTCGGGAACGTGAGGAAAATGCGTTTTTAAAATCCTATATTAAAAAGTCCGATTAAAATAAAAATAACTGCTATGACTTTTCGTATGCATTTTTCTATTAAAAAATCTTTTTCCAAAATTAATTTCTTGTATCACCAAATTTTAAATCGTCTGATAACAATCCAACTTGTAAAATATGTGATGGAAATATCGGATTTTGTTACCTGTCAGTGACGTCATTTAAGCTATCTGAGCCTCTATCAGTCAGTAATGGGACAGGCCGTAATAACTAAAACTACAGAAAAGATTTTAATTGGCAAATATTTGTATTACGTGGATTTTTAACAAATCATACTTATTAAAACAGTATGCGCAGGCTTGTGAAATTTATGTAACTAATCTTCCTTCTTACTAATATTATAAATACGAAAGTTTAGATGGATGAATTGATTTGTTAGAGATAAGTTAAAATTAAAAGTTTTTTAGAGTTTATTAGATCTTGGTAAAATTTGGCACAATAATTTGTTAGTGATTATGATTCGATTACTTCTTGAAATGTATTTCTGAACTACATAACACGAGTTTTACTCATTTGGAACTTAGCTTGCTAATGAAACCCTAGGTTATGATAAATTTAATGGAAACTTCAGCAACCCAGTATAAGTAATGTTGGTTTTAAAATAATTTAGGTACATTAAGTAACATCTAAGTGTTTTTATTTGTGTTTTGATTTTTATATTTTTCCATACATTTAGATTTATATTAACTTTTCTAGTTGTGACCGAGTGTAACATTAAGTACATGCTTTTTTCTTCTACTATTTTGTTAAACTGCGTGTTCTGTTTTTAGGAATCATTGAAAACCGGCGCTTCAGTGTACACCAAGCACATTCCGAATGAATTCCTTTTCATTTTTTGAATGAATGATTTCTTTCTTTCTTAAATATAGATGATAGTCTGGAAGAACACGTAGACAACTTGTTTTTTTTTCACGCAGACGAAATCGCGAGAGAAAGCTAGTAATAAATTTATAGATAAAATTATTATACGGAGAGAATTATTCATTTCTCACTTAACAAGTTATATCGAAAAGTAACTACGTGATAACTTTAGAACCATTCCCATACCGAGAAAAGTTTTCTCATTTAACTTAAAAGGTACAACTTGGAAGTTTCTTTAGTACTTTTTTTAGTTTTACTTAAGTATTAGAAGAACAATGTTCGAATTCATTTTTTTTATAATACATGGTGGCAAACGAAAAAGTGGCCTCCTGAATCCACCGAAATGGAAAGCGACCGCTGCCAATAGACATCCGCAATTGCAGATGCGTTGCCTACACTTCATTGACGGAGGAGGAGACGCACATGAAAAGGAAATTTCCCCTTCCTATGCGTTTCCCACACCGTCAAATCTACTTTTCCTTTCCATCCTTTCCTCTCAAGAAAAGGGTTGAAAGGAAAAGGGACTAAAATTAGACCTCCGGCACCGCACTCATCAGACGAAACGCGGAATTGCTTCCACTTCACGCCTGTTTTCTGTGTGGTCGTGGTACACCGGGCGAGCCGGCCCATTTGTGCGAAGATATTAAAGCGGGCTCTACCACTGTTAAAATCATTATATGATACGTATGGAATCAATTACACAGTCAGGATAACTTAATAACTTTAAGTTACTTTTGGATCTTCAATTGACCTCACAGGCAACACCCTAATTTTTTACTAAGTATCTCCCTTAGTAACCAATTAATTATTCTATGTACAGGTATTGTGTGTGAGGCGGATACACCTTTAGTTTTAACTGAGCAGTTAAAACTTTAACTGTACATGCAATTGTTCAGTTAACACTGAAATTATTTAGCTTGAATATAAAAAAATTTAAACCCAAGTTTTATAAAAACAAATTCTTTTTACAGGAAAATGTCATTCTTTAATTCTCACGTAGGGAACATAAAAGAGAGTCCTTGAGAGTTGGACGAACCTTGTATTCAACGCTTGTGTACTAAAACGAGTTTTAACAACGAGCAAATATAGGAAAGAATTTTTCAATGTAATAGGAAATTTCAGTAGAAAAAGTGCTTTTTTTATGATTGAGTCGTCTCCGTTTGCCTTGCTGAGGCATTTACAGCCCCACGATGCTAACCTAAACCTCGTTTATGAGTAACTAATAAGCCTCGGCTCGGGCTGTCTTTATTAACATATTTATTGTGAAAAAATACAAACTACTAACTGAATTTATATTGCGAACGATGTCGCGGGCTAAAGCTAGTATACCTTTACTTAATAGTAGAAGGAAAGATTTGTATTTTTTGTATATATTAAATTACCTCAAAAACTACTAAGCGATTTAAAAATTCTTTCACCATTAAAAAGCTATGTTATCAGTGAGTAACATAGGTTATGTTTTTTTTTAATTTCACTCAGGCAAAGCCGCGGGCTAAAGCTAGTTAATCATAAAATTACATCAGAGGGATACAAAACGTGCAACGTAACCTTGAGGAAATATTAACATATAATTTTTTAAATACTAACATAATTATAATTATAGCTAATTATTCATAGAAGTGAAACTAATTCGATAAGCGTAACTTTGTTAATCGTTGTGTAACTACAATTATTAAGTGAATACATTACATTGTAATTCAAACTTCACTTTATTCACACGATCGATATTATTTGATTGTTTTCTACTATCGATTTTTTGTATTTTGTTACACTGTTCCCGTGCGGCTTCATCCGCATAGAATCATGAAAAACTAGCTTTCGCCCGCGACTCTGGCCGCGTGGAATTGAAAAAAAGAAAGTGAGTAGAATATATGTTCTTCCATACTATCCTCTATCTCTATGCCAAATTTCATAAAGATCCGTTCAGCCGTTTAGGCTACAAACTCTAACAAACTTCCATCTATCGATCCATCCATCTAAACTTGCGCATTTATAATATTAGTAAGAAGTCAGATTTATTTTATTGTTTACATTTGTCAAATTGTCAATTGCAAATGTCAAAATGACATGACATTACAAAACTTGACAATCTTACTTCCTTGACGTTGGCAGCTTATGGTCTCTTTCCCACATTAGGGTTTTTAATGTAATTTATTTGCCCCCTAAGTTTAACAGCGTGAAAATATATAGTCTAAAGCATGACGTAAGTGTAGGGCTTTTTATTAAAAAAAGGATTATTCAAAAATATGCTGTAATTGCTGACATCTTACGCCACAAAGAAGTGTGTGTTTACGCTTTATTATAATAGTATAGATAGTATAGATAGATTTGCGAGACCCCTCCTCTGTAGATAAAGATTAGATATTTCTCGCGACTTTGTCACCGTGAAAAAAAAAGTAAAAACATAGCTCTCTCACTGATAATGTAGCTTTCTAATGGAGCAAGAATTTTTGTAATCGGTCCAGTAGTTTTTGAGTTATTTCATCCATCAATCCCTACGTATTTTCTTCACTGTTCCTCTACCTTCATAGTCACTTAATGTAATTGTATAATAGAAATAGTGTACTCATTTGATACATGAAGTCACATATTTACCCGATTTCAAAAGTAAAGAGATCTCATTTGATTGGTACATTTTTGGTACTATACCAAACCTATAGTGTGAATAAACCCTTATGCCAAAGTAAGCGTTTGAAAAAATATAATTTTCATCCGTATTATGTAAAACGTTGTATTTGTTATTAACAAAAACATTAATTAACATCGACAATGTTTTCAAATATTCTATCGTTAATCTGGGTTTGCACGAAACACTTGTATTTCCTTTGATTTAATAATATTGAATTAGTAATAAAATGGATAGAATAGAGTTTACTGTTAACAAGAAAAAATATTCTGGTAAGTAATAGAATTTGTTTATTTAATTTTAAATGTGTTTCCATCTCTTGTTCTCCCCTTATCTTATTCCCCACTTCTCTGACACTTTCTTACTCTAACTTGTATCTTTTTTTGCTATAATTTCCTGTTTTTTCCTTATTTTCGATTCCCATATTATGTACATCAGTATACGTCACCACTGAGGAGTTTGGAATTTTAACCACAACTAGGGTGTCTAAGCCATAATCAACCACGTTGGCCGACTGTGTTGACGTCACACATATCTTTGTATATCCTCGCCGACATGTGCAGGATGTTTTCCTTCGCCGTATAAACGGTCGAGGTGGGATTCGAACCAAAGAACTGTAGATTACAAGTTAAATTTTTAACACCTGAGCAACCAACACTTAGGACCTATCCCACCAAATTGTAAATTGTCTGATAACAATCCAACGTGTAAAATATGTGATGGAAATATCGGATTTTCTTCCCTTATCTGACAGTGACGTCATTTTGAAGGTATCTGAGCCCTTATCCGCCAGTGGTGGGATAGGTCCTTAATGTTGTAATGTTAAAACATTGTTATGATTGCAGTGGGTAATGAGGTCGACTCTGACGTGACTATCAACGACTACCTCCGTAGATACCTTAATTTAACAGGCTGCAAATACATGTGCCAGCAGGGGACCTGCGGCGCTTGTATTGTTAATGTGGCTAACCATGACATCTATGGACATCGGAGAACATTCTCTGTTAACTCTGTAAGTTAGGCATACTCAAAGGTCTAATTTAACAAATATTTAGTAAGAGAAAGAATGAGAACGGAATGTGGATTTATGGTAGAGGAAAATATCCTCCTTATTTGCGTTCCTACAACAACTAAGGCTACAATTGCGAACTTCTATGGGCAGCGATATTTCTCCCTTTCAAAGAACTCAAGTAGTCTTGCTTGTTTGCCTTGAGTGAGTTATCAGTCTTTAATTCGTTTTGAAACATCCTATTAATAATTTCAGTGTCTGGTATCTATAACACAATGCGAAGGATGGGATATAACGACTATAGAAGGTGTCGGAGACCGTCAAAACTATCATCCTATACAGAAAACTCTCGCGAAGTACAACGGGACGCAATGTGGTTACTGCAGTCCTGCTTGGGTTATGAGCATGTATAGGTGATTGATCTTTTCAAAGTTTTAAAAAAAGAACAGTACAAATTTCTTAAAAAAATGTATTAGAGTGCACATTTGACTGAACTATCGCATGTTTAGTCTCGCTTTGATTCTTATGAGCTTATATGGAGGTGTGCACACTCGATATTTAGTTGTGCGACTAAACAGTTGTGTGCTGCGAAACAATCGACAATCGCACAACTATTGAGCGATAGTTTTATCAAAGGTGTGCGTCTCCTCTTGTTATACTAATTTAAGTCCCTTTCTCTTTATCACCCTTTTCTTATAAGGAGAGGATGGGAAGGGGAAGTGGATTTGACGGTGGAGGAGATGC
>NW_013525303.1:873029-884191 GCF_000836215.1 Papilio polytes | reverse complement strand
GCGGATGTCTATGGGCAGCGGTCGCTTCGCCATTTTGGCGGATTCAAGTGGCCGCTTGCTCGTTTGCCACCTTATGTTAAAAAAAATTTTAATAATCGGAATCGAATGACACTTCCGCCGTTAAGATCGGTTTCGCCATTTAGGATCTAGGCCGTCACAATGAAATCCATATACATGCACAAATATCAATGCAAAAAAGAATTCTTAACAAATTATTTTACAGTTTACTTGAAGAAAATAATTACAAAATAACTCAATACCAAATAGAAGATTCATTTGGCAGCAACACATGCCGATGTACTGGATACAGACCAATACTTGATGCTTTTAAAAGCTTCGCCTGCGACTTTCCTAAAGATAACCTCACTGACATCGAGGATTTAAAAATATGCAGTAACAAAGATAAATGTGAACTCTCTCTAGACAATAACTGGTGTTTGTTGAATAAAGAGAACATCACTTCTAAGAATAAAAAAATAATATTAAAAGATGATAGAATCTGGTACAGAGTTAATGAAATTAAAGATATATTTGAAGTGTTTAGTACTGAAGGCACAATGTCTTATATGTTGGTAAATGGAAATACTGGACGAGGTAAGAATGAATTAAGAGATATTTGAAAAATCAAAGACCTAAAAAGTCAATCATACTAATATACAAAAAGTGAAAGTTTAGATGGATGGATGTTTGTTAGAGTCTGTAGCTTAAACGGCTGACGGGATTTTAATGAAATTTGGTACATATGTAGAGTAGTCTGGAAGAACACATAGGCTTCTCACTTTTGTTTTATTTTTTAATTTCACGCAGACGGAGTCGCGGGCGAAAGCTAGTAACTATTTGTTACAGGAGCGGTTCCCATCTTCGCTTTTCCTAAAGTCTTAATAGATATAAGTTCTGTTGAAGAATTAAAAACTTACTACATGGATCAGAACTTAGTAATAGGCGGGGGGATGACATTGAGGGATTTGATGGATCTTTTCAAACATATATCAGAGAAAGATGTGCACTTTCATTATTTGAAGAAGTTATATGATCATTTAAATTTAGTAGCACATATACCTGTGAGAAATGTAAGTCAATTACGAAGTTTAAAACATAAACGACCTACTACCTATTTATAAGAGGGTAAAATTAACATTTGCATTGCAGATAGGATCAGTTGCTGGTAATTTGATGCTAAAGCATAGAGAACTGACATTTTCTTCAGACGTATTTTTGTTATTTGAAGCAGTAGGTGCAACTCTAACAATTGGTAAGAAGAAATTAATGAACACTAGAATAATTTATTGTAACTATACTCGTAATTTTACTGATATTATAAATGCGAAAGTTTAAATGGATGGATGTTTGTTAGAGTTTATAGCCTAAACGGCTAAATGTATTTCGATGAAACTTGGTATAGATATAAAGGATATTCTGGAAGAACATATAGGCTACTCACTTTTGTTTTTATAATTCCACGCGGACGGATTCGTGGGCGAAAGCTAGTTCAAAATAATTTTATCGTCAGATTTTAAAAATGAAACTGAAATGATTTTAATTTTCAATTGTTACTTCGCAGTTTCTGCAACATCAGTAGATGAAGTGACACCGGAGACATTTCTGAAAATAGATATGACTGGTAAAGTAATCACACAGGTCAAAATACCACCATTGTCTCACAATTATGAGTTTGTCTCGTTTAAGGTAAGAACTTTACTTATTTTACATTGCTTTACACGTAACTATGAAGTTTCGTATTCTATTCTAATGATTTAATTTTCGCATGTAACAAGACGGACGATAGTTATGAATGTGTAGGGGTACACCGGTAGAAGTAGACATAGAAAGAGATGGATGGATTGCGTGAAAGGTGACACGATCAAGAAGGGTGTGATGACTGAGAAGACGGATGATAGAGTTATTTGGAGGACGAAAACCCGGTGCGCAAACCCTACGGGAGTAGAATAAGGTAGGGGAGATGATGATGATGATTTGATTCTTGGGTGTAATAAACAAAATGAACGTTTAAGACAATGTTTTTTCTAGATAATGCCTCGCGC
This sequence comes from Papilio polytes, assembly GCF_000836215.1. Taxonomy (NCBI): domain Eukaryota; kingdom Metazoa; phylum Arthropoda; class Insecta; order Lepidoptera; family Papilionidae; genus Papilio; species Papilio polytes. Next base: position 882,149 of record NW_013525303.1, on the reverse strand, counting down.
TCAAAATGCTCACGCTCAAGTCAATTCAGCATTTCTTTACGAACTAGACGCGGATCATGAAACAGTCAAATCTGCAAGAATAGTTTACGGAGGTCTCTCTGGTAAATTTGTTCATGCAACACAAACTGAGAAATGTTTGATAGGAAAGAAATTATTTACAAATGAAACATTGCAACTGGCGCTTGGTGTTTTACAAGGGGAGATTATAGTAGAAGAAATTCGTGGTTTTTTATCACCGGAGTATAGAAAGAAATGTGCTCTTGGTTTATTTTATAAGGTAAAGATTTTCTATGACGTTTGAACGTCATTGTCTTTTCTGATAAACATATTAAATTGATTTATTTTTAGGGTTTAATAACTTTAATACCCGAAAGTGGATTAGCACCTCGATACAGATCCGGTAGAAGGGATTTAAGGAAGACAAGACCTCTATCATCTGGGAAGCAAGAGTATAATACAAACCCTACTCTTTGGCCACTAAACGAACCAATGCCGAAATTAGAAGCACTAATACAATGTGCAGGAGAATCTTTTTATGTCAATGACACTCCAACGTCACCGAGAGAAGTGTTCTGTGCGTTTGTTCCTACTGAAATTAGTGTTGGAGAAATTGAAAGCATCGATCCATCTATTGCATTAGTAAGTATTACATTAATAATACAAAGTAAATTTTTAATTTTTGATAACCAGAGAATTTAATAGAAATTGCAAATGAAACATTGAAGTCAGAAATGGTAAAATCTTTTTAATATTATAAAACCGAAAGTTTGGATGGATGGATGTTTGAGTTTGTAGCCTACACTGCTAAACAGATCTCGATGAAATTTGGTATACACGTAGACGATAGTCTGGTAGAATACGTAGGCTACTTACTTTTATTTTAATTCCAAGCCTACGAACGCTAATAAATAAATAAAATGTTATGTGGCCGCCAAGTTTGCTACTTTACGTGCCTCGTTAAATTATCTTAAGTAAGCTCTATATTGAAACAAGAACACATTTTATTTTAGAAGCGTCTGTTTAAAAAATTATTAACAGTGATTTAAATTTTCAGAAACTACCTGGTGTTGTAGCATTTTTGTCTGCCAAAGATATCCCCGGATCAAATAACTATGTACCTCTCAATGTTGAAGGTGCAATGGCTCCAGAGGAAGTTCTCTGCGATCGCGATGTCAAATATTACAATCAACCAATGGGTATCATCATAGCTGAATCTGAAAAGATAGCTAACAGAGCTGCTTTATTGGTTAAAGCAAAGTATAAAAATATTAAACAATATCCAATTTTTACAATAAAAGAAGTATTAGACAGAGAACCTGAACGTGTAAAGATTTTCATAGCATACCCTGCTAGGGACAGAGGATTGAATGTGCAAAGAATCATGAAAGGCTCTAATAATATATTCTCACAATATCTTTATCATATGGAGACACAGTCGTGTGCCACTAAGCCCAGTGACGACGGCATTGACGTGATCACTTCATCTCAATGGCCTAATCAGATACATGTCGGTATTTCACAATTCTTGAATATTGAACAAAGCAGGTACGACTTTCATTTATAAATATAATATTCTATCACTGCAAAGGTTCTACAGACACTAAATGATTTTCGTAAAATTGAAATTACTTAATTCTTACAAGCAAAATAAATTGTAATTTATATTTGTATGTCAACCTTTTCTTGTTTTTACCGAGGGTTGACACAGTATGAGCTGCGCTTCCATACACATCTGTATTAATTTCATTAAGTGTATCTTCACACAATACATTTATAATTTCTTCGGCCTTCATAATCTCTTTATTATGTACTTAACTATCTTTTACTGCTCAATTTTCTCCACTATATTAATTATTTTCAAACTTATTCTGATACAGTTTAGTGACAGGAATCTCTATGGAAATTTTTAAATCTATATTTCCAGAATTAATCTAACAATACCACGTCTGGGCGGAGCGTACGGTGTTAAAATATCCCGGAACGGTATGATCGCGTGCGCCTGCGCTCTTTCTACGTATCTGACCAACCGGCCTTGTCGCTTCGTGATGTCTATGCAAGCCAATACTAGGATTATTGGTAAACGGAACCCTACTATGATAGATTATGAGGTAAAAATTATATCATTGGCCATACTGAAATAAATACATGTTTCTAACATAAATAAATAGCTTATTTACTCTGAATCTAGAGTTTAAATTTTACGGGCGTTTCACTAACGGTTGTTGAAAAAATACTATAGTAAGTACTAAAGTAATCGTAAAGTACTCTTAACAGTGGTAGATCCCGCTTTAACATCTTCGCACGAATGAGTCGGCTCGCCCGTTGTGATACCACGACCATACAGAAGACAGGCGTGAAATAGAAGACATTCCGCGTTTCATCTGATGAGTGTGTTGCCGGAGACCCGCCTTTAGTTCCTTTTCCTTCCCACCCTTTTTCTTATAAGAAAAGGATAGCAAGGAAACTGGATTTGACGGTGAAGGAGACGCATAGAAAAATTACTGTTTACGTGCATCTTCTCCTTCGTCGATTAATGGTAGGCAACGCATCCGCTATTGCCAATGTCTGGGCGGCGGTCGCTTCGCCATTTCGGCGGATTCAGGTGGCCGCTTGCTCGTTTGCCACCTTATAATATAAAAAAAAAACTTATTCTGAAAACTACTGTGGTGGTACACATTTATGTTGACATCCATATCTATCAGCGAAAGTAGAAAATATTAAATAGTCTTTAACATAACAATGTACAGCTATTCACATTTCAGGTCGAAGTAAGTGATACTGGGGAAGTGCAGTATTTGGATTATAATTTGTACATAGACAATGGATACGTTGTTGGCGATCCTATCCTATTATTTGGTGTATCAGCTGTGAAGAATTGCTACGACAACAGAAGATGGTCTTATAAGTTATTCAACGTCACTACTGATACCGCGTCCAATACGTATGCCCGAGCTCCAGGTAATCACTATACTAACACGATGATGTTAAATTTCTTAATTGGGACAGAGTAGTAGCGGCTTTAGGGTAACCATGCCCTATCTTTTTTTATTATTACATAAGGTGGCAAACGAGCAAGCGGCCACTGCCCTTAGACATTCGCAATTGAAGATGCGTTGCCTACCCTTATCCGATGGAGGAGGAGATGCACATAAAGAGGATATTTACCTTTACTATGCATCTCCTCTGCCGTCAAATCCACTTCTCCTTCCCATCCTCTCCTTATAAGAAAAGGTTGGTAAAGAGAAATAGACTTAAATTAGGCCTCCGGCACCACACTCATCAGACGAAACAAGGAATTACTTCCATTACACGCCTATCTTCTGTGTGGTTGTGGTATTACACCGGGTGTACCGGTCCATTCGTGCTAAGATGTTAAAGCGGGCACTTCCACTGTTATCTCTAGGTTAGGGTACAGACCAGGGCGCTCACCAGAAATTGACGTCACTGGTCTGCGAATTAAATAATACTCTTAACAAGGTAGGAAGCACCTTGATTCTATATGGTTTTACTAATTTGTGATGCATTTTTGTAGGTGAACTGGAAGCTATAGCAATGACAGAACACATAATGGAACGTATATCTTACGAACTGGATAAAGATCCGTTGGAAGTGCGTTTGAATAATTTGAATCCACAACATTCAGATTTAGCTGAAATCGTTGCGATGTTAGTTAAGGAAAGTGAATATTACAAACGTAAAGAAGAGGTAGAGGATTTCAACAAATTGAATCGTTGGAAGAAACGAGGACTTCGTGTTGCTATGATGAGTTGGCCTGCGTCAACTGTGATGGACTTTTTTGTACTACTGACAGTTTATCATGGTGATGGTTCTGTAGTTATAAGACATGGATGTATAGATATGGGTCAGGGTATTAATACTAAAGTAACTCAAACAGTTGCTTACGTACTGCAAATTCCTTTACACAAAGTGAAGATTAAATCGACAGAAGTGTCTGCAACACCTAATTCCAATATAACTGGTGGAAGTCGGACAACCCACGCTATATGTTTTGCTGCTACCAAATGTTGTCAACTAATTCTGGACAGATTAAGTGCAATCAGAGATACTCTGAATGATCCTACATGGGAATTACTTGTACAGACAGCGTATATGCGTGGTATAAATTTACAAACAAGTTACAGAGTTACACCCAATGATGAACAAATTTTTAGAGTACCAGGAGCTGCTGTAGTAGAAGTAGAACTAGATATACTAACAGGAGAACATGATATTTTAAGAGTAGACATTATACAGGATGTTGGATTCAGTGTAAATCCAGAAATAGATATTGGACAGGTGAATAAATTATAGTTTGTCTAAATAGGATAGATTAGTTTGATAAATGAAGCATATGAAGTATCGAATACAATTTGTATAAAGGCAAATGGCGTACTTAATAGACAGGTATCGTAGTGACGAAACAAACACGCAGCGAACAATTTTGAACTATCGATATTCGATTTAAATATTTATCAAACTCATCTAAAATTATTATTTTCTTATTAACTAATAAAGAGGACAATTCTATTATCGATTATAGTGTATAGAATTTAGCGATGACAGAAATAATAGCGAAATTCAATTCGATTACGTACGGCTGTAATAGTAAAAAAACATTTATTCATTTGAGAAAACAGTGTTTTTTTTCAATTCATAAGTTATAACTATGAATCTATCGATTCCAACTTCTATAAGAATAAAAATCGAAAATCGATAAGATTCATGACTGATTTTACACAACCCATCCCTACTAAATTTGAAGTGAATTGTCAAACTAATCTAACTTATTTAGACATGTATCCGTCTCATTCATTTTTAAAATATCTTTCCATTTAAATAAAATTAAACATGTTTCTTTTAATCAGATTGAAGGAGCATTTATAATGGCAACTGGTTACTGGACATGTGAACATTTGATTTACGATAAAAAGACCGGAGAGCTGCTCACGGATCGCGCGTGGAACTACCACGTGCCTCTGGTTAAAGACATACCTATCGACTTCAGAGTCAAACTGAGACCGAATTCTTTCAATCCTGTTGAAGTTTTTGGAGCTAGAAGTAAGAAAGATTTACATGAGAAGACTGCAAAGACTATGATAGGCACATGTCACTTATCTAAATAAATCGAGTTTCTTATAAAGATATGTGGTGATTCTCATTAAGTTACTGGATAGTCATCCATGAATATCAGCAATAAAGAAAGATCTGGAATACTTACTTTGTTGCCATATTAAAAGGCATGTTAACTTTTAAGAGAATTGTACCAAGTTCACACTAAGTATTCCGTTCTCTGCCTATCCCTCTATGTTACGGGTGTGAGTTTTTCTTATCATATTTTCCAGCAACAACAGAGCCACCGATGTGTCTAGCTGTCAGCGTGGCGTTTGCTTTGCGAGCGGCGATTGTCTCATCTCGAGAAGAAACCGGTTATCCGAGGACGGAATGGTTCGCACTTGGTAAGAATAAAATGACTTAACTAAATTCTCTGATATAAGACACTATATAAAATACTAAAAGAACAGTTACTTTTTTATTTTTATTAAAAGGCTCTTGTTTTATTTTCTTTCATTACTACTAATGCTATTAAAAATTGTCAAAATCATATGATTTTTTTTTAATAATGTTTTGCGTAAAATGGGTCGAATTTGTATAAATAAAATTGCTAAAGCTATGTTACGGGATGTAATATAACATGTTACACGTTGTATCATTATAGTAACGTCGGTCTTTACCAAACTTTATTTTGTTTTTTCAGATGGTCCCTTTACATTGGAGACGAATGTTTTAAAAGCTGATGTCAATTTGAAAGAATTTCTGTTTTATTAATAAAATAATGTTTGTTATAAGTTTTCAATGTTAAAATAATACTAAAACGCATTGTTATCTATTAGTACTTACTAAGATTAAATATGTATTTTACCCAAATCTATACTATTATAATAAAGCGTAAACACACACTTGTTTGTTGCCTAAGATGTCAGCAATTATTGCATGTTTTTGATTAATTCTTTTTAATAAAAAGCCCTACACTTAAGTCACGCTTTAGGCTATATATTTTCACGCTATTTTAACTTAGGTGGTAAATATTTTGGATAAAAACTCTAATATGGGAAAGAGACCATAAATTGCTGCCAACATCAAGGAATCAAGGTTTGTCATGTCATGTCATTTTGAAATTTGCTATTGATAATTTGACAAACGTCAACAATCAAATTTTCATAATTTCATGCGGATGAAGCCGCACGGGAACTGCTAGTATCAAATAAAAGTAATAAAACTATTTATTTGATCATACCAATGTAAGTATTGGACGCAAAACTTTAGATGGATGGAATACAATTCAGTGGCAACATAAAGGTGTAGTCTTGATGAATAAATATTCTACACTATGTATTTATTTAATTCCACGCTAACAAATTCTCGAGCAAAAGCAAGTATCAAATAAAGTTTCCCAGTAAAAGGCAATGATAGCGTGACGAAATACGATTAAGGATTTCTTCGCTTTGACGTTTCTTTAAAAGAAAACGGGCGACATTATACTGTTCAAACGTGATTGAAATAAAGTTTTCTAGGTAAATATTAAAGAAATCCAATCATAATATAATAGATAGCCTAATTTTAGTCCCTTTACGTTTCCACCCTTTTTTTAAGAGGAATGGATGGGAAGGAAAAGTAGATTTGACGATAGAGGAGAGACATAGGAATGGAAAATGTCCTCTTTATGTGCGTCTGGTCCGTCAATGAAGGGTAGGCAACGCATCTGCAATTGGGAATGTCTATGGGCAGCGGTCGCTTTCCATTTCGGTGGATCCAGCTGGCCGCTTGCTCGTTAGCCACCTTGTATTAAAAAAGATAGATGAAAAAGTATATTCTGATATGCTTAGCGTAAACGTAAATAATAAATATCTCTTAAAACTAATATTTTATTTTAATCTTCTATGGATTTCCAAATAGTCCATACTAATATTATAAAGAGGAAAACTTTGTTTGTTTGATTGTAATGAATAGCCTCAATAATTGGGCCGATTTTAAAAACTCTTTCACTGAAAGGTAATTTATCTGTGAGTAACAAAGGCTATATTTTTACATTTCTTTATTATTATTTTTAAATTACACGCGGTCGGAGTCGTGGACAAAAGCTAGTTGTAAATAAACAGGGAAAGTTTTTGTTAAGACACAAAATAAACCTCTTAAGTAAAGATAAACATAAGAAAAATATACAGGATTAAGAAAGGGTGTAGAAAACAGGAAAAAAGTCAAACCAAACGTATCGTATAGAATTCACGATTTTTGTTTGGCTTAGAGGTTTAATGTTAATACAAAAACATTATTTTTTCGCTATAAATATGACGATAACTGCTGGAGAGATGTTTTCTCTATTGGAGTGTTCAGATATTTGAGTTACTTAAGTGTTTCGGCAGTAAGAGTGCACCTTTGACTAAACTATTGCACAACTGTTTAGTCTCGCTTTGATTCCTATCAGCTTATATGGACGTGCACACTACACGATTATTAGTTGTGCAAGTGAACAGTTGAAGCTGCGAAACAATCGACAATCGCACAACGGTTGTGCGAAAGTTTAGTCAAAGGTGTGCGTCTGATCTTACCACTACAAAAACAAATGAAATCGTCTAGTAATATCAAAATTATAACAAAAATCACATGTGTTATTATCGTCTCTTTTCTCTTTAGTAAAAATAACAGGGACGTTTTTTCAAAAAATTAGCTGACGGTAGAACTTCACACACCTTTATTTTAAAGAAGCTGAAAACATACGAACTATATAAATAACAAAAAGCTATGTATCCGGGAACCGGACATTTCTCGGGGATGAAGCTTATCCCATGTGTAGTCCAGACTTTGTTTTACATCTGTGCCAAATTTAAATAAGATATGTTGATCCGTTGCAGAATGAGATTTAACATTAAAAAACTAAATTAATGAATCTCACGGGAACCGTAACTTATCCCGGGATAAAAAGTAGCCTATGTGTTTTTCCAGACTATGCTCTAAACCTGTGCCAAATTTCAAGGAGATCCGTTCAGCCGTTTAGGCTACAAACGCTAACAAACATCCATCCATCTAAACTTTCGCATTTGTAATATTAGTAAGATAGTAAGATTACATAGTTTTAAATTAACTATACATTTATAACTGAAGTGTAAGCAAGATTTGAACTGTGAAACTGATCAGTTCTCAGATTTATCTACAAAGCTCTATTTATAACTGTACAGTTAAACTGTGCAATTAAAACTTAACATGTGTAGATTACCGACAATTATGTTTACTGATGTGGTCAAAAATAGTGTTATAAGACAATATTGATATATGTTAAAAATCTTAGAGCCTTTCATGCCTTAATTAATAAACAATTAGTGCATAGTTTATATCAGAGTTTGCCGCCGAGGTGTAAACTCCAACTCAAACTATTAACTTCGAAAGTTCAAATGAACTTAAGTCAACCAACGATGTAACGAAGACCACAACTTTGACCGCTGAACTTTAAGTAACTTAGAATATCCCGTGTGGTTAGTTTCCATTCAAAAACAAGCATTTTAACTTTGCATTGGAAATAAACAGGTTTCCTAAACTTAAAGAATATTTATCTTACAATTAATAAGATTGCGTTTCTGCATATAATACTAACCGTCCGCGACACCCCTGCTGAATTAAAAAAAAACTTAGTACGCAACCTATATTCTTCCAGACTATGTTCTTACCTTTGCCAAATTTTATTGAGGTTCAGCATTTTAGAATATATACTTTAACATACATTCTTCCATCTTTCCATATAACTTTGTTATAATACTGGTTTTCGCCCGTGACTTCGGCCGTGTGAAATAAAAAAACGAAAGTTTCATCAACAACAAATTCATCGAAATCCGTTCAGCCGTTTAGGTTACAAACTCTAACAAACATCCATCCATCTAAAATATCGCATTTATAATATTAGTAAAATAATTAAAACAGTTTTTTTGTGAACAACATGATGTATTTGTGTTGCTTATAATTAAAAATTAAATTACAAAACAGTGGTAGTGCCCGCTTTAACATCTTAGCACTGCAGGGCCGGCACGCCCCCAGTAATACCACGACCACACAGAAGACAGGCGTGAAGTG
>NW_013525303.1:872452-872900 GCF_000836215.1 Papilio polytes | reverse complement strand
GGATGTCTATGGGCAGCGGTCGCTTCGCCATTTTGGCGGATTCAGGTGGCCGCTTGCTCGTTTGCCACCTTATGTTATAAAAAAAAAAGTTTGCTGTTCGGAAGTCAGTGTTTGTTCCAGGTATTCTCCGAAACGGGTTAACCGATTTTGACAGGACTTTTACTGAAACATAGCTGATATATGTGGTAATGTTATAGGTTATGTTTAATATTATGTTAACGAAAACTTCTAATAATAATATAATTTAAACCAATTAATATCTCTGATTGTACTTAGAATCATTGCATAAATACAACACACAAATACATATTTTTTAATAAAAATTGTGAAAATAAAAATAATGTATTCTATAATATATTTTTGACCGACTTCCCAAAAGAAGGAGGTATTCAATTCGTCGGTATATTTTTTTTTTTATGTGTGTTACGGCATAACTCCGCCGCTAGTG
>NW_013525303.1:867965-871100 GCF_000836215.1 Papilio polytes | reverse complement strand
AATATTTTGTTTTTGGTGTATTTTGTTTTGTTTTTAGTGCATTTTGTTTTGTTTTTCGTGTATTTTGTTTGGAAGTCGGTTTTGTTTTTATACTGTACACTCACGTGACAAACTGATTTATAGTGCGTGAGATTACAGCGGCCGGAGCTGTCGGCGCGACTATACCCGGGCTTCCTCATGATAAATGAAGTCACTACGAATGAAACGAGATTATACGCATGCATACCACTGACCTCTACAAATGGATAGGTTGAAATGTATTCAATGCCATTTTAATACTGGTGGTATTTATTGGAAGCGGTGGCGAGAATTCATGGTAAATGTCACTAACAACGCGTATTAAAGTCTGAATGACACTGATGTTTATTTCCAAGCCTGTCCATTTATACAGATCAGTGATTTTAAATATGTATACTGTTTCCACTGGCATAATTCGTATACCTGTTAATACTTTACGATATCTTCTTTCTCTCTCTAGTAACGAAATTTCTTAACAATGCTGCATGAAATGAATGCATTTTATTTTTCACTACATTACACCCAAATACTTTGTACATAAATTAATATTACTAGCTACTATTATTAATATTAAGCACATTACTAAGTTTTTGATCGTCAGAAAATATTACAGCTTTGAAGTTCAAGGCATAAATTTAAGTTCGCATCAAAGTTTTATACCAAAAGCTCACTGCATACGACGCAGGTGTGCTTGCAAATAAGCTTTTAAGCACACTAACATATTTTAGTATCGTTATTACAAAATACAATCAGTCTTACAATGTACATAAGTTAATCAATTGATTTTTTTATAACATAAGATGGCAAACGAGCCAACGGCAAACTAAATCAACCAAAATGGAAAGCGACCGCTGCCCATAGACATAGCAATTGCAGATGCGTTGCCTGCCCTTAACTGACGGAGGTGGAGACGCACATAAAGAAAACATTTTCCCTTCCTATACGTCTCCTCCACCGTCAAATCCACTTTTTCTTCCTACCAAAATAATGTCATTTCTAAATCTTTTTCGATATACAGAGATACTCTATTCGTAATAAAGAGCTTACGTTATCAGTGAGTAATATAGCCTATATTTTTATTATTTTTTAAAATATACGGGGACGAAATCGAGAGTAACAGCTAGTCTAAAATATATGTATAACGTACATTTACATGTAACTAGCCTAATCTATTACTGAAGGCTTCATTTCAATCGCGTTTCAATTTGCGGAATGTGAATATAATTTGTCACGTACCGCGTAATGGAGCACTCGCTAAAATCTCCGGCAACGTTCAGCGTTGTTTAATTTCTACATAAATTGGATTCCGTTTTGTATATGTTACGGTAAAAGTGTGAAAATTATTTTACAATCTAACTAGCTGTTCCCGTGCGACTTCATCCGCATGATATTATAAAAACTTTATCTTATTGTTTACATTTGTCTAATTATAAATGTCAAAATGATATGATATGATGACAACCTTACTTCCTTGATGATGGCAGCAACTTATGGTCTCTTTCCCACATTAGGGTTTTTATCCAAAATATTTACCCTCTAAGTTTAATGGCGTAAAAATGAATAGTCTAAAGCGTGACGCAAGTGTAGGGCTTTTTATTAAAAAAATAATTATTCAAAAATATGCTGTAATTGCTGACATCTTAGGCAACAAAGAAGTGAGTGTTTACGCTTTATTATATTAGTATAGATTAGATAATAAATATGCTATAAGTAATGTATAGTTATATAAGTTAATCTTTTAGTTAATAACTGTTTAAGTAAATAAAGAAAAATTCCAATTAAAAGCAAGATTTCTTTAAACAAATTCCAAACCATTTGTTGGTTTGAATTACAATATCAAATTCGTTCTACAAATTATTTTTTATACCAAGGTCAAAATGAAATAAAGAATTATAATTATTATCAGATAAGTAATTTTTTTAGTTATGAATCGTAAGAAAAAAATTTGATTAACTTTTTAGCAACATTTTTACACTTTCCCCCACTCTATTAAACAAGTTATCAAAATTTAAATATCTTGAAATCCCATTTTAAATTATAAATAGTTATTAAGAAAACATGTTATTTACCTAGACTTGACGTTGACTAAAATATCGCACAACTGTTTAGTCGCACAACTAAAAATCACTAAAGCAGTGCGATAGATTAGTCAAAGGCGTACAATCTTAGCATATTTTAGTTCGGAATTGTTTGAGTATAATGTAACATAACGTTAAAGATAATCTTTGATAAGATTTACTGTAGGTCAAAGCAATAATTTAAGATTATGTATGAAGATTCGAGTAAACTTAATAGGAAGGTTTTGTCGAAAGGGTCGAGATGGACTATACTAGTTCCTATCAGTTCTTACGGATTATAGCTAACGTATAAGGTATTGTAAAACGTGATTTGGGACTTGAAGTGTAGTTAAGGTTATTTTTTTTATAATATAAGGTGGCAAACGAGCAAGCGGCCACCTGAATCCACCGAAATGGAAAGCGACCGCTGCACAAACATCCGCAATTGCAGATGTGTTGCCTACCCTTAATTGACGGAGGAGACGTACATAAAGAGGACATTTCCTGTCATGCGTCATCCACCGTCAAATCCAATTTTCTTTCTCATCCTTTCCTATTAAGGAAGGGATGGAAAGGGAAAGGGACTAAAATTAGGCCTCCGGCACCACACTCATCAGACGAAACGCGGAATTGCTTCCACTTCACGCCTGTTTTCTGTGTGGTCGTGGTATTACACCGGGCAAGCCGGCCCATTCGTGAAACTATGTAAATACATACACCTTATTGTTAACTGCACGGGTTAAAATCAATACCATAAGATTTGCAAACTCACATGTAAGTTTCGAACGCGCGGATACATAAACTATCGCAACTGTTTTGTCTTGCTTTGATTCCTATGAGTTTATATAAAGGGGTGCACACTACTCGATTTTAAGTTGTCCAACAAAGCGCCAATAGCCTAATGGTTCGGGGTACGGACTACCGATCTTGCGGTCGAGGGTTCGAATCCCGCCATTCGACTATTGTCGTGAACCATATCCTACAGCTTAGTTGGAGTGGTTAAAGGAAATATTAGTCATCACCAGCTCACTATACGTCCCCACCGAGGGGCTCGGAGCCT
>NW_013525303.1:864360-867771 GCF_000836215.1 Papilio polytes | reverse complement strand
AATCGAAAATCACATTGTTACATGGCGGGATTCGAACCCAAGACCTGTAGATTACAAGTCAAGTGTTCAAACCACTGAGCCACCGACGCTCATAAATATTAGTAAATGAACAAAAATCTACTGATATTTAAAAAAAATAAAAAAAACTTAACGGTTAAATTGGTTGCGAAACAATCGACAGTCACATAACAGTCGTTCGATTGTAGATTGTCAACATTTCATAAATGTCATAAATTCAGATTCTCAGTTCTTCCTACAGTTTATATCCATACTAATATTATAAAGAGGAAAGATTTGTATTTTTGTATGTATTGAAATAACTCAAAAACTACTGGGCCTATTTTAAAAATTCTTTCGCCGTTTTAAAGGTTATTTATCTGTAAGTACCGTAGACTATATTTTTTTTATTTATTTTTAATTTCACGCGGACTAAATCGCGGTCAACAGCTAGTAGATATTAAAAGTATTGTTAAATTATGCTGAAATTAAAAGGACTTTTCGATAATCAAAATACTTAATATTCTGTTTGCATCAACTTCGTCGGTTTTGAAGGAAATGTAAATTACGAAAATTACACTCGAGAAGTTCCTTTTTAACTTGCCTCATGAATTATTCTAAGATAATTTTAAGCTGTCTTGGTGTTATTGACGTTTTATTTATTGTTTTATATAAAAACAAATAATTTTATTGTTTTTTACAAATCAATTCTTACGATCAGAAAAATACGTCAAAATATATCTTACAGATATTATAAATGCGAAAGTTTAGATGGATGATTTGTTTGAGTTTGTAGCCTAAACTGCTTAACAGATCTCTATGAAATTCGGTGTAGACGTAGAGGATAGAATATAAGAACGCAGACTACTCACTTTTGTTTTTCTTAATTCCACGCACTCGGAGTCGCGGGCGAAAGCAATTATAGGTATGAAATAAATGACGAATTTGATATATTGAAAGTTATTGTGACTTTTATATATTCTCTACTTTTCTATACGATATCGGTAATGGAATGTTACTTTCTCAAGGCAATAATTCTTATACGCATTTTAAACGGGAAAACTTTTTTTGTTTGATTGTAATGAAATAACTCAAAAACTACTTGGCCGATTTCAAAAATTCTTTCACCATTAAAAAGCTAGGTTATCAATGAGTAACAAAGTATTCGTTTTATATTATTATTTAATCTTACGCGGACGGAGTCACAGGTGAAAGCTAGTAAAAAAAAGTGAAGCAAATTTAATCACTTTCGAACATTTTCTTATAGAAAACGGTTAATTTTTGATGTAAAATAAATTATACGACATTTTGTTAAAATATTAATTAACTAAACCATTATTTTTCCATCGAATTTAGTCGAAGGTTAAGTATAGACAATTTTAAATTTATTACAAAAATTTTCCTCATATTTCGTGATACAATTTGCTATAAGGAAAATACTTTCCTAGTCAAATTCTTAACACTTAAAAATTCTTAATAAAATGATTTTTCCTCCCTCTATTCTCGTTTATATAAAATGCTCGCTTTTGCCCGAGACTTCTTTCGTGCGGAATTAAAAATAAACCTTTATTAGCAGCCTCTGTGTTCTTCCAGATTTTGCTCTACATCTATGCCAAATATCATCGAGATCCGTTGAGCAATTCAAGCTACAAACTCTAACAAACATCCATCTAAACTTTCAAATCTATATCGACATATACTATTATAATAAAGCGTAAACACACACATCTTTGTTGCAGCATGTCAGCAATTACAGCATATTTTTGAATAAATCTTTTTCAATAAAAAGCACTACACTAACGTCACGCTTTACGCTATATATTTTTACGCCGTTAAACTTAGGAGTAAATATTTTGGATAAAAACCCTAATGTGGGAAGAGACCATAAGTTGCTGCCAACGTCAAGGAAGCAAGATTGCCTACGTCATGTCATTTTGACATTTGCTATTGATAATTTGACAAATGTAAACAATAAAATAAAATTTTCATAATTTCATGCGGATGAAAACGCACGGGAACAGCTAGTTTATAATATTACTGATTATAAGGCAGCATTTTTTGTGCAATAATTAATCAGAGATTAAGGTTGTTATAACAAATCCCCTTTAAAACAAGCAATTGAATTAAAAAGATTGTAATTAACACGCTCGGCTGGAGCACTTACTCCCTGAGCCAATCAGATGGTATTAATTAAAAATGGCGCTCACATCGCACCACAGATAACGCATATGACGCCGAGGTTTTAAAATGGCGCTAGTTTCACACGAGGGTAGAGCAGTAACATGGCAGTACTGTCATTGTTTAAACGCACAATTATTGACTGAACATTACTTTGGTGTGTTTTGCAGTACTGGAATTTTTGATGCTCTAACTTAATATTTAGCCCTCGTATGAAAGAGGCAATGAATTTAATTATATTAATTAGTGAATCATAGTAGAAAATATGAACGTTCTTTTGATATTTTCAGTCAGGTTTCTTTTTTAATTGTAGGCCAGGAGACATGAGGTTATTAGGTAGTTCTAGTTAAAATGTTATATTGCGTTTTTATAGATTTCTTTGCAAATTAAAACCAAAAGATATGGACAATCCTTATGTTAAATCATTGGATAAAAGGATGGAGGATTTTAATCTTAAAATCTTACGCTACGATCCGTAGACTATTCGTAGCTGCAGCTACGACAAATTAATTAAACCATTTCGTAGCAGCTGTTTAGCTGTGAAATTAATTCAAGTCATAAAAGTTAACAGAAGAATGTGCATAATATTATCATATATCTTTATTTCTTATTTTCTATGTAATACATTTTACAAGATTTGATATAAAAAAAAAGTTATATAAAAAATAGAGCACCACCGGCTGCGGAATCCGATGACTCAAGCAACCAGTGGTCAGGGCAGAGATAGGAACCTCCTCACTATGCGTGCGGTTTCTAAAATAACCGCCTTTTGCATCGGGCCCTTAATCCAACTGTCTAGCGAGAGCTTCTTGAGGTGTTGGTCGAAGCTCTTCGCTATCAGCCCGTGTACCGAAACGATTATCGGAATAATGGTAGTCGATTTCATACATCACATGGCGGTAATCTAATAATATTATTATTAATAAGTTACACTGTTAATAAAAATATTAGAACTAAAAAAACTTGTGGATAAGTATTTAAATCGTTGGTAAAACTTAATTAACTTTAAATTGTCGTACGAACTTGCTACCCTCGTTTACCCACGCCATTTAATTTGCATGTGCAATTTCATTATCCACCCTTAGGGTGTTTGGAGTAAAATTGTGGCGGAAATGGCAAGTGTTCCGTTAAGCATAAATAAATGATATTTCACTTTGCGTTTATAATTAGGGGAACAACAGCTTCGATTCCTTTTTTATTTCTGAACTAAGCACACTAAGTTTTAGTATCTTTTTT
>NW_013525303.1:854695-864321 GCF_000836215.1 Papilio polytes | reverse complement strand
CATAGACATCCGCTATTGTAGATGCGTTGCCTACCCTTATCCGACGGAGGAGGAGACGCACATAAAGAAGATATTTCCTCTTCCTATGCAACTCCTCCACCGTCAAATCCACTTTCCCTTCCCATCCTTTCCTCTTAAGAAAAGGGTGGTAAAGAGAAATCGACTTAAATTAGGCCTCCGGCACCACACTCATCAGTCGAAACGCGGAGTTGCTTCCAATTCACGCCTGTTTTCTGTGTGGTCGTGGTATTACACCGGGCGTACCGGCCCTGCAGTGCTAAGATGTTAAAGCGGGCTCTACCACTGTTAAAATATCTATAAAATTAGATTCATGAGGTGAAATAGTTTTAGACTTAGACTAGAATGTGATAATGACTTGCCGACGGAGGCGTAATTACATTTCGCATTAGTGCAGTGCTATTAGACATCTTTGCCATTTATATGAAGGTAATAAGTTTGAGGATTTTAAGTTGTTTTATACCGGCTATTGCCTACGACTTTGTCTGCATGGAGTTGAATAGTATATATTATGTTACTCAGTGATAACATAGCTTTTTACTGATGCAAGATTTTTTTAAATTGGTGGAGTAGTTTTTGAGTTATTTCAAAAAATAGAAAAATACAAATATTTATAACATTAGTATTTATATAGAATAGCAGTCCACCCATTGCCTAGATAACAAAGAAAATCCGCCATACATATTTTCTGTCTCCATACCTTTGTCGCTGATGCAAAATATGGCCTATGTTACTCAGTATTTTTTTTTCGTTGTCGCGAGGAATGCATTTACACACTTTACCGTCCATGCTGCGGAGGCAGCAAGGACAATTTCGTGTGGGACTCTCGGCCTTAATTCTGGCCGGACTACCCACTAAACCCCGCGGTGTTCTCCTTCGCCCGGGCCGTGGCATCTACGTTAGTTTATCCATGACCCGGCTTGGGGGAGCCCCTTGGTAGGGGCTCGACATTACTCAGTAATGTTGTTTTGAAATAACTCAAAAACTACTGAATCGATTTCAAACATTCTATCACCATTAAAAAACTACGTTTCACTTTAATACACTTTATTTTATTTTTAATTTCACGAAGACGAAGTCGCGAGCTTCAGCTAAATAATAAAATACTAATACTGAACGCAGTAAGATTATTGTAAAATATATAACTTTGTCATCCATAATGTCAGTCAGCGGCGATCAGAGTTAAACACGTATTTAACTAAACTCTTTCTAACTATATTTACAGCGAATGTACTACTTACGCTGTACTTGATTGTTATAAAAATTGAACTACAAAACTACAAAAGTACCACAGAAAATCTATCAATAACAGTATTTGTAACTCTTTATCTGCAAAATTTAAACTACCATTGTGGACAATGTGCAAAGTTTTGCAATATTAAAATCTCAAGTGGTAATAAAACTCGAAAGCGTACTGAAAACTGAAATATACGAGTACTGTATCAAATCATTTTTAAATACGACGAAAGTTTCAATCGTTTTTGAATTTTGCTGATATTTGTTTCTAGTATACGTTACAATAGAAATAAATTTATAACCAACTATATCAAAACGTAATCTTACTAATATTATTAACGACTAACGGACTTCGTCCGCGTGGTATTAGAAAACATACGAACTATATAAATAACAAAAAGCTACGTATCCCTCGGGAACCGGACATTTCTCGGGGATGAAGCTTATCCCATGTATAGTCCAGACTATGTTTTACATCTGTGCTAAATTTCAAAAGATATGTTGAACCGTTGCAGAATGATTGAGTAAACATTAAAAAACTAAATTAATGAATCCCACGGGAACCGTAACTTATCCCGGGATAAAAAGTAGCCTATGTGTTATTCCAGACTATACTCTAAGCCTGTACCAAATTTCATGGAGATCCGTTCAGCCGTTTAGGCTACAAACGCTAACAAACATCCATCCATCCATCTAAACTTTCGCATTTATAATATTAGTAAGAAGTAATATGTAAGAGTTTAGATTGATATTTGTTATAGTATGTAGCCTAAACTTCTAAACGGATCTCAATGACATTGAGCATAGATGTAGACGATAATCTGGAAAAATACATACTTTTGTTTTTAATTCCACGCGAATAAAGTCGCGGGCGAAAGCTAGTTGCTAATAGATTTATGTTTATCTAATACGTCTAAATAGGTACAAAAAACTATGTAAGAGCGGGTGCACATCTATACTATTATAATAAAGCGTAAACACACACTTCTTTGTTGCCTAAGATGTCAGCAATTATAGCATATTTTTGAATAATTTTTATTATAATAAAAAGCCCTATACTTACGTCACGCTTTAGGCTATATATTTTCACGCCATTAAACTTAGGGGTAAATATTTTGGATAAAAACACTAATGTGGGAAAGAGACCATAAGTTGCTGCCAACATCAAGGAAGTAAGGTTGCCATGGTATGTCATAATGTCATATCACTCTGACATTTGCAATTGATAATTTGACACATGTAAATAACACAATAAAATTTTATGCGAATGAAGTCGCACGGGAATAGCTAGTCTTTAACTAATAATTGACAATCGCACAACTGTTGTGCGGTTATCGATTGTCTATTGTTTCGTTGCCCATTCAACTGTTCAGTTGCACAACTAAAAATCGAATAGTGTGTGCACCTCCATACTTCATCTTCCATCAAACCACTGAAAGAAATTGGTCATATTTCATTCAAAATATTTTAAATACAATTGTAATCGATATTACTTTAAAAAAGGATAATAAAACTTATTCCTTGCAAAGACTTTCAATCATAGGGATTTACTAAAATTACTTTCTTTTCTTAACGTTTGTAATAATCGCTTTGTCTGTTTTGCTTTGCATGCGTGATAGCTCACCTCTGATGGCATTTTAAATTTTCTTTGTATAAAAAACAGCTTTCAAAAGCAGATCATAAGAAGTCATTCACGTACAAGGCTCACAACGCCACCCCTGGGACCCTCGCCTTTATTCGGCGTCAGTCTAAAGTGAAAGAATATTCTTCACCATAAAAAGGTAAACAGACATGGAATCTGAATGCAAGTCACAAGGGAGATAACCTGTTTGGGGCGGAAAATGAATATTTTAACTTTTTTTAATCTATACTTATTATAATAAAGCGTAAACACACACTTCTTTGTTGTCTAAGATGTCAGCAATTACAGCAAATTTTTGAATAATGCTATTTTTGATAAAAAGCCCTAAACTTGCGTCACGCTTTAGGCTATACATTTTCACGCCAATAAACTTAAGGGGTAAATATTTTGGATAAAATCCGTAATGTGGGAAGGAGACCGTAAGTTGCCAACATTAAGGAAACAAGATTGCCAAGGTTTGTCATGTCATGTCAGTTTGACATTTGCTGTTGATAATTTGACAAATGTAAACAATAAAATAAAATTTTCATAATTTCATGCGGATGAAGCCGCATGGGAACAGCTAGTCATTGTATAAAATTGTTTAAAACCAAGTGGAATAAGAAATAGTTAAGCAACCATTTGCAGATGAGTTGTCTACGCTTATAGCGCGCACACGTGACTTAACTATCGCTTAACTGTTTCGTCACGCTTTAATTCCTATGAGCACGAGATGCGCACACTACTCGATTTTCAGTTGTGCAAAATAGTTGAATTGGCTGCAAAACAATTGACAATCGTACAACAGTTGTGCGATAGTTTAGTCTTGCAACCACTTTAAGTATTTAGTTAATATGTTATTTTTCCTATTGCAACGCATTCGCTTTCCGTTATTTAATACTAGCTTTCGCTCGCGACTCCGTCCACGTGGAATAAAAAAAAACACAAGCCATTAGCCTATGTGTTCTTCCAGACTATTTTCTACTTCTATACCAAATTTCATCGTTCCGCTGTTCAGCCGTTTGGGCTACAAACTCTAACAAACATCCATCCATCCATCTAAACTTTCGCATTTATAATATTAGCATGATTAGTATTTAATAAGGGCCTGTCCCACCTAAATCTAAATAGTCTGGTAACAATATCGGATTTTGATCTCTTATCTGACAGTGACGTCATTTCAAGCTATCTGTACCTCTATCAGCCATTAGTGGGAGAAGCCCTAAATATCACGTTATTTAATACTGTTATAACAAACGCTATTATATCATACTAACACTATTTTACTCGCTTCGTTAACCGTCGCATAACTAGGGTAACATGGCGGGTTACAAAAGCTTTTGTACTGTTAACATTGTTTACCAACTTTAATACAAAACGTACACTGCGTATATTACAGGCAGCCTTAGTAACAGGAATGTAGGACATTCCATTACTAAATAAATCAATATTTTAAAACATAAATCTATACTTCTATACTATTATAATAAAGCGTAAACACACACTTCTTTGTTGCCTAAGATCTCAGCAATTACAGCGCCTGTTTGAATAATTCTTTTTTGAATAAAAATCCCTACACTTACGTCATGCTTTAGGCTATATATTTTAACACCATCAAACTTAGGGGGTAAATATTTTGGATAAAAAACCTAATGTACGAAAGAGACCATTGCTGCCAACATCAAGGAAGCAAGGTTGTTATGTCATGTCATTTTGACATTTGTAATTGATAATTTGACAAATGTAAACAATATAATAGAGTTCTTATAATTTCGGATGAAGCCGCAGGGGAACAGCTAGTTAATCAATAATTCCAAAAGACTAACTTTTTTTGCACGTGTAGCAACAGCAACAGAATAAAAAATTCTATTAAAACATTTATAAATACAATTAACTATTTACATAATAATGATAATAAAAAAATAACTTCTTATTAACTTTTCTCAATCCAAAAGTGCAGTAAAAAAAGCTATTAAAACCATACATAGAGCGCACCTTGTTGCCCTCGTAAATTATTTGAACATTTCGCTTTTACGAGCACCAACTTCCAAGAGTTCGTTAATATTGTAACAGATTAAATCCGTGCAAACTGACTTCATAAATCACTAATTGGCCAAACATTATTTCATAAACAAATACAATATTTAATTCACAATACATTTCTAAATTTAAACCAAAATTGGTTTAGAGAACCTTTAAACCTTGTCTAGAAATGATAGACAGAAGCTATTGAATTATTTTTAACTAAAAAACTACTTAAACACAGAAATTTTAAATTACGTCATCAAAAGAAATTAATTTTAAAATCGCATTTGTAGCTATGTTCTTTTTTACTGTGTTTATCTCTGCTTACGACTGAATTTCGTTGCATCAGAAATTTCACTCCTGTATTTTTAAATTATAAGTGCGATAGTTTAAATGGATTGATGTTTGTTAGAATTTGCCTAAACTGCTTAACGGATATGGATGAAATTTGGCATAGATGTAGAGCATAGTCTGGAAGAACACATTACTTAGTTACTTTTGTTTTGTTTAATTCCACAGGTACTGATGCGCGTGTAAAAGTGTTTTAAAACGTAGAAGCATTATAAAAAGTTAGTGTAAATGACTTACGTATTACTTACATCCACAACTTAACACCAACTTGAGCTTTCAACATCCATTATGTACTAACAACAGCAAAACGGAAGTTAAGTCACCCTCAAACTTTGAATACAGCTTATTATCGACTCACAAACTTCCGCACTACAAGACTGATGTAGTTTCAAACCAAAATTATAGCTCAAACTAAATCGATCAAAATTGTTCAAGTAAACTTAACAATGTTCACTTTATGTTATCAATTTGCTTTGATAGACTAAATTAATGTAGGGCTTTTATACAAGCGAAAAGAGCGTTGATGGCTCAGTGGTTACAGCACTTTGGAATTACAGGTCCTGGGTTCGAATCCTGTATATACCAATATGATTTTCGAGTTTCACATGCAAAATAATTTTCCTAACGTTTTTACGGTGAAGGTAAACATCGTGATGCCTGCATATGTCGGTTAATAATTTCATAGATATCAGTGAAGTCACCCCTGCACTAGGCCAGTGTAGTTGACTATGGCCTATCCAACCCTTAGGGTAGACTCCAAGCACCCCAGTAGAGACGTGACCTTTAATAGCACAGTTTTACCTATCTCGAAGAGTAAGGTGTCATTTAATTTGGAATATTCTCTGGCGCATCAATAAGTTGGGATTTTTTTTATTTCACTAGAAAAATAATAGTACCTCGGCTGTGTCAAACGAAAGTATGTATTGCTGCTTACACCTGTATTTTAAGGGTGTGTTGTTTTTATTATTTTGTTAACAAATGCTTAACCGTTTATCCTTTCATTGTCCTTTCTATAACATGCGTTATGTTTAAATTCAAATAGAATTGTAAACGAGGGGTCTTAATTGAATTACCAATAACGTCCTAAGAGGACATAAGCCGTGTATTCAAATGGTATCCAACGCTTGGTTTTATAGTGCGGTTACATCGAGCCTTGTGTTACGCGCAACCTTCCTTTAACATAAAGGTAATAGAGGTAATAAAATGGAATGGTTCATTTTAAACAAAGATATACAAGAAATACATAGACTAGACAGGGAACATTTTTCACTTGTAACTTCTTCGTAAGGTAATATCTCAGTATCAAATTTAACATGCCCAGACGCTTCTCAGTGTTGGAGTTATTTGTTTGTTTGTATTTTGTGTTAGTGAAGTGTCAACTCTATGTATTTTGTAATCTCTTTTATTTTACATCAAGATTTAATGAATATATAATTATACAGTTTATCTGGGGCGATAATAATGCCCCTAGTCGCGTCGAGACTACCACGACTAAAATATTAGGAAGCGATTTGATTTTTCAATTTATTACGAGCTTTCGCCGGTGCCTTTGTCCGCGTGAGATTAATAAATCAATTAAAACAAAAATAAGTAGCTTATATGTTCTTCCAGACTATCCTCTACATCTATGCCAAATTTCATCCAGATCCGTTTAGCCGTTTAGACTACAAACTCTAACGAACATCCATCCATCTAAACTTTCGCATTTATAGTATTAGTAAGAAGTAAGTGTCAAAAAATATTACGGCTGAATACTGATATCATAAACACTTGATTCATTATAACTGTGCATGTGTAGGCAAAACTTTAATTGAATAATTGAACTGCCTATTAAAAAATTGCCTATAAACGCACGGTTTTAACTTAACAGTTCGACTTTTCTGTTAAAACTGTCAGTACTGAGCGTCTATAGTGGGCTTAAAGGCAGTTCGACAGATATCAACATTTTAACAGAACGTATTAGCGTGGCTTTACCACTTAGATGCTGATTCATATTTACATGTCGTTTCAGTTATCGGCTGTTATATACTTGTTAAGAACACACAGTTATCAGTTTTTCTTATCTGTTCGTTGTATAAAAGTTTATTTCCAATTTTGTTTCGTAATAGAAAACCTTTCTAAACAAAAACCTATCAACAATCGATCATAGCAAAAAAGACGTATTAGTTCTGAAAAAAAACATCAATTACCTGTAAACTGAGTGAAACGGGATTTCATTTTGGACATCAAGTAACACCTTTTCTTTCACCAATCATCTTGTTTTTATTAATTTTATAAATGCGAAAGTTTAGATGCATAGCTGTTTGTTAGAGTTTGTAGCCTGAAGGGCTGAATGGATCTCGATGAAATTTGGCATAGATGTAGAAGATAATTAGAAGAACACTTAGGCTACTTACTTTTGTTTTTTTTTTAATTCCACGAGGACGGAGTCGCGGGCGAAAGCTAGTTAATTTTATAAATGAGAAAGTTTAGATGGGTGGATGTTTGTTGGAGTTTGTAGCCTGAACGGCTGAATGAATCTCGATTAAATTTGGCATAGATGTAGAGGATAGTCTGGATGAACACATAGGCTACTCACTTTTAGTTTGTATAACTCCACGCGGACAGTATCGTGAGCGAAAGCTAGTTAAGAATAAAATCGATTATGATCCGTCATTTTAATGATAAAATTCAAGCTTTAATTTAAAGCTGGAATACACATGCTAGTAGGTACACTTCCATGGAAGCTTCTATCATGTACTTTCAGGCGTGTCTAGCTGTCACGTTAGAATCTGTGACAGCTACGTCCAAGTTGAGGGTGGTATGAAAGTTGATACCCGTCTTGGGTACGATCTAACGATCATGTTATATATGTAACTCCAGTAGCTGACACGTGGTAGTTAATAGTAGTAGTAGTAAATAGTTAACACTTAATTTTAGTCCCTTTCCTTTTCCACCCTTTTCTTAAGAGGAAATGATGGGAAGGAAAAGTGGTTTTAACAGTGGAGGAGACGCATAGGTAAGGAAAAAGTCCTCTTTATGTGCGTCTCCTCCGTCAATTAAGGGTCGGCATCGCATCTGCAATTGCGGATGTTAATGGGCAGCGGTCGCTTTCCATTTCGGTGGATTCAGGCCGCTTGCTCATTGCCACCTTATATTATATAAAAAAACCATTGCAATGTGTATTTCACCCTTTTCCTATTTATGTGGAAACAACACGAAGGCAGCAATTAAGGTAATTTAACGATCTGTCATCAAAACAATAAACCGGTAAGACTTTTATCAGCGCTTTACAGGCGTCGTTTAATGCGTTTAAAACAACAATAAAAGCGCTAAGATCATATTTAATTGCTGTAAAAAACCTTTTAAAATGATGTCGTATGAATTATAATTCGAAGATTAGTTAGCCCACATTGAGTTGTGACTAGGCTAGTCAACCATACTGCACTGCGAGTTGACTTCACTTATATCTTTGATACCAACCCGCAGTGGGCCAGCGTAGTCGACTATGGCCGAGTCACCTTATTAGGGTAAGCTCCGAGCCCCTCGGTGGGGACGTATAGTGAGCTGGTGATATATTTGATGTTCGTAGATATGTGCAGACATCGTAATATTTTCCTTCAGTAGGAATGGTTAAAAGAACATATGAAATTCGTACATCGAAACACATTGGTACAAAAACAGGACAGGATTCGTGTTCACGGCCTGCAGATATCAAGTACATCTGGGCCACCAACGTTAGCGATGTTATAGACGTCATAGATTTATAAGACAGTATTAAGAGCCACCAAACGAAGAAAATGCGCTAATGAACCACTACAAATAGAAATCCATGGGCTCTACCTAC
The DNA here is from genome assembly GCF_000836215.1 of Papilio polytes. Lineage (NCBI taxonomy): Eukaryota > Metazoa > Arthropoda > Insecta > Lepidoptera > Papilionidae > Papilio > Papilio polytes. Next base: position 855,244 of record NW_013525303.1, on the reverse strand, counting down.
CTTTCTGTGTTACAAACATGAGTAATGTGTGTTTATAAATTTATTTCAGCTTACAATTTGTGAGCTAATATACATATAACAAAATTGGAGTGTCTGTTTGTAATATCAAAAGAAAAATTGCACATTTCGGGAAGATGATGTATTTGCGTTGCTAGTAACGAAAATCGCATTTAATATTTTTTTGTCTGTCTGTCTGTCTATCTGTCCACAAGCCGCGTTTGTTCTGTGTATACTCTGAAACAGCTGGGCGATTTTGACCGGACTTTCACTGAAGGGTAGCTAACATAGACGGGAATTTTATAGGCTACTTTTTTTTCTTATTGCACGGACGAAGTTGCGAGCAACAGCTAGTATATATAACTACACATTAGCTAATAAAACAGTGCGTCAAAGCTGAAAAAACCCTGCTGCGAAGTAATTTGATATCGAGAGGAACCCGCGCTGTTTACAAAGGCCGACGTTTCAAATTAGATTTTTTTGCCCTTTTCCCCTAAGTACCTACGTAGGGAAAAAAATAAATTTGAATTCCTGAAGGGCCCCGTTTCTAAC